>NC_086444.1:397972095-398325155 GCF_028390025.1 Pseudophryne corroboree | reverse complement strand
ATAGACTGGCTCTGCAGGAGACTGGGCACTCTAAAAGAAAGATTAGGTACTATCTGGTGTGCACTGGCTCCTCCCTCTATGCCCCTCCTCCAGACCTCAGTTAGGGAAACTGTGCCCGGAAGAGCTGACACAACAAGGAGAGGATTTGGAATCCAGGGTAAGACTCATACCAGCCACACCAATCACACTGTACAACTTGTGATAACCATACCCAGTTAACAGTATGAACAACAACTGAGCCTCATTTTACGGATGGCTCATAACAATAACCCTTTAGTTAAGCAATAACTATATACATGTATTGCAGAGAGTCCGCACTTGGGACGGGCGCCCAGCATCCACTATGGACTACGAGAAATAGAATTACCGGTGAGTAAATTCTTATTTTCTCTGACGTCCTAGTGGATGCTGGGAACTCCGTAAGGACCATGGGGATTATACCAAAGCTCCCAAACGGGCGGGAGAGTGCGGTTGACTCTGCAGCACCGCATGAGCAAACTCAAGGTCCTCCTCAGCCAGGGTATCAAACTTGTAGAACTTAGCAAACTTGTTTGACCCCGACCAAGCAGCAGCTCGGCAAAGCTGTAAAGCCGAGACCCCTCGGGCAGCCGCCCAAGAAGAGCCCACCTTCCTTGTGGAATGGGCTTTCACCGATTTTGGATGCGGCAATCCAGCCGCAGAGTGAACCCGCTGAATCGTGCTATAGATCCAGCGAGCAATAGTCTGCTTCGAAGCAGGATCGCCAACCTTGTTGGCTGCATACAGAATAAACAGCGAGTCAGACTTTCTGACTCCCGCCGTTCTGGAAACATAAATTTTCAAAGCCCGGACTACGTCCAGCAACTTGGAATCCTCCAAGTCCCTAGTAGCCGCAGGCACCACAATAGGCTGGTTCAAATGAAACTATGATACCACCCTAGGGAGAAATTGGGACGAGTCCTCAATTCTGCCCTGTCCATATGGAAGATAAGATAAGGGCTTTTACATGACAAAACCGCCAAATCTGACACACGCCTAGCCGAAGCTAAGGCCAATAGCATGACCACTTTCCACGTGAGATATTTTAGCTCCACGGTCTTAAGTGGCTCAAACCAGTGGGATTTCAGGAAATCCAACACAACATTAAGATCCCAAGGTGCCACCAGTGGCACAAAAGGAGGCTGAATATGCAGCACCCCCGGAGCAACGTCTGAACTTCAGGCAGTGAAGCCAGTTCTTTTTGAGAGAAAAATGGATAGGGACGAAATCTTGACCTTTATGGATCCTAATTTTAGGCCCATAGTCACTCCTGACTGTAGGAAGTGCAGGAATTGACACCTCTGGAATTCCTCTGTAGGGCCTTCCCGGCCTCACACCAAGCAACATATTTTCGCTATATACAGTGAAAAAGTCTTGCTGTCACGTCTTTCCTAGCCTTTATCAGCGTAGGAATAACTGCATCCGGAATGCCCTTTTCCGCTATGATCCGGCGTTCAACCACCATGCCGTCAAATGCAGTCGCGGTAAGTCTTGGAACAAACAGGGCCCCTGTTGCAACATGCCCTGTCTGAGAGGCAGAAGCCCAGAGTCCTCTGAGAGCATTTCTTGCAGCTCCGGGTACCGAGTCCTTCTTGGCTCATTCGGAGCAAAGAATATTGTTCTCACTCCTCCTTTTATTACAATTCTCAGCCCTTGGGTATGAGAGGAAGAGGAGGGAATACATAGACCGACTGGAACACCCACGGTGTTACTAGTGCGACCACAGCTATCACCTGAGGGTCCCTTGACCCGGCCTAAAACCTTTTTTAGCTTTTTATTGAGGTGGGACGCCATCTAGTCCACCTGAGGCAGTTCCCATCAATTTGCAAACTGCGTGAAGACTTCCTGATGAAGTCCCCACTTTCCCGGGTGGAGGTCGTGCCTGCTGAGGAAGTCTGCTTCCCAGTTGTCCACTCCCGGAATGAACACTTCTGACAGTGCGCTTACTTGATTCTCCACCCAGCGAAGAATTCTGGTGGCTTCTACCCTCGCCACCCTGCTCCTTGTGCCGCCTTGGCGGTTGACATGAACCCCTGCGGTCTGACTGGATCAGAACCGGTTGGTCGCGAAGCAGGATCTCCGCTTGACTTAGGGCGTTGTATATGGCCCTTAGTTCCAGGATATTGATGTGAAGGCAAGTCTGTTGACTTGACCACAGACCTTGGAAATTTCTTCCCTGTGTAACTGCCCCCCACCCTCGGAGGCTTGCATCCGTGGTCACCAGGATCCAGTCCTGAATGCCGAATCTGCGGCCCTCGAGAAGGTGAGCACTCTTCAGCCACCACAGGAGAGAAACCCTGGCCCTGGGGGATAGGGTGATTGACCGATGCATCTGAAGAGGTGATCCGGACCATAAAGCACGGGGAGAATATATAAACTCTACACAGTTAGGGTCATGGTGGGAGTCGAACCCATGACCTCAGTGCTGTGAGGCAGTAATGCTAACCATTACACCATCCGTACTGCCATCTTGTCCAGTAAGTCCCATTGGAAGGTCCTCGCATGGAACCTGCCTAAGAGGATGGCCTCGTATGATGCCACCATCCTTCCCAGGACTCGAGTGCAGTGATGCACTGACACCTGTTTTGGTTTTAAAAGATTCCTGACCAGTGTCATGAGCTCCTGAGCTCTCTCTATCGGGAGATAAACCCTTTTCTGGTCAGTGTCTAGGATCATGCCTAGGAGAGGCAGATGAGCTGTAGGAACCAACTGCGACTTTGGAATATATAGAATCCAGCCGTGTTGCCGTTACACTTCCAGAGAAAGTGATACGCTGTTCAGCAACTGCTCTCCTGATCTCGCTTGTATGAGGAGATCGCCCAAGTACGTGATAATAGTGACACCTTGCTTCCGCAGGAGCACAATCATATCCGCCATTACCTTGGTTATGACAATCCCGTACCGCAATTCTGAGGTACGCCTAATGAGGTGGATAAATGGGGACATGAAGGTATGCATCCCTTATGACCCGATTCACGATAAAATCTCCCTCTTTTTAGGCTTGCCCTGACCGCTCTTAGCGATTCCATCTTGAACTTGACCTTCTCAGGTATATGTTCAGGGATTTTTAATTCAATATGGGTCAGACCGAACCGTCTGGTTTCGGGATTACAACATGGTCGAATAATAACACCCTCTTGTTGAAGGAGGGGACTCTTGACCACCACCTGTTAAATATACAATTTGTGAATTGCAGTTAACACTGGCTTCCTCTCTTGGGGGGAAGCCCGCAGGGCCGTCAGTGAGGGGGCATCTTCTCACAGTCCAGCTTGTATCCCTGAGACACAATATCTATTGCCCAGGGACCTAACAGGGAGTGAACCCACTTGTGGCTGAACTTACAAAGTCATGTCCCCACCGGGCCTAGCTCCGCCTGTGGAGCCCCAGCGGCATAGGTGGATTTTTGTAGGAGCCGGGGAGGACTTCTGTTCCTGGGAACTAGCTGTGTTGATCCCGGCTCTAACAAGAAAGGACGCACCTCAGACTTTCTTGTTTCTTTATTCGAAAGGCTGCATTTAATAATGTCGTGCTTTCTTAGGCTGTGCAGGAATATAAGGCAACTAGCAGAATTACCAGCTATAGCTGTGGAGACCAGGCCCGAGAACCCTTCTCCACACAATCCTCAGCCTTCCCTATGCCTCTTAAGTCGGCATCATCTGTCCAATGCATATTCTACAGGACACGTCAAACAGAGATCGACATAGCTTTGACTCTAGGACCCAGTATACTCATGTCTCCTTGGGCATGCTTTATAACTATATATCTATCACTTAAGACAGCATCTTTAATATATTTACTAGGGTCTCAATCTCTGCTGATAAGGTACCTGTCCACGCTGCCACAGCGCAATAAACCCCTGCCGACACAATCGCCGGTCTGGGTAGTATACTAGAATGTGCATGCTATCTGCAGGTTTCCTGAGAATAGCAAGTGCTACCGTCTGTGCAAACAGGACACCTTAGGGGAAGATTCTCAACACATCCTGGCCCTAGTGGGGAAAGGATACAGCCTGAGAATTCTCTTGTGGGAAGCTGCCGTCTCTTGCCTGGAGATTCCCGCTCTTTTTCGTCATGAGAGGAGGGAAATTTACCTCAGCATTCTTCCCCTTAAACATGTGTACTCTCGTGTCAGGGATCAGTGATATGCAAATCATCTTTTATTTCAATAATCATATACTGAATACTTTCTAGCCATCTTGGCTGTAACTTTGCATTATCGTAGTCGACAGTGGAGTTAAACTCCATGTCGATACCAGTGTTTGTTATTTGGATAGTGAGCATTGTGAGACTCTGAAGGTCTCTGTGACATAGGGACAGACATGGGTAGATTTCCTGTCTGTTCCCTAACCATTTGTGCAATAAATGCACCTTAGCACTTACACATATCCAAACAGGTGTCGGCGTTGTCGACGGAGACACCCTCTCACACATATATCCGCTCTATCACCTCCTTAGAGGAGCCTTTTACCTCAGACATGTCGACACACGCGTACCGACACCCCACACACACAGGGGATGCTCTATTTGAGGACAGTTCCCCCACAAGACCCTTAGGAGAGACAGAGAGAGAGTATGCCAGCACACACCCCAGCGCTATATAACCCAGGGATTACACTACAACTCAGTGTTTACCCAGTAGCTGCTGTATATACAATTTTTGCGCCTACATTTATGTGCCCCCCTCTCTTTTCACCCTTTGTGTACCAGGATACTGCAAGGGAGAGCCTGGGGAGCTTCCTTCCAGCGGAGCTGTGAAGAGAAAATGGCGCTGGTGTGCTGAGGAAGAAGGCCCCGCCCCCTCAGCGGCGGGCTTCTCCCACGTTTTGTATAGCTTAATGGCGGGGTTTTTTACACATATACAGTTTTCCAGACTGTATTATGTGTATTTAGTGCCAAAAGGTATTCTTATTGCTGCCCAGGGCGCCCCCCCCAGCGCCCTGCACCCTACAGTGACCGGAGTGTGTGGTGTGCAGTGGGAGCAATGGCGCACAGCTGCAGTGCTGTGCGCTACCTTAATGAAGACCGGAGTCTTCTGCCGCCGATTTCATCTCCTTCTTCTGTCTTCTGGCCCTGCAAGGGGGACGGCGGCGCGGCTCCGGGAACGGACGATCGAGGTCAGGCCCTGTGTTCGAACCCTCTGGAGCTAATGGTGTCCAGTAGCCTAAGAAGCACAAGCTAGCTGCACGCAGGTAGGTTTGCTTCTCTCCCCTCAGTCCCACGTAGCAGTGAGTCTGTTGCCAGCAGATCTCACTGAAAATAAAAAACCTAACAAATACTTTCTTTCTAGCAAGCTCAGGAGAGCCCACTAGGTGCATCTTGCTCTGGCCGGGCACAGATTCTAACTGAGGTCTGGAGGAGGGGCATAGAGGGAGGAGCCAGTGCACACCAGATAGTACCTAATCTTTCTTTTAGAGTGCCCAGTCTCCTGCGGAGCCCGTCTATTTCCCATGGTCCCTACGGAGTTCCCAGCATCCACTAGGACGTCAGAGAAATATATATATATATACACACACACACACCGAACATCTGTACATAGACATACACACACATACTGTACACAGCATACATGCGTACACAGTTTACATGCACACATTATTATACACACACACACACACACACACACACAGTATACATGCACACAGTATACATACATACTAACACGGTATACATGCAAACATACATACATAGTATACATGTACACAGCATACTATTCATACACACACTGTACATACATATACACAGTATATATGCACACAGCATACACACACTATACATGCACACAGCATACTGTACATACATACACACAAAACAGTATACATGCACACACAGTACACATGCATACAGCATATATACATAGTTACACACACACACACACACACACACACACACACACACACACACACACACACACACACACACACTATACATTTACATAGCAATACACACACTCATTAACAGTAAACAGAACCCCCTCCTCACCTTATACTACTCACAAACTACAATGGGAGCCGAAGACAACAGCCACTGCCTCACGTAGCTCTGTCTCATGGCCCCTTGAGCTGCCTGAGAGGAGCTGCGTGCTTCCGCTGCAGCTCCCCCTACAGGCAGCCACCAGCGGCAGCAGCAGCAGCCAGGTTCTCACTGTCACTCGGACAGTGTACGGAGCCGGGAGCTGCTTAAAAAGCTTCTCCTCGTTAAAAAAAAAAAATCGGACGGCAGCGACGATGGATCGGAGGCCAGGGGGGGTTTCTAGGTACTCGGAACCCCCCCCTGCGTGCGCGTATGGGTATGGCTCTGGGCAATCATAGCTGCACATGGGAGGTGCAGCTAAAATGAAAGTTAAAAAGAAATCTTCCTTCTAAATGACAGGGGGTGCCCCCCCCCCCTGGATCCGCCACTGAGTATATATCATGCGCAAGATATGAAAACATCAGAGATGTACATAAATCATCCAGTTTGCGGATATCCCTGAATGTGGCCCTGTGTTAAATAATCTATGGTCAGTCCGATGGTCTATGGCTGTCTATTGTATGGCTTTTTCTAAGTGTGCGGGCAGATGTAATGCTGTCCAAGTTGGCCGGAGCTGCGGGTTGCCGGCTGAACACTGACTTTTTTTTAAAGGGGCAATCGTTTACAAGGCATGGTTTTGCCTTTGTGATTTTCCCTTTAAAAAAAAGTCAACGTTCTCTCGAAGTCCCAGCGGACCTTACATCCCTACCACATGTACAACCGCACACATTCACGCTACGGATACATTTTATTGGTAGTTGGTTAACCTGCTAGTATATTTTGGAATATTTTGGGATCATGGGAGGAGACTGGAGTACCCAGAGGAAACTCATGCAAGCACGGGGAGAATATACAAACTGCACACAGTCAGGGCCGTGGTGGGAACTGAACCCATGACCTCGGTGCTGTGAGGCAGTAATGCTAACCAATACACCATCCATGCTGTAAACTGAACGATATGAATGAGTTCTCGTTCATTAATGAACGAGAACGTTCATATCGTTCAGTTAGATCTTTAAGTGTGTAGGGCCCAATAGGCAATGCTGGATTCATGCAATAGGCTCTATTAAGACTAGTAAAATGGGGATGTTGGTTCACCACTACAGTATATGTGCTATACATGCTGTTTGTACTATTATTGCAATGTATTTCCCATATAGATGTGTCCTCTTACAACTTTGCTCCATGCACTACAAGTCACATTGCACATAACCCGTGAATGCCATGTGACTCAGTAGCACCGGGCATCTTATTTTGTGTCCTTTGCCATAAAAATGCGTTTTAGACGCAATGCAATGCAATAGGATGCACAAACAGCTTCTGCTGATGTAAAATGAAATGCGGCATGCCCAGGGGTTAAAGTGGGGGGGGGAATGAGGTGGAACTGGGTTCCACCACCTGTAACTACATTGCCCTGCACAGTAATTCCAACAGAAAAGCCCGCCCCGTCACCTATGTCAATCGATGATGCTGGCGGCGTTAGTGTTACTGATGAGATGCAACCACTTCCACTTTCTCAGGTCCTCCTCCATCTACAGCCCACCCATCCTGGTACTCACACATGCTATCTGTTGGAAAGCATTCATTCCCTCCTCAGGTCCCAGCACTACTGTGGTCATTATGTGTACGGGGCACTACTACTGTGGGCATTTTGTATATAAGCGCCACTACTACTGTGGGAATTCTGTGTATAAGCGGCACTATTGTGGTCATTATGTGTAAGGGGTACTACAACTTTGGGCATTATGCATAAGGAGCACTACTATTGTGGAAATTGTGTATAAGGGACACTACTGTGGGCATTGTATATACTGGGCACTACTATGTGACATAACGTGTCTAAAGGATACCATTGTGTAGCACAACGTGAATAAAGGGCACTACTGATTGACATAACCATAATAAGGGGCATTACTATGTGGTGTAATATGAATCAGGGGCACTACATGCAGTGTAATGTGAATAAGATTGTGCTACTGTGTGGTGTAATTTGATATGGGGGTATAATTGTGTGACCACACTGCTTCTTTGTGAGATCAGTGTCCCTTTATACAGTATGGGGAATTGTGCGTCCTATTGTATCACATTGCATCTAAGATGTGATAATGTCAAATATTAACTTTAAACATAAGCTATATACTATTTACGGACTAAGTACGCTATTGGCGCACAGAGTACCGTAAGGATACGCACTTAGCGTAGCAGACGCTAGGCCGTGGGCGCGACGCACGAGCGACACGTACGCTCACAGACTCACGCTTAGTATTGAACACGCTATAGGCGTACCGAGTACCGTACTGCTACGCTATTGGCGTAGCGGACGCTGCGCCGTGAGAGTGAGACACGAGCGGCGCAGACGCTCACAGAATGACACACAGTAAACCTTGTTAACAACACACAGTAAGGGTATGCTTATACTCAAAACCTTAGCAATGTAATACTACAATGATGTAACGCTTATTAAGCTTGATAATATGAAAGCTGTTTGAGCGATTGAGACGCTCAGAAAACCCTTTACAGTAACTAGTGAAAACACAAGACCTGGTTTGGATTTAAAAACCACTCAGGCTCTAACACCTTCGTGGGTGATTCATTTAGAGTAAAAAGGGGAAAACAGTACAGCTTATACACTACAAAACTAACATCAAAATCTAAACAGAATAACAAGGAATAATATGAACAATAGTGAACGATCGCAAACACAAGCAAACAGAATGAGTACACAATGAGAACAAATGGCAAACACAGAGGATAACAAAATGGCTACAGAGAACTTACACACGTGGGAATGATTCGCAAGCGCGTCCTGGATCCAGCCCTCAGCCTTCAATGTGAAAACCTTGCATCTTTATATACACAACATACAGTAACAATACAATGGTCCCTATAATCTCATGGTTCATTGGACACTGGAATGTGTCTCTGCATTATAACAAAAGGTCATAGGTGGGTTCGAACAGGTGGGCTGTGTCTTTCTCCAACTGCTCAGGTGGGAGGTATCCTCAGGATTCCCGCCGCATGGATAATGAACAGCAAATACAGTAAATGTCTATAAACTACTTTTGTACATAACTATACGCAGGAGCGAGCAATCTCTTCCTAACCAACACCGAAATGTTACTATTAAAATACTCTACAGCTGGATACTAGACACCACTGTTCAACCTTTATCTGACCCTTCCTATCATGCAAAGAGGAATTTCTCTGTCCAGGAACAGTTTAAACTAAACATACTTGCTGACATTGTTAAGGGGAATATTCACTACAATATACGCTATATGAGTTAAATATGCTACGATCGAGTCGCACGCTACACGCTTACAAACTCCGCCGTAAATACACATCTCATGCGCACGAGACGCTGTTGCGTCCCTTATGCAACTTGCGGGTATGTGCACGTACGGGGGAGTGGGTGCACCAGCAGCGCGCGTCTGCATGAGGGGTTAGTACAAGGCATATGCATCATGATATTTTTCGACTTTGACAGTCCACCCTTTGGCAGTCAACAATAACTGCCACTATCTAAACAATTAAGCAAAAAAATATATATTACCATGAAATACCTTATTATGATTGGGAGTAGGGAGGAGAGGAGAAGGTGGGAAATGTATGACCTAGTGAGATAGTAAAAAGCATGTATGTATGATATCCATGTCTGAGAGGTCATGTATCATCGTGCCGTACATGTTCTAAAAATAAGCTTCGAGGTATTGCGAAGTATACATTGAATCCTTCTTATCCTGTATTAAGGGTCTGTAAGTGGGCTAACAAACTCTACCGAGCTCTTTTCGGCTTTTAGTTCCAACAAATGGGGTGCACATTAGTTGATGATACATGAAGGGGGAAAATATGTGAGTGCTAATATATGTGTCTATATCACCTGTCGACTATGTGTGCCACTACCTGAAGATAGAAGAGATGAAGATAAGAAACATGCGTTATAAATGCATTCGTATGATTATATGTATATGGTCGTCCTTGGGCGTCTGTTGGAGTCTTGTTGAAGTCTTGTCCGGATTGCTGTATCTTTGCTGTGTGGTAAGCAATGCTCTTCAAGTGTCCATAAAAATTTAAGTCTCTAAGGGTTTATCAAATGGCTGTGACAAAGTTCATCAATGGTCTGTATAATGGGTCATCAAATCTTCTTCCGAGTCGGTGTCTTTTTTTTTTTCCTTGGAGAAAAACAAAGGAGAAACGGGTGAAAGAAACGGACCGTGGAATCACGTCTTATCACAACATTGTCTCGATTGATGGGTCATAAATTAAACTAGTTGTTGTTACAATGCCCTCGCTCCTCAAACTCATCAATTTGGTACTTCGCTTGCAATTCATTAAAATTCGAACACATCTGAATATCAAACCAATCATTATGACAACTCCTAGGATACATAAGAGGAATTTCCCTACAGCAACGATAACATTTTGAGCCCATTCTCCTAAACCTGAGAACCAATTGCGTGGGTTCAACCATGATACCCAGCCGGTCAGTTCATTACCCACAGAAGCAAGGGTAAGGTTGTGTCTCCTTCGGAACTCCCACTTCAATTGCAAGATATCGTCCATCTTTTGATCTATGACCTCGGTTGGGTCCTCAGTGCTGTTTGTGATATACGTACAACACTTCACACCATACTGAGTTGCTAGGGTGACACAATACCCTCCTGTCACTGCTGTGATGTAATTGAGAACCATCCTGTGCTGGATCAGTTCCGTTTTGTAAGCTTGCAATTCTCTCCCAGTATACCTAAAGGTGTCATCATACATCTCGGTGATATTGTGTAAAATGAATTTCTTGTGGGACCTTCAAATTGCGCAATTAACAAAAGGCAGTCTGAAAACAATCACAATTTCCAGAGGTACCCCTCCAAAAGTACCCAAAACTTATAACAAGGAAAAAATAGCGGAAAAGGGATATTCTCTCAGGCGCTCATCATAATAAAACCATATATTCAATAAGAATGAAAAGAATAATACATTCCTCGGTTCACAGATAGGATCCAGATGTCAAGTGAGGGCCATCTTTCCTCACTAATTTCTCACAAGTGCAAAGTGATATGGAAGAGAAAAATCAATTCATGTGTAGTAAAGTCACAATTTAATGATGTACACTAACACATGTTACATAAATACATAAAAAATCTCCCAAAGAACTGTTGAAAGTGGATAGCCAGAATAATTACCAGCATGTAAGAGAACTGGTATTAGACAGTTCTCAAAAACAGCAGTTGGTATATCAGTTACCAAAACGTCTCTCCAGAAAAGACTGACTGGAACTGAAGTGATGGGCAAACAGTCTCAGCTATCCAGATGTTTCTAAAACAGACACTTTGGGATCCGTAATCTGTCCTTTGTATACCGACGCGTTTCTACCCGCGATGCTGCAGGTCTTTCTCAAGGTAGGATAAAGGACACCAGGTGGATAACTTATTGGGAGCCTGGACCTTTAAACAGTCTCTTAATAGCGGGTAATGAAAGATGGCTTTGAAAGGAAGCGATGACGCCAGTGGTTGGCAAAATGTTGTTTGCACGGTTGGCGGAATTTGGATGGACTCCCGGAAGCGACGCACCGGGAGACGGATCAGGCTCTAGGTGTTTCACACCTTTGTGTGGCAAAGGCTAAGAAGGAAGTTCGAAATGTCTCAAGGAACTGACATCACAGGAAGTTCCTTGTGAGCTCTGTGGATGCCGGATCGGATTACCCACCAGCCGCGCCCCCCGGAAGTGACGTGTCGCAACCAAAAGGATACGATTGGTTGGGTTGCGTCTCCATGGCAACGAGGGGGTTTGTTCTGTAATCTGGTTTGAATGAACAGCTGAATTAAATCTATTATTAGGATTTCGATTGGTTGGCTATTTCAATAAATAAATGGTTTAGATGACTGTCCTTTATCCTACCTTGAGAAAGACCCGCAGCATCGCGGGTAGAAACGCGTCGGTATACAAAGGACAGATTACGGATCCCAAAGTGTCTGTTGGAGAAACATCTGGATAGCTGAGACTGTTTGCCCATCACTTCAGTTCCAGTCAGTCTTTTCCGGAGAGACATTTTGGTAACTGATATACCAACTGCTGTTTTTGAGAACTGTCTAATACCAGTTCTCTTACATGCTGGTAATTATTCTGGCTATCCACTTTCAACAGTTCTTTGGGAGATTTTTTATGTATTTATGTAACATGTGTTAGTGTACATCATTAAATTGTGACTTTACTACACATGAATTGATTTTTCTCTTCCATATCACTTTGCACTTGTGAGAAATTAATGAGGAAAGACAGCCCTCACTTGACATCTGGATCCTATCTGTGAACCGAGGAATGTATTATTCTTTTCATTCTTATTGAATCTCGGTGATATTGTCTATCAGGTTCGCTAGCGCGGTAATATACCTAAAATTTATAACTCCTCTGGCGGTACGGGTGATATCTAGCGCGAGCAGGAGTTGAATCCCGGTGGATTCGTGGATCAAATCAGAGGCTGCATGCTCTGTCCTATCTATAAGGTGTCTCTTTACAATGTGTTCGTAATGGGTGTGAGTGTAAGGAGCTTGAGCATTGCAGTGAACGTCTTTCATTCTATCATGGGTAATGGTCATTACTTCCGGTAACACTCTTCCAATGTAACACAATCCCTCTGAGTTTGGGGCAAGCCACTTATACGCCTTCCTCCCACATATGAAATATGCATCATCGGGGAGGACATATGGGACAGAATATGACATCACCATATTACAAACCTTCCAGGTGAAAAATCCTATCCCTAACTCTCTCATCTGACTAGTACACATATCAGGTTGTATGATATGCGCACAGTATCCTGGTGATACTTCTCCAACTCGCATGGGCCTACTTCCTAGAGTGTACCTATATTGGAAATATCTTCCACTGTTGGCTATTTGGCGTATAAGCTCTGAGTCTATGGGCATTCTATCGACTCTGTGTGAGAATGTCATGGTTCGGTTGTTCCATGTCACTTCCCAATTTCCCGGCTTTCGGGGATTGGAAATGTTAAATTATATTAAGGACCTATCCACATGATATTGGTGGAGCTTCAAACTAGGAGGCCTAGAAATATTAAATTTCTTGTCCACCGGTCTCCCACCCCTTAATTCAAGTCCCTTATCTAGCGTTAAAGAGTGTGGCACTAGTCCTGACTTTCTATGACCTTGAGGTACTTGTGAGCACACCCAGCATTTCGTTTGGTTTAAAACCTTACCCACTAATGAGTGATAGTCACTCAATGGATGACGGTCCATATTGATATTAATGCTGGACTGACATCTCTGGATGCACCCGTCCTCAACTATGTTGTCACAATTCCTACATATATAATTCTCTTCAGCTATCAATCCTTCACAATGTCTGTTAGTGTCATGGCTACCAGATCGTTTTCTGATACTCGCCTTTGCTCGGTGATTGTGTTGCTCTTGGAATTCTACGAATCCATCCTGATCATCAGAACCCATTCCAGATCCTTTCTCGACCTCACTGGTACTCTCACCGAAACAGACTGCTCTGGTCAACAACAGGGTCAACAGGAAAACACGGACTGCAGTCTCTTGGGGCGAGTCCATCTTACAGGAGGAGAAAGAAAGAGTTGTAATGGGGGTACCGAAAATAATTGAAGGGAAAGAAAAATGTTACGATAATTGTCCTATAGTCTTGTTGTTCTTCTTGCTCAGATGTCGTCTCAACGGTGCTGCCTCTCAGTCTTCCCAAAACGAACACTCCAGTGATACGATATTCTTTCCGACTCAGCGATCTTTCTGTAAGGAGCATAAATCTTGCATTACCATTTGTCTAACTGTTGTGTGACATACCATCCGTAAAACATGAAAGAACAAAGAGAGAGAGAACAATAGGAAAAAAAAAAAAAACATTGTCAGATTTCCGTTCACCATCAGGCTGTCACACCAACATGTCCATCGGTATCTCTGCACAGTCTCCCCCACCAGTATTTCCACTCTCCACCCTTTGTGTTTAGCCAGACACAACGATGCTGGTAAGATATACTGGGGTTGGGTAGACCTCTGAAAAGACCAAGTAGACATGTGACGTTTGAGCTGTCTGGTGAACGTCAGAGATGAAAAGGGAATATTTAAAGATAAATCACAGAGTTTACCTGGCCGCCCTTGTGTCTACAAGGAATGACCTACCAATTACATCGACTGTAACCTCAGGCTTACTATCAAGGCTAATAATCAACTTCACTGGCTGCAAATTACAGGTGCGGCCCAAAATTTTTCCTATATGATCCCTGATTACAATTACGTGCGTTATGTCGTTGTCTAGGGGGTTTATATACCTTATGTGGGTCTCTAAACATACAATTCCGTGCATAATGCCCTTCCCTCTGGCAGTTATAACATTTTATCACATTCGACTTACCAACAGGGGTCTGGGGCTTAAGCTGATGTGGCTTCCTTGTCAGGGCCTGTCTACTTATTGTCGTTTGCTTACCGCCCTGTGACTCCCTGTGTCTTACGATGTTCCGATTATGCTCAATAGCGGTCTCTCTCAAAGCAGCCACCGACATACCTTTCCAATTAGGTTGAGTGGTCTGTACCCTTGTTCTCAACACTTCCTTTAAACCATCCATTAATACAGAAACCGCTACCTCTCTATACTCTACAATGTGAGGTGCAATTGTCTGTGCATAACATACAATACCGTACTTACCTGTGGACACGACCTCACCTGACCCTCCGTAAGGGGGCCTTACTACTGCCTTTACCGATTGGGCCGTGCCCACCTGGGTGTCTCGTATGATGGCTGCTGGAAAAAGTGCCAACATCGTGCTGGGCTCACTTTCTTGCTTGTGATCCTGAGGGAAGTTTAACATGAGGTGCAACTTGCACGGGTTAGAATTTGTACATTTATCAGTTTTACTTCTATCATTATTACATTTATTACGCTTACTATTATCATCATTAATACATTTATTAAGTGCATTATTATCATCATATCCCAGTATGCCATTCTCTGTAGCCATTGTTTCTCCAGTTGCCATCAGTTTCCTGCTAAGATGGGAACCAGCTGCTTGAGCTAATCCCCTTTGTATCTCCCCTTCCTGTTGCCATAAATGTAAATAATCATAATGTCTAATCCGTTGCTTCCCGGATTTTATTAGACATATCCTTCTCCTTAAATTTTGCAAAACCTCAGGATTAAAACTGCCTACCCTGGGAAACTTCTCCCCATCGTTCACAGTCATACGTTCCCACTCATTGCATAAAACCTCTGCGTGTGATCCATATTTTTCACACATTATGTACCTCGCCGACCCTGTTGGCCGCGGAATAATATCAACCTGAACCTTGGTTGATCGTCCCTTACTTGAGCAACTGGCCCCCATTCTTTGCAGGTATTGCGAATTCCTACAAAAACCACGTTCCCAGAGGTAAGGCGACGGTGAAAGTCCAACGAGTGCCTTCACCCACTCTCGCCCACGTCGACCAATATGCCCACACACTGCTTCAGCGCTGGCGTACTCAACCCAGGGCCCCTATGTAACCTCTATTTACTGGGGCGTGTGGGAGTATGCTACCATCCCCAGTAAGTATCAGTTGCTGAAGAATTCCTGAGTGATCAGCGAACCTCCCTTAAAATAAAAAAACCTACACAAATCACGTTAAAATGTACAAATAGTGTTCATGATCCCGCAAAGCGTACGCAAATTGCGTAATGGGTATCAAGGTAACCAACTAATGCACACAATTACATGCGGTACAGTCGCACTGTGTATAAGTAACTATTACTTATCCGCAGAACGACCAGCGGAATCGGTTGTTTAGGCTGCGAAACCTTCAGCCGGAGCGTATTCTCAAAACGGGCCTATATGGGTACTGCGCCAACCCCCAGGGCTGCGCTCACTACCTCTGACCTTTCCTAAGTCAGGGTCTTCAGAACTTCGTATAGGTACTTTTAACGGATTTCTGACTTTCGCGGACCTCTTGGTCTGCTGTAACACTAATTGCTCCTTTTACCTTATTCACTGTTAACGTGAGATGGCACTCTCCCACGCCACCACGTGTTCACTTCACGGGTGTCCTTCTACGAGATCTCGAATTCCGTGGTTCACACCAAATAAAACTTTACTTGCATACACACGCTCTTTCACTTCATATATACTTTGATTTTTCTGTACAGAAAATTTCTTTCATTCAGGTAACACAGACTAATCCCAGAGGTACTGCAACGAGAGGAGGATCTTTTTAAACTAAATTTTGGATACTGAACAAATTTGTGCTATTATCTCGTGGCTTCCATATCTACTACTAAAACAATGCTATCGTGTGATTTGTATTTAGTGGGCGTATCCGTACGCATGTTGCGTGATATACGCCAAGTGTGTAGGCCTTTGCGTAGCGTACGCTGTCTTGCACTTGGTCAGAGACACGTGTACACAGGCCGGATACGTCCGCAGTAACACAAATAACACGCTTCTATAAATGCAAACGATATTTAACTATAATCGTTTACCAAGCACCACACAGTATCTCCTGTATAACCTTTATAACTGGGTCAGGCTGCGTGCGTGTTTTACAATTACTCCCTTAAGTATTACTTTTACTTTTAACTAAATAGCAACAAATTTTCTCAGCACGTGATCAATGCTAATGGCAAACAGAAAGGTAGATATGTGAAAATACACAAATGGAAATACAGGTGTGTGCGTGTGTTGCGTGCGCAATTTTCACCAATACAGAAATTTAAACAGATTTAAAAGACAATAGCTTAACGTTCTTACCTTTCGGTTCCGGATCCCACCAGCAACCGTATAAACCAAGCGGAGCAGACGCTTATCTGATCAGCACTACCGTATCCCCAACCACCGAACGGCTAACAGGGGATACTACCTTCCCGCCCTTTGCTGATGGATAAAGTCTGCCTGGTTCCGCTTGGTTGCGGATATGAGGAGGCCCGGACGATGCCCCCAATTGATAATGTCAAATATTAACTTTAAACATAAGCTATATACTATTTACGGACTAAGTACGCTATTGGCGCACAGAGTACCGTAAGGGTACGCACTTAGCGTAGCAGACGCTAGGCCATGGGCGCGACGCACGAGCGACACGTACGCTCACAGACTCACGCTTAGTAACGAACACGCTATAGGCGTACCGAGTACCGTACTGCTACGCTATTGGCGTAGCGGACGCTGCGCCGTGAGAGTGAGACACGAGCGGCGCAGACGCTCACAGAATGACACACAGTAAACCTTGTTAACAACACACAGTAAGGGTATGCTTATACTCAAAACCTTAGCAATGTAATACTACAATGATGTAACGCTTATTAACCTTGATAATATGAAAGCTGTTTGAGCGATTGAGACGCTCAGAAAACCCTTTACAGTAACTAGTGAAAACACAAGACCTGGTTTGGATTTAAAAACCACTCAGGCTCTAACACCTTCGTGGGTGATTAATTTAGAGTAAAAAGGGGAAAACAGTACAGCTTATACACTACAAAACTAACATCAAAATCTAAACAGAATAACAAGGAATAATATGAACAATAGTGAACGATCGCAAACACAAGCAAACAGAATGAGTACACAATGAGAACAAATGGCAAACACAGAGGATAACAAAATGGCTACAGAGAACTTACACACGTGGGAATGATTCGCAAGCGCGTCCTGGATCCAGCCCTCAGCCTTCAATGTGAAAATCTTGCAGAGAGAGTGAGTGACTGGACAGGCAATGGTGGTCTTTATATACACAACATACAGTAACAATACAATGGTCCCTATAATCTCATGGTTCATTGGACACTGGAATGTGTCTCTGCATTATAACAAAAGGTCATAGGTGGGTTCGAACAGGTGGGCTGTGTCTTTCTCCAACTGCTCAGGTGGGAGGTATCCTCAGGATTCCCGCCGCATGGATAATGAACAGCAAATACAGTAAATGTCTATAAACTACTTTTGTACATAACTATACGCAGGAGCGAGCAATCTCTTCCTAACCAACACCGAAATGTTACTATTAAAATACTCTACAGCTGGATACTAGACACCACCGTTCAACCTTTATCTGACCCTTCCTATCATGCAAAGAGGAATTTCTCTGTCCAGGAACAGTTTAAACTAAACATACTTGCTGACATTGTTAAGGGGAATATTCACTACAATATACGCTATATGAGTTAAATATGCTACGATCGAGTCGCATGCTACACGCTTACAAACTCTGCCGTAAATACACATCTCATGCGCACGAGACGCTGTTGCGTCCCTTACGCAACTTGCGGGTATGTGCACGTACGGGGGAGTGGGTGCACGAGCAGCGCGCCTCTGCATGAGGGGATAGTACAAGGCATATGCATCATGATATTTTTCGACTTTGACAGATGCAAAAAATATGCTCAGCGCTACCGAGTCCTGCCACGGCATGGCGCGACCTAAAGAGCTGTTTAGCATGACTGCAGCAAGGATATAAGAGGACACATCTGTACTTAAATATCACCTCATTTTGAAAACAAAGACACACCTGAAAATTGCCCAATAACATCATCACAACATCATACACAGCCAAAAATAGCATAGAATAAGGAGAAAAAAAACACAGGCCACATACAGAAAGAAAAAAACATACTGCAGGGGCGTAATGAACTTTGTGGGCCCCATAGCAACATTATGAAAAGTGACCTCAGAGATGGACACAGATCTGTCTTCCACAGCAAAATGTGCGTCCATATACTCACATGTTGGGGGCCGCCCAGCATGTGTGTTGCGCCGTCCCACGATGCGTTTGCAATTTAATTGCAAATGCATCAAATAGAGGTTGTCCCCTGGCTGTGCAGGCAGGCTGTCCGGCGCCATCTTTTGTTTCATATCGGCTGCATGTGGCATCACGAAAATGAGCCTGTGTTTGCCGGACCACTCCTTGAAATTGCTGCATCTACAACCCCCAGACTGCTGCCGCTTTCAATCACTATGTGATTTCATGGTGAAGGATCACGCATGCGCACAATAGCCGCTGCGTCCAGGTCTGAATCAGCCCCAGTGTCAGGGAGAGGGAGACGGTCAGTTTCAGGGAGAGAGAGAAATTGTCAGAGAAAGAGAGTGACAGGGAGAGAGCGAGAATGTTAGGGGGAGAGAAAGTGTCAGAGAAAGAGAGACAGTGTCAGGGAGAGAGAGGTTGAGACCGTGTCAGGGCGACACAGTGAGAGAGAGTGTCAGAGAGAGCGAAAAAGTTAGAGAGAGTCAGGAAGAGAGTGTGTGAGAGAGAGAGTGTCAGGGAGAGAAAGAGAGTGTAGCAAGAGAGAAATTATCAGGGAGAGGGTGGGTAGAGGAGAGGGACGGGAAGCAAGCAGGAGATGCATTACCTGACTACAGCAGAGGTCGCTGATGGGGGCGGGCACTTCACAGCATTAGGCCCTGTCCCCTAAATACTCGCAAATCGCGGCTCTGCTCTACTGCTGGGATTCAGAGCTGGCCAGGTAGGGCCCCCAACTGCTGTAACCTCTGCGCAGCTGCAGCCTGCAGGGGTGCTATTGCTGGTGGCCGTTTATCCCGTGGGCAGGGAGAGCAGTGTGCCCTGGAAGCAGCCCGGGCTGCATAGCAGCTGCACCCCCTGCAACCATGGTAGTTACACCACTGTGCAGAGGAAACACTAGTTTGCAGGAATCTATGACCTGCAAACTTTCTTTGTTCTAGGGAATAGGATTGCCACCTAGCAACAGCTGGTGGGTTAGGTGCAAGCCTCCCTGACGATCGCTGGAAAGGTATAGTGAAAGAAAACTTTCACTTTCCCTTCCACAGCCTGGGGAGAGCGGGGACAGAGCCGCGGGTAGCGGCCGCTCCCGGATCCGTTCGCGCGCGTCACCCAGCGTGCGCGCGCACCATATAAGGCGCTAGGCCCCGCCCCCAGCTTTAGATTTTTCGGAAGCTTACAGGTGGCAATCCCAACTAGAACAAGAGAGTACATTTTTAAAAGGGGGTAAGATCACCCTAGCTCCTGTAACCTAGTAACAAAGGACACGGGAGACCATATATATGCAGAAACGAAATGTGTTTACAAGAAACCCTTCAACAGTAATACAGGTGATAAGAAAAAACAACTGGCGATGGCCAAGAAAGAACTGTTATGCCTTTGTGAAATTAGCATATAAGCAAAACTCCTGCAACTTGCAGAACTTATCAAGGATATTTGTAAGGCTATTTTTGTTCTTTATGTTGCTGCATCTGCGGCTGCTTCTTCGGACCTTTTGGAGCGCCTGAAATTCAAAGAGATAAACAGGCATAATTAATGACTGTTGTTAGAGATTACTACCAACAGACCTAGCAAGGTATAGGGTGGGTAGGGTGGGAGCTGTTGCTAGGTGGCAATCCTATTCCCTAGAACAAAGAGAGTTTGCATAGATTCCTGCAAACTAGTGTTTGTTCGTTGAGAGGCTTGCCACCTAGCAACAGCTGGTGGGTAGACTACCACATACCTGGTGGTTGCTCTAAGGAATTCTATCCTTTGAGTATCAGAAGGCCTCCAATAATGTTTCACGAAGGTACGAGTGGACGACCAACGTGCGGCCTGCATTATGGATTGAAAGGTTAAGCATCTCGCCGCTGCCGATGTGACGGCGGCTCCGCGGATGGAGTGTCCCTTGAACATGGAGGTATCTTTTCCTGAGCTTTGCATGGCAGAAACTATCCATCCCCTGATTGTAGAGGGTCTGGCCGGACGTAAAGGCTTTCAGCATGTGATAAATAGGTTAGAAATGTTATCTCTCCATGGAGCTGTTGTTGTGAGATAAGCGGATAAGCACTCAACTATGCAAAGATCCGTGTCTGACTGGTCACTGACTAGGTCAAACTCTACCAAAGGGTTTTGAATGGAACTGGTTTTTGTGTGACCTTTAAGGACGATATGGAACCCCATTGGAGTGGTTGTCATCCAGGGTTCGGATGTGTCTATTAAGGAGAGTTCGGCTCCTCTGGCTGCGAAAGCTAGTGCTAGTAGAGAAGTTAGTTTTCTTGAAAGATTGGAGATGTCGGAATCTGAAGGTATTGTGGCTAAATAATTTAAGAAAGGATTAATGTCCCACGTGGAAGAGTATCGCGGACATGGAGGCCTAGACAAGAAGATACCTTTGAGTAATCTAAGGTACATCTTGTTTTCTGTAAGCCCTGAAATGAGAAGAGCTAGGGCTGAGCCATAAGACCGTATGGTGGCGGATGCCAGGCCTGACTCAAACTTAACGGCTAGGAAGTCTATCGCTAAGTTAGGTTCAGAAAGAGAAGCCGAAGGAAGATCTTGAGAAGCTTGCCAAGACATAAACTCATTTATGATGGACTGGTACCTGGATTTTGTTCTAGGTCTAAGGGAAGCATTGATCAAGGTTACTGAGGTGGTCGAGAGGTTAGTAGTGGTCAGCAACCGAGTAATGTCGCTATCCACATGCAATGTGGAAGTTCCTGAAGGAGGTTGGGAGTCCCTTGGAAACAATCCTTGGACATGCCTAGGGGAAGCTTGCGTCCCTTGCGAAGAGGGTTGATCAAGGGGAACCAAATTCGGGAAGGCCAAACGGGGTAAACCAAGACGAGTTGAGGCACTCTGTCTGTCTTGATCTTGTGAAGTACCTTCAGTAGCATAGCTGGGGGAGGGAAAGCATATGGGAGAACTAGATCTGTCCACGGAAAGGGCATTGCGTCCGAGTGGAGTGCCCCTTGAGTCCAGATTTTGGACACGAAGGTTGGGACTTGTGTGTTCGATGGAGTTGCAAATAGGTCTACCTGCGGTTGACCAAAGGTTTTCACGATACTGGTGAAAATTTCAGGTCTCAGAGTCGCCCGATCCAGTGTTAATTTCTCCCTGGATAAGGAGTCGGCTAACTCGTTTAGCTCTCCTGGGACATATGTTGCAGAGAGGAGTATGGATCTCTCCACCACCCGGTTCCAGATGTCTATAGCTTCTTGACAGAGTGTCAGGGATCGAGTACCCCCCATTCTGTTGAGGTAGGATACTGCAGTCCTGTTGTCTAGACATAGGAGAACTGAGTTGTTCTGGAAGGTCGGGGGAACTAGAGAGGAAAGTGCTAACTTCGCCGCCCTCAATTCTAATAGATTGATGTGCGCTGTCGATTCTTGAGTGGACCATCTTCCCCTTACCGCTCGGTCTCTTGTAAATGCTCCCCAACCCGAGAGGGATGCATCTGATGTGATGACAATGTCTGGAGGAGGAGGTAGGAGAGGTCTGGGGGATGGTAGCCGAAGGTCCCTCCAACTGCGAATCTCTTTGAGAACCAAGGGTGTCAAGATGATTTTGTTTGACCAAGTCCATCCCCGACGAAGGAGAGCTGAAAGAAGAATCTGAGAGTGTCTGCAGACAAGGGGAGCGTGGAGAAATCCAGGATCTAAAGATCTCATCATCCCTATGACTCTGGCCAAGTCTCTCAGCGAAAAACAGTGTTTCAGGGTTCGAGTTACGAAGTCTTGAATGTCTCTCCACTTGTCTGGGGGAACTGCTATCGAAAAAGAAGGGGTATCTAGTAAGAAACCCAGAAAAACAATTGACTGGGTGGGTGTTAATATGGACTTGTCGTAATTTATTGTAAACCCTAGGTTCTGGAGGAGAGAAAGAATTAGTTCTTTGTGAAGCAGAAGGGTTTTCTGATCTGCATGGACTACTAACAAGTCGTCTAGGTAGATTATACAACGGATCGTTTTCTGGCGCAGGTGAGAGATCACTGCTTTCATAAGACGAGTGAATGTGTAGGGAGCGTTGGAAAGGCCGAAAACCATGACGGTCCACTGATAGAGAACGTCTTTCCGCAGGAACCTTGGAAGTCTTCTGTGGTTTGGGTGCATTTGAATTGTGTGAAAGGCCTCCTTGAGGTCTATTTTGATACAGAAATCGTTCCTTGTTAGTAGGAAAGGTATGTCGGCTAAGCCCTCCATACGGAAAGAGCGAGGTTTTATGTGTCGGTTGAGAGATTTGACATTTAAGACTGGTCTGTATGAACCGTCCTGTTTCCTGACGGGAAAAAGGTGACTGACCCAGCCTCTTGTGGAAGTGTCTGCCAACTCTATCTTGCCTAGCTGTAGGGCAGGGGTGGGGAACCTCAGGCCCGAGGATAGTATAAGGCCCTCAAAGCCACTTGATCCGGCCCAGCCAGGCTCACCTAAACGAGAGGAGATGCCGAGCTCCCGCTGAGATTTTACCACCAGCGGGCGCCCGGCTCCTCAGCAGCAGCCGGAGGCAGGAGCTCACTCCTGAGCTCCAGCTTCTAGCTCAGGCAGTGTACATGTGTGGCTGTGCGGCACTATGGGAGAGATGTCATGACATCTCTCCCATAGTTTCGAGGAGAGGGAGGGCAGTGGTCCGGAAACAGGAGCAGGGCTGGTGAGCATTGTGTTTTTTTTTCTTTCTTTTAATGTGTGTGTGTGTGTAAGCGGCACTACTAGGAGGCATATTTAATGGGGCATAACTACAGGAAGCATATATAATGGGGCATAACTACAGGGGGCATATTTAATGGGCCATAACAACTGACAGGGCATATCTAATGGGGCATAACAACTGACTGGGTGCAAATCTAATCGGGCATAACTACTGACTGGGGGCAGGCTAATTTTTAAGTTGATAATTTTTGTATGGCCCCCGAAGGACTTTATAAATATCCAAATGGCCCTTGGTAGAAAAAAGGTTCCCCACCCCTGCTGTAGGGCAAGGGATAGGACTCCATCTAATAACGGACTGGCATTTTTTTGAACAGGGGAAAATTTGTCGTGGAAAATGTAAAAGGGGAGGGATAAACCTTTTTCCACGATTCTTAGCAACCACCTGTCTGTGGTAATCTGCCTCCAGGAGGCTATTGCCTGGGAAAGACAAGGAGGAGGTTGCAAAGTAAAGTGACTTACCGTATCCTCTGTCTTTCCTGGGGGCGTATGTGCCGCCGGACCCTGCGCCTCTTGCGGTCCTCTGTGAGCGCCTCTGTAGTCTCGGGTCGAGCTGCTGGCTCCCGCAAGAAGACCCTCCTGATGAAAGGGCCCCCTGGAAGGCTGGGGTCCTTTAAGGTCTGCGAAGAATTTGCAAGCTTTATAGCGGACCTTCACTTCGTCTATGAAATCGGGTCCGAAAAGGTCAGACTCTATCAGATTGGGGACATCTACTGGTCTGGGTGCTAGGTTAGTTAGCCTTGCATTAGCTAGACAGCGAGTTCTACGTGAGTTCGATATGAAATCAAATGTCTGACCAATTATTAAGGTAGCCCTACTAATAGCCTTTATGAGTGCCATTTTGGAAGCTACCAGGGAATCTAGGGAGCTCCCTGAGACGCCTTCTGTTTCTGCTTTGTCAAGGACAAATAATAAAGGACTGGCGGCGTCTGAAACCTTAAATTGAATTTTTCTTAGCAATTTATCCATAGTGTCACTCTGGACTTTTTCCCCCACGAGTGAAGTTAAGGCCGGATCGATGTCTGGGGCAAATAGGGCCGGAATATCTGGGATGCCAGTGTGGTTACAGAGAACCATATCATCTTTCTTAACTAGTGCCGTTCTAAAGGCTAACTGGGCAAAATTGTATACTTGGGAGCGTTCGCTCAAAGCCCAGTGGGCTGAATATATTTTAGAAGGTGGCATTCTACCCGCTAAGGCTACACGGGCCATCTGCAAGTCACTATATTCGCCTTTGCGGGAGGATGCGCTAGTCCTGGTTACTTCCTCTAATTCCCAATCTACTGGAGGGTAACCAGTTTCCCTAAATGCGTGGGAAAGAGGGGTTGTATGACTATGACTAGTCCCCTTATGAGAGTGGTCCTGTGCAGGTTGCCGATCAGTGACAGGGAATGTGTGTTGGCTGTGGCCAGGAGAGGGGGGTCTGCTATGGACCTTAGAGGTATTCCAAGCACTGGCAGTACCTGGGAAAGAGATATTTTTACCTGAACAGGCATCTCTAGAAGAAACATGGTCAGTGTGTTTCTTTTTACTTGTGCACTTTCTCACCACTCTGTGAGAATATGCAGGAGGAGAAGGAATCTCAGCATTCTGACTGACTTCTTCCTCCTCAGAGCTGTCCCTGTTGTCATCCGACCTGACATGGTTAATAATTTTTCTTCTTTTAAATATAATATCCTCATCTGAGGAAGTTGTTGTGTCAGCAGCTTTTTCTAGGCTCTTCCTAGAAGGCTGCCTGCCTCTTTTGCTGCGCTGTGGGGACACTATCAGGGTGTCTGTGGCTGACACAGACACTGTGTCCTCCATCCTGCAGCGCTGAGGTAAAATCTAAAGCTGGGGGCGGGGCCTAGCGCCTTATATGGTGCGGGCGCACGTGCCCAGCGTGCGCGCGTGCTCCCATGACGCGCGCGATGCACGCAAACGGGTCCGGGAGCGCCCGCTACCCGCGGCTCTGTCCCCGCTCTCCCCAGGCTGTGGAAAGGTAAGTGAAAGTTTTCTTTCACTATACCTTTCCAGCGATCGTCAGGGAGGCTTGCACCTAACCCACCAGCTGTTGCTAGGTGGCAAGCCTCCCGACGAACAAAAAAGGTGACGACATCCTAAAAAGTACGATAGTAAAGATGAAAAGTAAAGGTAAACTAAGGATAATCTATATAATAAAATATTTTGGCGATAAGAAATAAACAGATGTGGGGGAACTGAGAGACAGAGTAAGAGGGGGAGTAAAAGAGTGCTGAAGAGAGAGAGGAGGAAAGAGAGTGACAGGTGGAAAGGGGGAAAACAAAAGCTCAACATATAATATGAACATTTTTTCAGTATTGTTTGTGTGGAAAAGGAAGCTGTATATTGGATATTCTGGTCCAAATAGCATTGGTTCCAGTTTGGTTCCTTGTTAATTATAGGTTTGGATATAGATTTTCACAAATGGAAGTGTAATACACATCTATAGAAGTAATAGCACAAAGAGCTCAGACAGCAATCTGCCTTGCTTTGATGGCAGATCTATAGACAATCTGTAACTTTTACTGGCAGGGATGCGGTTAAGAAGAAGTAAGAAGATGATTGACTGACACAAATGCTTGAGCTCATATTGCACAACATAATCATTTCATACAGCAAACCTAGCACTTAATTAGGCAAAGCATAACGTTAATTGCATTTACAATATAACAAGTATCATGAACTACTGGCTGAACATTCACCATAAAGATATCAAAACAGCACTTACTGTAGTGTACAAGCACTATTCATTGACTTTTTATAATTAATCATTTTGGTATTTTCACATGCTTATTATTGTAGCATTTCTTTATTTTGGTTTTCTTAAATTTGCTTTGTTACCTATAATCATTCAACAAAATATAACTTCAGCAGAGAAAAAATATGTATAGAAATAATGACTTTCTCTCTCTACAGCAGAACATATGAAAACATGATGAATAAAACTATGAAATATATGAACGGTATGGACTGTTATAGTAGTACCAAGAATCATAGGGACATCATGTTGACACTATAGGCTTGTACCTATATGTAGAATCTTGATATATTCAGTTGATAGGAGGTATATTAATGCACAGTTGCTCTTTATTTACTCCCTCCTCAGAATCAGGCCCATTGTCAGTTGGGCAACATTTTAATTGGATCTAAATGATTTATAGCATACACTGGGACTAATTGAATTAGAAAATAAATATTGTTATTACATCCCACTGTGGTTCTTAGGGGGCAATTCAATTAGACCTATTAATTTCACATAGGTGATAAAGGTACAGTAGGTAGCCTCAAGCTTTAATGTCTGTGGCTATTCAATTAGAGACCCTTTTTTTCTCCACATTATATTAATCTGTTTTCAGACATTAACCCAGTGGTTCCCAAACTTTTTTGTGTTATGGCTCCCTAGAGTATCAGAATTTTATTCACGGCACCCCCATGCCAAAGTTTCTTATTGAAAAATTCGGAAAAAAATATTAAATTACGCAAACTGTGTTTATATGTCATCCTTAGGTTCAGTTATGTGGTGAGGTACAAGATTTACTTCCGTTTGTTCACATATTTTATGATTGGAAGCTACCAGCACTAGTTTTGTCTATTACATTGACTTTAATTAATTTGAATTGGTCCTGGACCACCAACCCAGGGCACCCCAGCAAGTGTCCCGAGGCACCCCGGGTGCCATGGCACACAGTTTGAGAACCACTGCATTAACCCATAGAATCTGGAATAAGTTCCCGGACCTGTGTGTTAAGGCTGTTGCGCCCCAAAACGGGATAATTATCAGGGATTTGTTTTCGGGTCTGAACAGACCAGGCCTGTTAGGTGCAACATACGGGCTGCATTAGGGGACTAATTGAATAGCCCCAGAGGATTACTTAACCCATTGTAAATTACTGTGGCTTTTAACAAATTCCCCCCTAAGACAGCTGACTAATATTATCCACACAAGTGTCACCACACTTGCAGTCGGAAATTACAGTAAAGTAAAAAATACTTGCTGCTCCTTATTATTGTTTCCCTCATCATTTTATATCCCCTGTATTTTAATATTGTTCTTAAAAGTGTATTTTATTATTTATTATGCTCAAACAACATAAGGATACTGCAATTGACGATCCCTAGGAACTGCTGCAAAAGGAATAGCTAAGAAGCAACAGTTGAGGATTACATACTTATTATGGAAAGAGGAATTATTGGAGACAGAGGGCCTGAGTCAGAGATGAATGCTAACACATGCGCAGTTGCAATCCCGTACGCAGTGGATGGGCAAAGCTATGCTAATGCTGCTGCCTGGCAGCATTAGCTGACCAGACTATGCTCCATCTCTGAACTCACTAACACTCCTTTCCCCCTCTCAGATCACAACCTTATCACCTGCATGCTCTCCTCTGTTAATTCAAACCCTGTGTTGCGGAAGTTCTCCAATCTTCCTCAAACTCGCAGAAATATTAACACAATTAATCTTCAAGAACTTTCCACTTCACTCCAACAACTGCTTTCACCTATTTCTGCATTCACCTCTCCTGAGATGGCTGTATCACACCTTAATGAGACTCTAGAACTAGCCCTTGATGAACGTCAGTGGCGTAAATCTCGTATTTCAAGTGACTTCCTCACATATAAGACAGTCTACCATTCTTATAAAAATGCCCTGGACACTGCCAAACAAACATATTTCCAAACTCTTATCTCTGCTCAAGCCTCTAACCCCAAACGACTCTTTAATACATTTAAATCACTTCTGAATCCTCCCGCACCTACCCCACCAGCCACTATCAAGGCACAGGATCTTGCTTCCTACTTCAAGGAGAAGATTGATAAGATCCGAGATGAAATGGTATGCTCTTCGGCAGCCAGTGACCTGCTCCGTTCTTTACCTGAACCCTCTGTCACTCTTTCTTCATTTGATCCCACAAATGAAGATGAAGTATCATCACTCTTCTCATCCTGCTTCTCTACTACCTCTCCTCTTGATCCTTTACCCTCACAAATAAGTAAAGCTCTGTCTCTGGTGCTCATCCCTACCTTAACTAACATCTGTAATCTCTCTCTCTCTACTGGTATTTTTCCTTCACTCTTCAAGCATGCAGTGATTACTCCCATTTAAAAAAAACAAAATTCTGACCCTAATGCTCTCTCAAACTACCGCCATATCTCTCAGCTCCCTTGTCTCTCTAAGCTACTTGAGAGACTTGCCTACACTCGACTCACACACTTTCTTAACTCATACACTTTGTTGGACCCACTTCAGTCAGGCTTCCGTTCCCAACATTCCACAGAGACAGCACTGACTAAAGTGGTTAATGATTTGGTCACTACAAAGTCTAAAGGCCACTACTCACTACTTATTCTTCTAGATCTATCTGCTGCATTTGACACTGTAGACCACTCTCTTCTCATACAGACACTACAATCCCTAGGTCTTAAAGACACAGCCCTTTCTTGGTTCCTATCGTACCTATCTAATCGCTCCTTCAGTGTTCGCTTCTCTGAATCTACCTCCTCTTCGCTACCTCTTTCAGTTGGAGTACCGCAAGGCTCAGTCTTGGGTCCTCTGCTTTTCTCTATCTATTCCTCATCTCTTGGTAAACTAATCAGCTCTTTTGGTTTTCAGTATCATCTGTACGCAGATGATATTCAAATCTACCTATCCTCCCCTGACCTGTCCCTATCTGTACTGGACCGTGTCACTGAATGCCTTTCTGCCATCTCATCCTGGATGACATCTCGCCACCTCAAACTTAATATTTCAAAGACAGAGTTAATTATATTTCCACTGGCCAATAGTAGGTACCAACCTGATATCTCTATCACTGTTGAAAACTCGACTATCTACCCTACCCCACAAGCTCGCTGCCTAGGTGTCATCCTTGACTCTGATCTGTCCTTTGTTCCCCACATTCAATCTGTCTCAAGATCATGTTACAAGCATCTAAAAAACATATCCAAAATACGACCATACCTTACACAAGACACTGCTAAAACTCTAATCCACGCTCTCATTATCTCCCGCATTGATTATTGCAATAGTCTCCTAACTGGTCTTCCCAAAACGAGACTCTCACCACTACAATCCATTCTGAATGCAGCGGCGAGGCTTATCTTCCTCGCTAGACGTTCATCGTCTGCAGATCCACTCTGTCAGTCCCTCCATTGGTTACCTGTACTCTACCGCATTCAATATAAAATACTTTTACTCACACACAAGGCCATTAACCAAACTACACCAACGTACATCACTTCGCTTATCACAAAATATCTCCCAACCCGACCTCTTCGCTCTTCACAAGACCTGCGTCTCTCATCCACACTCATTACTCGCTCCCACTCACGACTGCAGGACTTTCATCGGGCTGCACCCACTCTGTGGAATGCCCTACCACGCACAATAAGACTCTCCTCTAGTCTCCAAACCTTCAAGCGTTCCCTCAAAACTCACCTCTTTAGGCAAGCGTATCAAATTCCTTAACCGCCCACATAACTTTCATAAACCTTCCTATCAAATTACATCCACTCTGTACAGTCCACACATATCCTCACATGTCTTTTCATTCTATGCAATAGATAGCACCTTTCCTTGTGTACATATGCCTATTTCCCTATAGATTGTAAGCTTGCGAGCAGGGCCTTCCTACCTCTATGACTGTTATCACCCAGTTTGTTATTGTTATTTCAAATTGTAAAGCGCAACGGAATTTGCTGCGCTATATAAGAAACTGTTAATAAATAAATAATAATAATGCCCACCGCCGCATTGCAGCTTTCTGCAACTGCATATACATATGCAGCATCGGGCTCCGATCATGAAAGCATTGACTCTCTGAGTGGGATTATGATCACTCAGAATAGTCCAGAGATATGAGATGCCTGCACCATTTGATCTGCGTAAAGGATCGCAGTGACAGCCTGAGACACACCCAGTTACCTCCCACAAAACAGTCCATTCCTGTATTCACTAGCAAATGAATCCTCACTGCGAGCGATTACAGTAGTGGACTTTGGCGCACAAGCTCTGCGATCGCGGCACATGTGCAGTTGACTGATAATCACTCAGCTCTGTAAATATGGGCATAGCGTACAACTCAGAACCAAACTTACCCATAAGCTTTCATCTGATGATAAGTGCACTATCCAGGGGGTTGGAAGCTCATGTTTAGTGATCAACTGTGTTAAAATGTCTTTTACTGGGATTATTGGGACTGTAGCTGTCATTTTATTCATTTATCGGATTGTATTGAAATCATTTTGATCTACTGTTGTTATGGCTCTTTCCACCTTACTTACTATGTGATCATTGGTATGCAGTATGGTAGTAAGCAGTGTAATATTCATCATTATGCTATTGACTATATTGAGTTTTGGTTATGCCATTTATATATTGTGGGAAAGGGAACATTTTATTTGAAGTGGAACTGACATTACGTGAAACTACGATAGTAATACTATTACTAAAGCATCACAAACAAGCACTTCTGAAGCAATAATGATATGATTATTAAATGTTTGTACATGAAAAGACAGAAGGATTTGAGCAAGCCTACATCCACAGAAGGTCTTTGGTTATTTCTCCAAGATGTTGGAACAACCTCCCTGCCCATTTTTAAAAAATAAACTAACACTTTTTTTTTTAAGCATTCTTACTTTGCAGCATTTTTTCCACACCTGCCTAAAACTTTTGCACAGTACTGTATATTATAGTTCTAGTTCTATTTTTTAGTGTAACAATACAAACTCAGACAAAATACAACTTAATGTGTAAAATAAATATACACTGCAAAATAAGTTGTAGCCACTTTTATATCAATTTGTCAAATAATTATTTACAGATCACAAAAACGCCCCAAAATATTTTTGTACTAAAACAAATACATGTAACTGCTCTTAAATTGTCCCTCCTACAGTCGGTGATAGACTTTCAAGTACAAATTACACCATAAGTAACAAGTCATTGTTCATATATAGTACATTTACTGCGACTACAATGCTATAATACTAAGCTATTGACCTATGTGTTGTGTTTATTTTTCTGCCATATTCTTTGAGAGAACTGGTTCTGATAAACCCGGCTCACAGCAAGTCCTGTTAAAATAACTTGTCTCCCTCCCCCAGACCATAAGCTGTTGTAGATATTTATAGTCATGACTTATGTGCACTCAGCTGTCCCCATCACACTCCAGATATTTAGGAGAAAAAAGGGGAAGGATCAAGCTGTAAAGAGTCCCAGGGTTCCCAACCTAGTCACTCTCCTGCTGCCTGCTCTTTCTGTTGTGTAGGACCTATAGCTGCTTCTGTCCCATAGGATCCTTGGCTTCGAGGATTATAACCTGCTGCTGAGCCAAGACTGGGACCTTAATAAAGAGGTAGAGTAATGGGTTCTCATGGCTTTCTGTATGTCCATAGTGTGTGAAAGTTACAGTATGACACCAGACCATAGTCATACAAATATACGGCACACTTGCAGTTTATGGAACACTGTAATTAAAGATGGATGGCTTGCAATGAAAGTGTATGCATTTATTTTTAGAGGAATCTGCAACTGTGTCATAATAGCGTTTTAGGCCCTGGTCCCAAATTAACTCTGTCGAGGACTATTGTGAAACATACTGTGGTTTGTATGCATACTATTGTATATACGATGGACTGTGTGCATACATTTATATAACATGCTGTGGTTTGTGTGCATACTATTGTATTACATACTATGGCTTCTGTGCATACTATACATACTATAGTTTTTTTGTTTACATATTGTTGCATAACATACTATGGTTTGTGTGCATACTGTTGTATAACATACTATGGTTTGTGTGCATACTGTTGTATAACATACTATGGTTTGTGTGCATACTGTTGTATAAGCAATTAAGCATACTATGGTTTGTGTGCATACTGTTCTGTCACATACTATGGTTTGTGTGCATACTGTTGTGTTACATGCTATGGTTTGTGTGAATACTATGGTATAACATGTTATGGTTTGTGTGCATACTTTTGTATTATGATTTGTGTGCATACTGTTGTATAAACATACTATAGTTTGTGTGAATGAATACTATGATATAACATACTATGGTCTGGGTGCATACTGTTATATTACATACAATGATTTGTGTGCTGCTGCTCTTCTCAGAGGAAAAATGTGCCACTTTTGTATAATTTGTTATTGCTTAGGCAGGGAATAATATCAATGTGTAGGAAAGCCAGGAATAAAAAAGTATATGCAAGGAATGCAAGCTTTCAGATTAGACCAGGACGGTTTATCTGTGATGAAGGGCTGGCAGTGATTTGGACCTGGAATTTTGTCATTATTGATCTAACTGTGAATGGTTTTGGTCCTTCTTTTATATAACTGTTGCTGTAGTTCTGTTCCCTAAATAAATGCGCCATTTTTTACATTTATGCTGCTGTTTATTTAACTTTATGATTAAAATCTATTGAATTCAAACAGTTAATAAAAATATGAAAGCCTAAGATTAGAAAATGGTTACTTCCTGTTGAATATTTTATTACAAGAATTCTTAACAAAGTATTGGGGGTATATTACTAAAGGTCTTTTTTTTTGTCATTTGCTTTTTCTTTATCAATTTAAAATAGATTAGAAAAATCGACCTTTAGTAAATATACCTCTTGGTATCTGATTGGATGTAGCACTTTTTAATAACAAAGCATATTTGCATACAATTGCATGAACATGGCAGCAACTTTTACGGCCATTTTCTTTTAGCTCTTAGGGATGTTCTTTTTCTATCTCCTCAAAAATAGGCCATAGGTGTTTATTTTCCATCTGGCCGCATCTAGTAATGGTGGAAAATCAGACGGGCATTTTTCCCACCTGTACCTGGTGTCTTTCTAAACAAAAATAAAAAATTGATGCGACTCCGTTGGTACTCAATGAAAATAAGATTGTCATAGGCACTTGTGAGTGTTTTTTTTTTTTTAAAAACCGTTGTAGTGAGTGGAGCTTCAAATCATTTCAGAGACAAATAATGCTGGTCAGGATGTGGAATTAAACTCATATACTTGTTACATGCCAACGGTATCACCTCAGAATGTGCTCTATACAGAGAACACTTCAGAGACTATATTTAGAGAACACAGAATTAAGAAGCTCAGCACGTAGACCTGTCTCATCTCCTCTCGCAGCTTCTCAATTGTGACAGACAATATTTGCATAAGTGCTGTGAAATCAGTGCACAATTCACACTGTATACCTCTTGCAGATAATAAATAATACAGGGCCAGTTATCCTGTCTAAGGATTCCAGTATAGACCAGGTGGGATAGTTAATATAACACCCTACTGTAAATTATACACGTAAACAAAAAATGGGTAGTCAGCGTTACACCCTGCGAGAAATGCTTAAATAAAAAACAAAACCAATTACCTAGGCATGGAGAAATTGGGTGAGCTAGTTACTACTATCAGAAACACACAATGTATACTTTGACAGCTACTGTACAACAGACTTATAATGTGTCTACTGCCATCACTGCCCAGAGTGCAGGGCTCGAGGGGCATCACTGTCACTGCCCCATGGCCCTTGCTGCTGGGCAGAAGAGTGTTTGGAACAGCACCCTGAGGTCCCTGACAATGCTGCAGTACTCAGCAGAGCGTAAAAAGGATGCAGAGCCATCCGGACATCGCTACGCTTTCTCCAGCCGGTGGCCCCCATCTACCAACATGTTGTCATGGGTTTGGGGGCACGGCTGGCACAGGGCAGCCGTGAGCCCTATTCCAGCTATGAGAACAATTCAGTTTATGGCTCATCCAGTCAATGTCAAATATCGTTATAATGGGAAATGTAAAACTCAATTTACCATGATAATAACCTTATCATACAGTTGCATTATCTTTATTTTAAATCACACATTTCTTAGCAGTCAACCCAGTGAACCCGGCATGTCTCATATTGCAGTCAGACACCTTCCACATGGAGTTATTTGCTCCTGCATAGGTAGCATGCCACAGTAATTCTGCTGACTACAATATAATGTATGAAACTAGGTGCAATTGTCCGTTTATAACTATTGCAACTAGGCAGATCTATGTAGTGTGCAGCCACACATCCAATCCCCTGCAGCTGCACACTACACGGATCTGCTCAGCCTCAATGACAGTTATAAGTAGCTTCATGTATGGCCTAATTCAGAAGTGGATGCAATGCTGTTGTTTGCGCAGTTGGACAATGTTTTTTCTATTGTGCATGCGTCAGAATCGCAGTGCACATGTGCCGCAGTGGTCTTGTGCGAGAAGAGTGATTAATAGCTTTATCAGTGATGGTGAATAGTTTCAACTGTATCCTGAGGGGTATATGCAGAGCCGGCCATAGGCATAGGCAAACTAGGCAATTGCCTAGGGCATTTGATATGCCTAGGGGCATCAACAGCTTCTGCTGATTAAAATGATATGCAGCATGCCTATATTCTGTGTGTAGCATTTCATATGCAGATACAGCCACAGTCTCACACAGTATATAGGCATGCTGCATATCATTTTAATCAGTAGAAGCTGCTTGTGCATCCTAGCCACATAGCAATGCAAATAAGATGCATTTCAATTAAAAAAAGGTGCCAGATGTTAGCATTGAGGCAATATTTATGAGGACACATCTGTATCCAAGCAGAGGCAGAGGTCACAGTGTTAGTGGCAGTGTGAGTGTTGTGTGCATGTGAGTGGGTTGGTTGTGCAGTAGTGTTCGGAATATGTGTAAGGAGCATTATGTGTGTCATGTAAAAATGCATAATTAATGTGCAACATATGTGTAAGGGGCACTATGCGTGTCATTATGTGTATAAGGGCATTAATAATGTGCGGCTTATGTGTAAGGGACATTATGTGTATAAGGGCATTAATAAAGGTTGTCATAATGTGTAAGGTGCATTATGTTTATAAGGACATTAATAATGTGTCTCATATGTGTAAGGGGCATTACTGTGTGGAATTATGTGCATAAATGCATTACTAATGTGTGGCATTATGTGTATAAGGTGCTCTACTATGTGGCATTGCGTATAGAAAGGGCACTACTGTGTTGTCTAATGTGAATAAAGAGCAATAGGGTGTGATGTAATGTGAATAAGGGGCTCTACTGTGAGTAGTAACGTTTATAAGGTAAAGTGATACTACTGTGGGATGTAATATGAATTATGAACACTATCGCAAGATCAAATGTGAATTAAGTTGTGTGGCGTAATTGGAATTGGGGTTACTATTGTGTGGCCATGCCCCTTGCCAGCAAAAACACACCCCTTTTTGGGCTGTGTGCCAAATGTGCAAACTGTTCCTATTTAAAATATAGGGGGTACAAACACCAAAATAAGGACTGCTATGGGTGAAGGGTGATGGTGCTGGGAAAGAGGTGCAAGGTCAGAGGCGGAACCAGCAGTGGTGCTAGGGGGCACCAGCCAAAATCTTGCCTAGGGCATCATATTGGTTAGGGCCGGCTCTGGGTATATGCTGTGAGAGCGGAGAGCTGCAGCATCAATGATAGATTGGAGAGTTGGCATAGAGGAAGATCAGAATTCTGTCACTTGGTGAAAGGGGTTTAGTGGCATCTGGCATGAGGGGGTATACTGAATAGAAGAAATGTGGGGAGAAAGAGACATATTGGAAAAGCTGAGTGTTATCAGCGTAAAGATGGTATTGGAGGCAGAAGGAGCTGATAAGATTTCCAAGGAAGGATGTATAGAGAGAGATGTGGGCCAAGGACAGACCCTTGTGACCCCTATATGTAGAAGAAATAATGTGAGGAAGACTTATATAGATATTGCAATTCTGTGCGTTGTTACTTTCATGACATTCTGAGTATCTGAAAATAATACTTAAGTCACAGAGGTCCAAGATGGCTTCTAATATCTTTAATAAATTGCAGTGGGGTTATATTATTTTGTATAACATATTTCACAATCAGTCCTGATGGCATGATATGCTGATTATGAGAAGTGATATAAGAAGCCACTATTTAAGAGAAATCACTGGTTACAGGAAATCATACTTCTAGTGCAGTGGTTCTCAACCTCGGTTCTGAGGTACCCCCAACAATTCATGTTTTCCAGGTCACCTAGCAGTTGAACAGGTGTATTCATTACTCACTGACACATTTTAAAAGAACCACAGGTGGAGCAAATTATTTCACTCGCAATCCTGTGAGGAGACCTGGAAAACATGAACTACTGGGGGTACTTCAGGACCGCGGTTGGGAACCACTAGAATCTAGTGCATACTGAATGGTGTTTTCTGTAGCTTTTCACCTTCATATTGATTTTCAGCTAATGGCACTCTATGGGATGCTTACAATCAGAGCCGGCCCTAGGCATAGGCAAACTAGGCAATTGCCTAGGGCATTTCATATGCCTAGGCGCACAAGCAGCTTCTGCTGATTAAAATGATATGCGGCATGTCTGTATTCTGTGTGCAACTGCGGCTATATCTGCCTACGAAATGCTACGTTACAGTGTATTAGCGGAAATCACTGTAATGTAGCATTTCATATGCAGATACAGCCACAGACGCACACAGAATATAGGCGTGCTGCATATCATTTTAATCAGCAGAAGCTGCTTGTGCATCCTAGCCACATAATCATGCAAATAAGATGCATTTTCGTCGAAAAAGTAGCACAACGTTACCAGAGCTGCCAGCTGAATCAGGCATCTCCTGCTGCATGGCGTATTGAGGCAAGATGTATGAGGACACATCTGTATCCAAGCAGAGGCAGAGGTTACAGTGTTAGCAGCCATGTGAGTGCTGTTGGGATGATTGTGCAGTAGTGTTCGGCATATGTGTAAGGGGCATTGAATGTGTCATGTGTATAAATGCATTAATAATGTGCGGCATATGTGTAAGGGGCATTATGTGTGTCATTATGTGTATAAGAGCATTAATAATGTACGGCATATGTGTAAGAGACATTAATGTTCATAAGGGCTTTGATAAATGTTGACATAACGTGTAAGGTGCATTATGTTTAAAAGGAAATTAATAATGTGTGTCATATGTGTATGGGGCATTACTGTGCGGTATTATGTGTATACATTCATTACTAATGTGTGGCATTATGTATATAAGGTGTTTTACTGCTCTACTCAGGATAATGTATAGAAAAGGCACTACTGTGTGGTCTAATGTGAATAAAGAGCAATATAATGTGGTGTGATGTAAATAAGGAGCAATTTAATGTAATGTGAATAAGGGGCACTACTGTGAGGAGTAACATATATAAGGTAAAGTGGTACTACTGTGTGATATAAAGTGAATAAGGGACACTGTCACATGATAAATGTGAATAAATTTGCACTACTGTGTGGCTTAATTTGAATTGGTGGTACTATTGTGTAGCCATACCCCTTCCCAGCAAGAAGACGCCCTTTTTTTGAGCTGTGCGCCAAATGTGCACACTGTTCCTATTTAAAAAATAGGGGGTAGGAGAACCAAAATGAGGACTGCTATAGGTGAGGGGTGATGGTGCTGGGAAAGGGATGCTGGGTCAGAGGCGGAGCTAGCGGCGGTGCCAGGGGGCACCAGCCAAAATCTTGCCTAGGGCATCATATTGGCTAGGGCCGGTTCTGCTTATAAGCCGCAGTTTAAAGATGATTTAATACAGTGCATCAGTTCTGTCATTCCGATTGATTCAGCTGAGCTCATATGCTTGAAAGTTCATTTATTAGTGGTGTCTTGGGGCTGAATTGCCAACCTATGCTTATTTTAATAGCACTATAATTTAAATTATTGTAAGCTTTACAATTTACAGAACATACAGTGACTGTATATAATAACCACATATGTATCCTCTGCACCAGAAACAGCTGTGGCTTTTGGAATCCATATGGTTCTCTGACAGGTGCTGCTTAACAGCCCAGTTCCTAAAATAAAACATAGAAACCATACTATCCTGTTTTGCCTTTAGGCTAACTACTGTATTATAATGAGTTTACCTGATATTTGCACTGGTGTTTATATCTCCATGTTACTTGTATACATCGCGGCTGTTGTGTTTGTGTGTCAGTGTCTCTAGAATGTAAGCTGTCACAAGCAGTGTCATCTATACACTATGGGCCTGATACAGAGTTGCATGCTATACTCAGGGGTTAAAGTGAGCCAGAACGGGGCGGAACTGCGTTCCATCAGTTCCACTTGGAGACGGAACGCAGTTCCGCCTCCTCCGGCTCACCTAACCTGATGTCCCGGCGCTGCAGGGAAATGCCGGGCACCTGCTGAGATTGTGTTACCAGCGGGCGCCTGGCTCCCTCTCCACAGCGTCAGCCGGAGGCAGGAGCTCACTACTGAGCTCCGGCTTTGTCAGTGCGCGCTATGGGAGAGACGTCATGACGTCTCTCTCATTGTGCCGAGAAGCGGACGCCAAGAGGAATGCGGCGGGAGCGGGGCTTGGTGAGTATGGTGTCCCCCTCCCTCCCATATGTGTACTAGCGGCGCTTTTACTGGGGGGCAAGCTACTGGGGGCAAACTACTGGGGCTTTACTACTGGGGGGCTTTACTACTGGGGGCAAACTACAAGGGTGCAAGCTACAAAGGGGCATTACTACAGGGGCATTACTGCAAGGGGGCAAACTAAAGGGGGCTAAACTACTGGTGGCATTAATACTTGGGGTCATTACTACTTGAGGTCATTACTACTGGGGGCTAAACTACAAGGGGGCATAACTACAGGAGCTAAACTACCGGGGGCATAACTACAAGGGGCAAACTACTGGGGGCATTACTAATGGGGGCTATCTACTGGGGGCAAACTACATGGGGCTAAACTACAGGGGCTAAACATCTGGTGGCACAACTGCAAGGTGCATTACCACTGGGGGCTAAACTATAGGGAACAGGGTTAAACTACATGGGGCAAACTACATGAGGGCTAAACTACTGGGGGTATTACCACTGGGAGGCTAAACTAAAGGGGGGAGTAAACTACTGGGGTTGTAACTGCAGGGGCATTACCAGTGGGGGCATAACTACTGGGGCTAAACTACAGGGGGCTAAACGACTGGTGGCATTACTACAGGCAACATTACTACTGGGGGCAATACTACACAGGGGCATTACAATTAAGGGCATTACTGATGGGGTGCACTACTAATGAGGGCATTGTAAACAGGGCACTTCATAAGGGGCACCACTCCTGGGGACATAAGGGGCACTACTATTGTGGGCATTGCATAAGGGGCACTACTACTGTGGGCATTGTATAAGGGGTGCTACTGCTGTGGGCATTACTGTATGTGTATTACGGAGTGCTACCAGTGCTCGAAGTGGGCCGGTATACAACGGTATGGTATACTGGCACTTCTTTGAGCACTGCAGGACTGACAAAGAAGCTGAGCTCCCGGTCCGCCCTCCGTCCCTCCGCCCCTACCATTGCCGCCACACTGGAAGCCCTGGTTCCAGATTCCCAGCTGCAGGGGATCAGGGACCATGCCGGCTTTATTATCCCTGCCGCCGCATAGAGCTCTTGTGACTGCGGCACTACTAGTTCAAATCTGTCGCTGACTGGCTGCCAGTCCGCGGCAGATTTTAAATATTAAGCCGTGGTCACAGGAGCTCAATGCTGCGGCAGAGATAATAAAGCCAGCCTGGTCCCAGATCCGCTGCAGCCACCCTCAGCCTCCTCTGCCGTCCTGCCCTCGGACCTCTGCACGCCCACAGCCTCCTCCTCCGCACTATCTCCGAGGCCCACAGCCTCCTCCACCCCGCGCCTACCACATCTACTCATCCACCGCACCGCAGACCACCGCCGCTGCTAAACAGGTAATCTTACCCTGCTGCCTTTCTCTCTCCATAGTCCCTACTGTATGCCCTTGCTGTCCCTCTCTCTGTCACTCTCCCTGTCCCTGCTGTCACTCTCCCTGTTCCTGCTGCCACTCTCCCTGTCCCTGCTGTCACTCTCCCTGTCCCTCTGTCACTCTATAATGTGAATTTCGGCTCATACCGTGTGCTATAATGTGAATTTCAGGTCATACCGTGTGCTATAATGTGAATTTCGGGTCATACTGTTTGCTATAATGTGAATAAGGGGCACCAGCAAGGGGTCCTACTATTGTGGCGCACATAATTACAACCTTCACTTTTCCATACCCCCACTTCAAAATTTTCACTTGGGTGCTACTACTGTGGGCATTATTACTATTTTGTGACCACGCCCCTTTTAAGACCACACCCCTTTTGCAAGACCACACCCTTTTATTTGCCACACGCGCGCAATACCTTTATTACATGGTGCCGTAGGGAGGGGGGTGAGTTCCACCACCTCTCTTGGACCAATTTAAGCACTGGCTATACTGATATTCGCGCAGTGTCTTCTATGCATGTGCCTGAGTCACACTATGCACGGGTGGTCATTCCGAGTTATTTGCTCGCTAGCAGTTTTTAGCAGCCGTGCAAATGCTATGCCGCCGCACAAGGAAGTGTATTTTAGCTTAGCAGAAGTGCGAACGAAAGGTTCGCTGGGCGGCTACAAACATTTTTTGTGCAGTTTCAGAGTAGCTTCAGACCTACTCAGTGCTTGCAATCACTTCAGACTGTTCAGTTCCTGTTTTGACGTCATGAACACGCCCTGCGTTCGCCCAGCCACGCCTGCGTTTTTCCTGGTACGCCTGCGTTTTATCGGACACTCCCTGAAAACGGTCAGTTGACACCCAGAAACGCCCTCTTCCTGTCAATCACTCTGTGGTCAGCAGTGCGACTGAAAAGCTTTGCTAGACCTTGTGTGAAACTACATCGTTCTTTGTAATAGTACGATGCGCATGCGCATTGCGCCGCATACGCATGCGCAGAAGTGCCTTTTTATTGCCTCATCGCTGCGCAGCGTCCGAAAGCAGCTAGCGATCAACTCGGAATGACCACCATGAATCCCAATTTAGATTGCAGATTAAATATAAGGGTTCTAGAGAGGTGGATGCACAAAAGTAAGCTAAAATCTGAATATGACTGGGATGAATACCATGCATGCACACACTGTTGTGTATAGGAAAATTGAAAGTCAGTGGTTGGTTGCCTTGGAGACACTTAGGCCCCTAGAAGCTTTAGCGACTATGATAGTGTGAAATACATTTAAATGCTTTTTTAACACTCTTGCCACCAGCTGAGACTATTACTTTAGGTCACTTACAAAGAAAAAAATGTTTTTGCTATCAGTGTAACTATTAGCTATATATCTGCCACCCTTCTGAGGTTTTTTTTATTATGGAATTAAACCAAACAAGTTTGATTGTCTGAATGCAAAATGGTGTAACTTGGGCGCCCTCTTTCCGTGGCTAACATACATATACCAAAGCAATGGTAAGTATAAAATACGGGTATTTTCACCAAGTGGATCATAAACTAGTGTCATCATAGCAAATGTTTAAAATCAAATAAAAGATTTAATATAATAACAAATGCAAAAAACACATTAAAATGTATGTCAGAAACAATTAAGACAAAAGCGTACCAAAATGGTAGCAAAGGAGCCGCAGGTGGTATAACGTGGCAGGGTGGTCCAGACTTCACCCTGCTCTGGCTGCTAAGCTTACCACTGAAGAATAGTCAGCAATAGTCCTGGTCCAAATATGTTGATGTCCAGTAGTCAACGCGTTTCGAGATATGCAATCTCTTCCTCAGGGCTTGAGGAAGAGATTGCATATCTCGAAATGCGTTGGTTACTGGACATCAACATATTTAGACCAGGACTATTGCTGACTATCCTTCATTGGTAAGCTTAGGAGCCAGAGCAGGGTGAAGTCTGGACCACCCTGCCACGTTATACCACCTGCGGCTCCTTTGCTACTGTAACCCTTGGTTACGTATACTGATAATGTGCTATAAACTACTAAACTATTGACATTTAGTGCCTCCACCCAAGCTTAACTCTAGATGATATATTAGGCTGGCTTGGGGCAGCTAGTAATATTTATTTTAATAGATAATATTAACACCCAGCTAATATTAATATCCTTACACACTGTTTTCTTGTGTTTAAACAAAAGTAACTATTTTAATAGTGATGGTAGTATAATATCACAAAAAGTGTAATATGACAAGAAAATACATTTTGTAAGTCGCATGTTCCCTTCTAATCCTACCCTCAAGGCCTATACAGTTGTACTTGCATGCAATACAAAAAATTACCTTTTGGTAGCTACCGAATATAGCCTAGGCAAATATACATAAAATATTCCTAGGTGTACACCAGGATATGCAATACTAAAGGTTATGCATAACATACTTCATATATATATCAGGGTTGGGTTACTATTCAGTAATTTTACAAAACTGTATTTAAGTCTTAATATCTCATATATTTATATATATATATATGTATTATTACAAGGGTATATCCTTTTGTTGCTGTTCAATAAATCAGTTCGTGTGTTGAACTCCTTCCAATCTCATTTTAGAGATTAATATGTTAACTGAATTTTTCATATATTCTCATAGAACCTGTTACTCTGACTTGGTGGATTCCACAGGGTAAATTATTCTTACCTAGCCAAACAGTATCTGTATCAGTTTCGTTTCCTTTACTACTGTATCCAATATATGGAAAGTCTGGCAGTGCTCCCAGAATATATAGTTACTTTGTTAAGCCAAACAGCACTGATACAATTTTATGTGTCTTTTAAAGTTACCAAAGAATTGTTGAGCTGCCTGTCAGTGTACTCCAGATGTCTTTCTTATAGACACTCAGTACTTGGAAATTCACTCCTTATAATAACTGGATAGGGTGGCTTGTTGTATTAAAGATGGCTTGTGTATTAGACTCAAACTTTCTTGGTATTAGTGCTCTATAGTCCTTCCGTGCAGCTCATTAAATGTCAAAGTTCAAGATGAGCTAGTGGTATAATATGGATTAAATGTCTGTGAGTACTGCAGGTGAATGCAAATTTTAGTTCTCACCCATCCTCGGATATCTGGACTCACAGCTTCCTCTGAAACAGCTTTACAATGCTCTGAGCTGGTATTGCTGACACTGTCTCTCCCTCAACTCTGTCCTCAGTAGTTTGGTTCCAACTACACCTGAGTCTCTCTCTCTCTCTCTGGCGCAGTAGGGTGATCAGCTGAACTTCTGCTGCATTGACCTGGTTGGGCTCAGGATGGCATTAACACCAAATGGCTCTCTCTGCTTTGCCTGCCACTGATGTATACAGCGTATAGTTGTGGCAGACAGAGATACCGTGGTGTACCTGGCTCTTAGTACCTAGCTTGCTGCCTCATAAACCTTCCCCACAGTCCACTCTATGTTTACAGCAAGTGAAGTGGCTGTGAGTGTAGTCATGAGCATCGCTATAGTACCCATAGGCATGCATAGGATGTAGCTGCATCAGTCTCCCTGCCGCTCACTGAATGTTTTACAGCAAGAATGAGTGGCAGCCAGGGAAACCTCAGCATCACTACCCAATGCACCTGTACCCAGGATTTTGCTCAGGTACTGGCCACAGTCCCACTGCTCATCCACTGCCCAATGTACAGCTCTTAGTGGCAGGGATAGCGAGTAGGAACAGCGCACTGACCGAGGGATCTGCAGACTGCCGGTCAGCGCTGAGGAGCCCCCTTTTTATCTCTCTTCTTCACTAGGCTCGTGCTGACCGGCAGATCCCCATTGGTGGCCTCTCATCCCCGGCGCCAATCAGCGCGTCTCCCCGTCTCCAGCGGCTCGCGGTTAGAACAGCGAGCGCGTGAGTCTCTGCTTCCCGCCCGGCAGACTGTTACTACCGTGGCGCGTGGAGCAGATAGATGTCTCGAGGCACTGTTCTTGCCGCCCTTGCAGGCTATCTCCATTCAGCTTGGAGCGGCAAGTACGAACTCAGCCTATAACAGATTTCAGCTGTAAGTCAGTCAGACCAGCTGTCTATTACTATAAACCACATGTCAACTATTACCAACATTGAACATAGATATTATTATAACCACATACATGAATTTCACTTACATTACTTTATTATATATATATATTTTTCTATAGGTGCTATCTAAATATTTATCTATTTATTTATTTATTACATGGCTACATTACCATTTTGGTACGCTTTTGTCTTAATTGTTTCTGACATACATTTTAATGTGTTTTTTTGCTTTTGTTATTATATTAAATCTTTTATTTGATTTTAAACATTTGCTATGATGACACTAGTTTATGATCCACTTGGTGAAAATACCCGTATTTTATACTTACCATTGCTTTGGTATATGTATGTTAGGCACGGAAAGAGGGCGCCCAGGTTACACCATTTTGCATTCTGACATACGTTTATTTTGGGGGTAAGAAGGAGAACCACCAGGTGCACCCAAGGCAGCCCATTTCCTTTCTAGCGCCCAACGAGTTCCTCCACCTTTTCCTACTTCCAAAGTTTGATTGTCCGGAAAAGGGGGTGTGACCTCATAAAAGGGGCGTGGCCTGGTGACAAAGCCACACTCGCGTGCCACGTCCCCATTTCTTGTCACTATGGGAGCATGTCCATCGCTCTGTGAGCTCTCCCTCTTGTCTCTGTGAATAGACTCTGTGCGCATGTGAGTGACAGAGCCTCCCAACTGCCCCCCCCCCCCACCGCGGGACACTGCTGCACGTGGGTGGCACAGCGGGACAGTCCCAAAAAAACGGTACTGTCCTGCAAAAATCAGGACAGTTGGGGAGGTATGGCATGCATATGCAAGATCAGGAGGTACCTTGAAGAAGCCATCTGTTTGCTTAGGTGTAATAAGTTGTCTTCATACAACAGAGGTTCAACCAGATAACACATAAACTAGTAATAGAAGTTTTGCGACAAGGCACAATGTGAACTTCCTAATTAAACATCCTGAAGAGATGCCATACTCCTATGTTTTGTAGTGCCATACACCTGTAGCCCCAATAATATTATTAATGGAATAAGCACTGCAGTTGTGTTACCTATAGCAGATAAAGGTACCCAATTATAATTTATTAGATGTACTCAATTATAATTTCTAAGAATAATATGTGTAGCCATGCTGATTACTGCTGTTAGTTGAGTGGGCACGGGGGTATTGAGGAAGAAGTTTCCAGAAGTGGCATGAGAAAAAAAAACGGTTGGAGAAATCAGTTAGGAGGATGAGAAGGGAGGAGGCTGGAGAGAGAAGAGCTGAAGAGAGGGAGCAGAGACGCACATTAGAGACGCAGGGGAGACCGGAGTGCAGAGCCGCCGTAGATAGCCGCTTATCGTGGAGAGCGGGCACAGGCGCAGCGAGAGGCTCTGGACGGGAGCCGCTCCGGAGCAGGGAGAACGGCGGCTAGAGGTGCCTGACAGCAGCGCTGGTGAGACTGCCCCATTTTGGTTGAGGAGAGTGAAAGGGGGGCATAACCCCATATGTGGTAGCAATTGGGAGCCACGGCAGCAGTAAGGGAAAGCCTAGTTAGCGGAGAAGAGACAGACAGGCAGTCCCTGACTCCATAGCAACGGAGGACGCTGTGTAGGGGCTGATTGATCTACACTGATTCAGTCCTTTCTACCATCAGCATATACCGCATCATCATTGTTGTGAATTGGGGGAGCAGCATAGACAGCATTAATATTGAAAGAGAAATTATCTTCCTAAGTATACTGCACTTCACTACCCAGAGACTCTGAGCCCTCACCATATAAGGTAGCTTGGCATGCCTAGGCTGTCGCCGACCGATCTGTCCTACTGTACATCTACATTCAGCGAGGGAGCCAGATTCATCTTCTGACACTACACTTAGAAGCTGGAGCTCACTGGCTAACTTCATCTTTCGTTGATACCACACTGCTACAAGGATAATTTAGCCCGAGTCAGTGATCCCAGATCAATTATCTTCCGACGGGTTAACTGTTGGCATCTAAACAAATGAATTCTAGACTGATCCTGTATTTACTATTACACTGAGAGCGTCATTAGGTGCACATACCAAGGAAGAAAACCAAATAGCACCATATCAAGTACATTAACTATTGGTTAAGTGTGTAATGAAAAGCTTTAGCCACTGAAGTAACTACAGAAATTTAGACTAGTGGACCCTTCCCCTACAGCCCCACTGAGTATAAGTCTGAACCCTAGGAAGGATAGACGGGTCTAGTCGGACATAACCAGAGAGACATTCGGAACCACATAGCACTCAAACCATACCGTCATTCCTCAATCTCAGACTTTGACCCCCAGAGTTGCCACAACTAGGGCAGCTGGTTGCGCCTACGACATTGATTTCTTCAGTAGTATCCCAGGTTATGGAAGGACAAATACATTGTGATACTTTCTCATCTGATCCACAGTAGCTTAAGTCCACAGAACTTCTCAGTTGGACTTTCACTAATATCTGGGACCCCATTTAAGTTATACTGTAGATCTTACTGCGCAGCTATGTTTTTTTTCTAAAATCCCCGGGGCTATAGTCTAGTAGACTATATACAAGGTACCTATAGAGTTTTTTTGTATTTCATGCATCAGTAATATGTCTAGTAGAGTATAGTTACTATTTCTTAAGTGTTATGTTATATTTAAATGTACAATTCTGGATTACATGGTAATAAAAACAACTGCAGTACTTACCTGGTGTAGCGTGCCCATGAAGAGATAATCCAACCTGGAAAGAAAAACAGAGAACAGGTAATACGGGTTATAATTCCACGGGGAGATCTTATCATTTGTTGGAACGGTACACGGTAACATTAATTATTGATACCCAATCCCCTGGACCCTATAGGTTGTGGAGGAAAATCTAAGGGTGCCTTACCACTTTTGCATCCTCGGCTTACCCAGGCAAGCCGCCTCATCACTTTAGCTTGGGTGGAGGCACTAAGATATTCCCCAATGTGGGGAAAGAGAAGGAGCTCCTAGTAACATACCAGGGGGGGGCTTAATATATAGCTAACCTTCCTGCGGGAATAGGGTTACACACCTGCTTCTCTATAACTCATCCCATCTCTCAAGTACCATCCTCCTGCATCTCTTCAAACCACCGTCCTGCACAGAGGTGGAACTACCGCCAGTGCAACCAGTGCGTTGCACTGGGGCCCGCCGCTGTCCAGGGGCCCAAAGCATGTAATGAGTCAAACTGACTCATTACATGCCGCTGTGTGCTGCGGGCAACCGCCGCCCGCAGCACACAGCCGCCCGCAGGACACAGGAGAGGAGAGGAGCGCAGCGGACACAGGGGGAAGGAGGAGGAGGGAGGTGGAGGAGGGAGCCGCAGCAGAGCTGTGTTATTGATTGAGGCGCTGCTGCTGCTGTCCCTCTGCTTCACCATAGGCTGTTTTCCAACGCTGTGAATGCTGGGAAGAGCATCCCAGCATTCACAGCGGCGGAGAACAGCCTATGGTGAAGGACTGGGACAGCAGCAGCAGCGCCTCCACCAATAACACAGCGCTGCTGCGGCTCCCTCCTCCACCTCCCTTCTCCTCCTTCTCTCCTGCCCGGGAATCGGGATCTCTGGTATTATTTTGTGGCCACACCCCTTCCCCACAGAGGAGTTATAAGTATAATTCATTCTTTCTCTTTCTTTCTTTTTCTTTCTTTCTTTCTTTCTTTCTTTCTTTCTTTCTTTCTTTCTTTCTTTCTTTCTTTCTGTGCAAAAAGGGGCACGCTGTCTGCCGTAATGTGTTAAAAAGGGGGGTGCTGTCTGCCGTAATGTGTAAAAAGGGGGAATCTGCCTGCCGTAATGTGTAAAATGGGCACGCTGTCTGCCGTAATGTGTAAAAAGGGCACGCTGTCTGCCGTAATGTGTAACAAGGGCACGTTGTCTGCCGTTATGTATAATAAGGGGACGCTGTCTACCGTAATGTGTAAAAAGCGGGACGCTGTCTACCGTAATGTGTAAAAAGGGGAACGCTGTCTGCCGTAATGTGCAAAAAGGGAATGCTGTCTGCCGTTGTGTAAAAAGGGGATGCTGTCTGCCGTTATGTATAAAAAGGGCACGCTGTCTGCCGTTATGTGTAAAAAGGGGGACACTGTCTGCCGTTATGTGTAAAAAGGGGTACGCTGTCTGCCTTAATGTGTAAAAAGGGGATGCTGTCTGCCGTAATGTGTAAAAAGGGGAATCTGTCCACCGTAAGGTGTAAAAGGATCTTTACCTGGTGTAGTGGTGCTACTGTGCGGCGTAATTTGAAGAATGGAGACTACTGTGCACCGTTTTATGAATTGGTATTCTTTTGTGGCCACACCCCTTCCCACGAAGCCACGCCCCTATGTATTTTTGTGCGCGCCTACGGCGCACACTGCCCCTGTTTTGCATGCAGGGGTGGGGCTCCGATGCCGTTTCTTGCACACAGTGCTAAAATGTCTACTTACGGCACTGTTGCTAGGTATCCATTTCTCTGGCCCTGAGCAGGTCCCCCTCACCAGATCCTCTCCAGGGGTGAGGGGGTGGACTTGGATGGGATGAGGGGTGGGGCAAAGCATTTTGTCGCACCTGGGCCCACCGTTCGCTAGTTCCGCCACTGGTCCTGCATACCTCCAACTCACCGCATGCGTCTCTACAGCTTAGCCCCTCCTGAGCCCCGTGTCTCTCTATCTCATCCGCCTGTGTCCCTCTTGTTCACCACCCCTGCATCTGTCCAGCTCATTGCCCTTGTTTGTGTCCAGTGTCCCCATCCATGTTTCTCCAGCTCTCTCTTACTTTCTCGTCTTCTGCACAGTGCTGATGGCCCCTCCTTCTCTTAGCGCAGGGGTGAATAATCATGACTTTATGTATGCCGCAATGCAAAAAAATTCAAGGAACCTAAGGAGGGGGGTACAGCCTGACAGACACTAGCAATAGAAGATGCAATCAGTGGGACGGGCTCTCTGTGAAAATCTTTTGATCAGAAGAGTCCCTTGCCTAGCTCTGGCAGTCACTGTGCAGGGCCATGGCGGAGGCTGAACTAGTTCCATCTGCTATTACAGGTAATGGAATGCAGTTCCTCCGCTTTCCGGTAACTTTTAACTTCTGGATGGTGACTGAGAGGTATCAGGAAGGGGGAGACTAAAAAGACTCTGAGATGTTGCATGTTATGGGAGTGTTGCGGAGACCGGTTGTATGCAGAGACGCGCTCACATAGGAGGCCACATTCATGGAAAAATTTCACCTGCCATAGGGCATTGATGTGAGGGATGGTAGCTCTAAAGAAGCACCAAGCAGTATTCCAGTGTCTAGGGATGCTGACAATGGGCGCCACAGCCCTTGCACATTTGGATGCATCGTTGTACACCCGGGAAAGAGTTTGTAGTTGCATTAACACAAAGACACATGTGAATGCGGCAAAAGAGGCAGCTGCATTCAACATCCAACTCAGATTCAGCACCAACGTCTCTTGGCTGTATCTCTATCCTTCTAGCAGTATGTCTTTTTTCATGTCTTACTGTATGCTGGACTTTATCTGTGTGCTGTGCTATTTGTTTACTCTGTGTACATCTGTATCCATGCTAGTTGTTATTGTATGCACATAACTCATTCTTGCAGCTGTGTTCTTGCATCCATGCATTTATTTTTATGCACAAACATACCTGTGCTATGCTTACTGTATTCATATGTCATATCTGTATGATGATGATTGCCCTCTGGAATATATATCATCTTAGAAATAAACATTAATGATGAACTACATACATGACTGGATTTCCCACAAGGCAGCCCAGGGCCCGGAGGGTCCCATAGCTGGGCCCCAAAAAATGGCCTGTCCATGATCCATCACAAATGCTGGCTTCTAGTTAAATGCTTTACAGAGGCTCAGTAATAGGTCCCAGACCAGTATTCCATCAGGACATCACACTGACCCTCCCCGCACTCCCAGAGTCCCACTGCCTGCAGTGCATTGGAGGGCTCTCAGCCAGCCCCAGCACAGCAGCAGTGGCTACTGTCAGCACCATGGGCAGGCTGGGCTAGTGCGAGCATGGGATATTTCCCGCTGTGCCGGCCTCCATGAGCAGCGCACAACGCACTCCACGGTGAGATAACGCAGCTGGACGTCATCAAGTAAATAAACTCTTCACAACTTCCATTTGGAGAGTTTCCAGGACGGGTGTACCTTATGTAGTTGCCAACCTCTTGTCCCGCTTTGCCTGCAAGCCCAGTCTCAGGCTCCCCCAGGATGAGCATGAGGCGCTTTTACAAACTTTACAAACTTCTCCCTTAGTGTCTACTTTCCCACATTACCCCAGAAGCTGTCAGAGTGAATTACTCATGTTATTGGTATCTCTACCAATATACTGTAATGTGTTGGTATACTGTGATCCAAATCTATATGATATAACATGATGAGTATCCTTTTATGATTTTTATTAGGTTGGTGTAAAATAATGGTAATCTTTGCTGCTATATTGCAAGTGCACCAGTACTGGTGTAATATGAAGGGAAATGCAGCCAATATAAAATGATGTGCCCCCCTGGCAGTGTAATGTGACGGACACCTTTACTGGCATTACATGTAGGTTATTACATCAGTGTATGGGTGTGGCTATGCAGGAAAAGCCTACCTTAAAACCGATACAATAGTGCCCCTTACAAAATATTATGCCCCACACAGTAATGACCCTTGCACCATATTATGCCCCACACAGTAATGGCCCTGGCACCATATTATGCCCCATGCAGTAATGTCCCTGGCACCATATTATGCCACACACTGACAGTAATGCCTCTTACAACATATTATGCCACACACCATAATGCCCTTGGCACTATATTATGTCTTATGTTCCTGGCAGCACATTATGCCCCACACTGACAGTAATGCCCCTGGCACCATATTATGCCTCACAGACAGTAATGCCCCTTGTACTATATTATCATATTATACACCACACAGTAATGCCCCTTACACCATATTAACATAATGTGCCCCACAAAGTAATGCTCCTTGCTTCACATTTATGCATGCCCCACACATGAATGCCCCCTAGAGGTATGCCATTATATCTGCTCGTTGTCAGAGGTTACAGGATGCCGCTGGTGCCATCACCACCGTGGTCCCTTCTGGCACTGTTCGCGCCTACCAGTCTTATAAATGTCTCTCCTAAAATGGGCGCATCCTCCTCTAGCAACCAGCAGAAGTGTCTCCTCTGAGGCAGCACCAATTTTTGGTGGGACATTTTCTATAGTATTCCATGTCGACGGCCAGACTGCATGGAATACTGTCTCAAAGACAGTGGCCATGGCTGAAGTCACCCCATGCGATTGCACAGCCCTAGAAACGGCCCTGGGTGTAAATCCCTATATTGTAGTGTCATGGTGACAGTACTTGTGTAGCTCCGTATAGTGTCATGGTCAGAGCCGGATTAAGGGTGGGGCCCTGGGGTTAAGTACCCCGGGCCCCCTTTTTTAAAAGGGCCCCCCGCCGGCACGACCTCCACAGATAGGATCTCTGTGCTGCGCTCCTGGTCCCGGCTCCCCACTGTGCTGCCAAACACTGGCGCCGGCGCCACACGCAGGGGCAGCTGAGTGACGCCTGTCCCGGTGGCTCACGGCTCCCCCGGCTCCTGCTGCCGCCCGCCGCCGCCTGCAGGGACGCAGGACAGCTGAGCGACGGGAACAAGGAAGACGCGGCTTGTGGAGCCAGCTTGCACCCATCCCAGCTTAGGTGTTTTGATTCCTGGAGGAGACGGACAGCGAGGTACTCATGCTCTCCTATTACATGTGTGCAGCCTGCCAGCAGAGTAAGAGGTAAGGCTGGCTGCACAGTATTTAAAGTTCAGGTTCTGGGTAATTATATTATATATATATATATATATATATATATATATATATATCTGTATGTGTGTATATATATATATATTCTTCTGAGGTGGCACTCAAAGGCATCTTGCAAATAACACTGTAATCCACAGGTTATGATTGACATTTCATGGTTTTTATACCATTTCTTCAGGATGGTATAAAAAGTAAACCATGAAACGTCGATCATAATCTTTCAGTGCCACCTCAGAAGCAAACCTAAGTATTTCCCTCCAGCATAGTGATAATAGGAGCGCACCTGGTACAATTATTTGCATTATTCATTGACAAGGAAGTACCGGAACAAGCATTTGGGTGTATGTGTGTGTGTGTATATATATATATATATATATATAAAATGTCCCATACGTGCGTCACTTATGCTTGTCTTATGCAAAAAAAGGACAGCTGTCCTGTATGCTTCTTCAATGTTTCAATTTTTATTCAAATTGTCGTCAGGAAGAAAAAAAAAATATATTTTTTCCTGACGACAATTTGTCGTCAGGAAAAAATATATTTTTTTTTTCTTCCTGACGACAATTTGAATAATAAATTGAAACGTTGAAGAAGCATACAGGACGGCTGTCCTTTTTTTGCATGAGACAAGCATGAGTGCCGCACCTATTTATTTATTAACAGTTTCTTATATAGCGCAGCAAATTCTGTTGCGCTTTACAATTTGAAAATAAGAATTTACTTACCGATAATTCTATTTCTCATAGTCCGTAGTGGATGCTGGGGACTCCGTAAGGACCATGGGGAATAGCGGCTCCGCAGGAGACTGGGCACATCTAAAGAAAGCTTTAGGACTAACTGGTGTGCACTGGCTCCTCCCCCTATGACCCTCCTCCAAGCCTCAGTTAGGATACTGTGCCCGGACGAGCGTACACAATAAGGAAGGATTTTGAATCCCGGGTAAGACTCATACCAGCCACACCAATCACACCGTATAACTTGTGATCTGAACCCAGTTAACAGTATGATAACAGAGGAGCCTCTGAAAAGATGGCTCCCAACAATAATAACCCGATTTTTGTAACAATAACTATGTACAAGTATTGCAGACAATCCGCACTTGGGATGGGCGCCCAGCATCCACTACGGACTATGAGAAATAGAATTATCGGTAAGTAAATTCTTATTTTCTCTAACGTCCTAAGTGGATGCTGGGGACTCCGTAAGGACCATGGGGATTATACCAAAGCTCCCAAACGGGCGGGAGAGTGCGGATGACTCTGCGGCACCAATTGAGAGAACTCCAGGTCCTCCTCAGCCAGGGTATCAAATTTGTAGAATTTAGCAAACGTGTTTGCCCCTGACCAAGTAGCTGCTCGGCAAAGTTGTAAAGCCGAGACCCCTCGGGCAGCCGCCCAAGATGAGCCCACTTTCCTTGTGGAACGGGCTTTTACAGATTTTAGCTGTGGCAGGCCTGCCACAGAATGTGCAAGCTGAATTGTACTACAAATCCAACGAGCAATAGTCTGCTTAGAAGCAGGAGCACCCAGCATGTTGGGTGCATACAGGATAAACAGCGAGTCAGATTTCCTGACTCCAGCCGTCCTGGAAACATATTTTCAGGGCCCTGACAACATCCAGCAACTTGGATTCCTCCAAGTCCCTAGTAGCCGCAGGCCCCACAATAGGTTGGTTCAGGTGAAAACGCTGGAACCACCTTAGGGAGAAACTGAGGACGAGTCCTCAATTCCGCCCTGTCCGAATGGAAAATCAGATAAGGGCTTTTACAGGATAAAGCCGCCAATTCTGACACGCGCCTGGCCCAGGCCAGGGCCAACAGCATGACCACTTTCCATGTGAGATATTTTAATTCCACAGATTTAAGTGGTTCAAACCAATGTGACTTTTGGAACCCAAACTACATTGAGATCCCAAATTGCCACTGGAGGCACAAAAGGAGGCTGTATATGCAGTACCCCTTTTTCAAACGTCTAAACTTCAGGGACTGAAGCTAGTTCTTTTTTGGAAGAAAATTGACAGGGCCGAAATCTGAACCTTAATGGACCCCAATTTCAGGCCCATAGACACTCCTGTTTTCAGGAAATGTAGGAATCGACCCAGTTGAATTTCCTCCGTCGGGCCTTACTGGCCTCGCACTACGCAACATATTTTCGCCAATTGTGGTGATAATGTTTTTGCGGTTACATCCTTCCTGGCTTTTGATCAGGATAGGGATGACTTCATCCGGAATGCCTTTTTTCCTTCAGGATCCGGTGTTCAACCGCCATGCCGTCAAACGCAGCCGCGGTAAGTCTTGGAACAGACAGGGTCCTTGCTGGAGCAGGTCCCTTCTTAGAGGTAGAGGCCACGGATCCTCCGTGAGCCTCTCTTGAAGTTCCGGTTACCAAGTCCTTCTTGGCCAATCCGGAGCCATGAATATAGTGCTTTCTCCTCTCCATCTTATCAATCTCAGTACCTTGGGTATGAGAGGCAGAGGAGGGAACACATACACTGACTGGTACACCCACGGTGTTACTAGAGCGTCTACAACTATTGCCTGAGGGTCTCTTGACCTGGCGCAATACCTGTCGAGTTTTTTAATCATGTGGACGACTTCTGGGTGAAGTCCCCACTCTCCCGGGTGGAGGTCGTGCTGAGGAAGTCTGCTTCCCAGTTGTCCACTCCCGGAATGAATACTGTTGACAGTGCTATCACATGATTTTCCGCCCAGCGAAGAATCCTTGTAGCTTCTGCCATTGCCCTCCTGCTTCTTGTGCCACCCTGTCTGTTTACGTGGGTGACTGCCATGATGTTGTCCGACTGGATCAACACCGGCTGACCTTGAAGCAGAGGTCTCGCTAAGCTTAGAGCATTGTAAATGGCCCTTAGCTTCAGGATATTTATGTGAAGTGATGTATCCAGGCTTGACCCTAAGCCCTGGATATTCCTTCCCTGTGTGACTGCTCCCCAGCCTCGCAGGCTGGCATCCGTGGTCACCAGGACCCAGTCCTGAATGCCGAATCTGCGGCCCTCTAGAAGATGAGCACTCTGCAACCACCACAGGATGGATACCCTTGTCCTTGGTGACAGGGTTATCCGCTGATGCATCTGAAAATGCGACCCGGACCATTTGTCCAGTAGGTTCCACTGGAAAGTTCTTGCGTGGAATCTAACGAATGGGATTGCTTCGTAGGAAGCCACCATTTTTACCCAGAACCCTTGTGCATTGATGCACTGAAAACTTGGTTCGGTTTTAGGAGGTTCCTGATTAGCTCGGATAACTCCCTGGCTTTCTCATCCGGGAGAAACACCTTTTTTCTGGACTGTGTCCAGGATCATCCCTAGGAAACAGAAGACAAGTCGTCGTTCCAACTGTTCCCTGGATCTTACCCTTATCAGGGAATCGTCCAAGTAAGGGATAACTAAAATTCCCTTCTTTCGAAGGGATATCATTTCGTCCATTACCTTGGTAAAGACCCGGGGTGCCGTGGACCATCCCTACGGCAGCGTCTGAACTGATAGTGACAGTTCTGTACCATAACCTGAGGTACCCTTGGTGAGAAGGGTAAATTTTGACATGAAGGTAAGCATCCTTGATGTCCCGAGACATCATGTAGTCCCCTTCTTCCAGGTTCGCAATCACTGCTCTGAGTGACTCAATCTTGAATTTGAACCTCTGTATGTAAGTGTTCAAAGATTTTAGATTTTAGATTTAGAATCGGTCTCACCGAGCCGTCTGGCTTCGGTACCACAATAGTGTGGAATAATACCCCGTTCCCGTTGCAGGAGGGGTACCTTGATTATCACCTGCTGGGAATACAGCTTGTGAATGGCCACCAAAACTGCCTCCCTGTCAGAGGGATACGTCGGTAAAGCCGACTTTTGGAAACGGCGAGGGGGAGACGTCTCGAATTCCAATATGTATCCCTGAGATATTACCTGAAGGATCCAGGGGTCTACTTGCGAGTGAGCCCACTGCGCACTGAAATTCATTGAGAACGGGCCCCCACCGTGCCTGAGCTTGTAAAGCCCTAGCGTCATACTGAGGGCTTGGCAGAAGGCGGGAAAGGGTTTCTGTTCCTGGGAACTGGCTGATCTCTGCAGCCTTTTTCCTCTCCCTCTATCATGAGCAGAAAAGAGGAACCTTTTGTCCGCTTGCCAACAAAGGACTGCGCCTGATACTACGGCGTCTTATTTTGAGAGGCGACCTGGGGTACAAACGTGGATTTCCCAGCTGTTGCCGTGGCCACCAGGTCTAAAAGACCGACCCCAAATGTCCCCTTTCAAAGGCAATACTTCCAAATGCCGTTTGGAATCCACATCACCTGACCATTTTTCTGGTAGAATTGGACAACGCACTTATACTTGATGCCAGTCGGCAATTATTCCGCTGTGCATCATGCATATATAGAAATGCATCTTTTAAATGCTCTATAGGCAATAATATACTATCCTTATCTAGGATATCAATATTTCCAGTCAGGGAATCCGACCATGCCAACCCAGCACTGCACCTCCAGGCTGAGGCGATAGCTGGTCGCAGTATAACACCAGTATGTGTGTAAATACCTTTTTGGATACCCTCCTGCTTTCTATCAGCAGGATCCTTAAGGGCGGCCATCTCATGAGAGGGTAGAGCCCTTGTTCTTACAAGCGTGTGAGCGCCTTATCCCCCCTAGGGGGTGTTTCCCAACGCACCCTAACCTCTGGCGGGAAAGGGTATGCAGCCAATACTTTTTAAGAAATTATCAATTGTTATCGGGGGGAAACCCACGCATCATCACACACCTCATTTTATTTCTCAGATTCAGGAAAACTACAGGTAGTTTTTCCCTCACCAACATAATACCCCTTTTTGGTGGTACTCGTATTATCAGAAATGTATAAAAACATTTTCCATTGTCTCAATCATGTAACGTGTGGCCCTACTGGAAATCACGGTTGTCTCTTCACCGTCGACACAGGAGTCAGTATCCGTGTCGGCGTCTGTATCTGCCATCTGAGGTAACGGCCGCTTTAGAGCCCCTGACGGCCTATGAGACGTCTGGACAGGCACAAGCTGAGTAGCCGGCTGTCTCATGTCAACCACTGTTTTTTTTATATAGAGCTGACACTGTCACGTAATTTTCAACAGTACATCCACTCAGGTGTCGACCCCCTAGGGGGTGACATCACTGTTACAGACACTCTGCTCCGTCTCCACATCATTTTTCTCCTCATACATGTCGACACAAACGTACCGACACACAGCACACACACAGGGAATGCTCCTTTGGGGAGACAGAGGGAGAGTATGCCAGCACACACCAGAGCGCTATATATATACAGGGATAACCTTATATAAGTGTTTTTCCCCTTATAGCTGCTGTATGTTTTAATACTGCGCCTAATTAGTGCCCCCCTCTCTTTTTTTAACCCTTTCTGTAGTGTAGTGACTGCAGGGAAGAGCGAGGGAGCTTCCCTCCAACTGAGCTGTGAGGGAAAATGGCGCCAGTGTGCTGAGGAGATAGGCTCCGCCCCCTTTTCGGCGGCCTTATCTCCCGGTTTTTTGTATATTTTGGCAGGGGTTAAATGCATCCATATAGCCCAGGAGCTATATGTGATGTATTTTTTTGCCATGTAAGGTATTTCTGTCATGTTTTATTGCGTCTCAGGGCGCCCCCCCCAGCGCCCTGCACCCTCAGTGACCGGAGTATGAAGTGTGCTGAGAGCAATGGCGCACAGCTGCAGTGCTGTGCGCTACCTTATTGAAGACAGGAACGTCTTCTGCCGCCGATTTTTCCGGACCTCTTCGCTCTTCTGGCTCTGTAAGGGGGCCGGCGGCGCGGCTCCGGGACCCATCCAGGCTGGACCTGTGATCGTCCCTCTGGAGCTAATGTCCAGTAGCCAAGAAGCCCAATCCACTCTGCACGCAGGTGAGTTCGCTTCTTCTCCCCTTAGTCCCTCGATGCAGTGAGCCTGTTGCCAGCAGGTCTCACTGAAAATAACAAACCTAAACTAAAACTTTCACTAAGAAGCTCAGGAGAGCCCCTAGTGTGCACCCTTCTCGTCGGGCACAGAAATCTAACTGAGGCTTGGAGGAGGGTCATAGGGGGAGGACCCAGTGCACACCAGTTAGTCCTAAAGCTTTCTTTAGATGTGCCCAGTCTCCTGCGGAGCCGCTATTCCCCATGGTCCTTACGGAGTCCCCAGCATCCACTTAGGACATTAGATAAATAACAATAACAAACTGGGTGATAACAGTCAGAGGTAGGAAGGCCCTGCTCGCAAGCTTACAATCTATAGGGAAATAGGCATATGTACACAAGGAAAGGTGCTATCTATTGCATAGAATGAGAAGACATGTGAGGATATGTGTGGACTGTACAGAGTAGATGCAATTTGATAGGAAGGTGTCACAACTGAGGGCCTGAGCTGACGGGAGGCAGCCTCAGTTGTAGGGGCTGAGATGTACCGGAACCTGGGAGGTTGTATCAGACCCCTGGACATGTAAGTAACATGAATAATAACTGCCCGAAGGCGTGACCACGACAACTTGGATAAAAGTCAATGATGTTTATTATGACAACTCCGCAACACAGCAGCAGTAAAAGAAAACGTAAAAGTCAGCAAATAATAAATACAGTTCCTGGGTACTACAGGATGGCAGGAGCCACAGGGCACTGGTAGTGTGAGATAGTTCTTATGATCTTCTAGATGGAAAGTCCTTACCAGGCCCGACTGTAGCAATGGAGATAACCCAGGATTGTGCCAGCTGGTGTTCCAGGAAAAGCTGGGTTGCTGAAGGTAAAACAGCTGCTGTGGATACTGGCTGGAACCAGACTGTTGTTAGCACGGAGTGGATACTGGCTGGAACCAGTTAAATAATAAATGAACTTGGGAGCGATGAAATATGAACTGAAATGTAGAACTTGAGAGCGGAGAAATAATAATACCGGTGGAGAGTGGTAAAGTGTAGAAAGGACACCGGCCCTTTAAGGGAAGCTGTACTCTGCTGGAAGCTGAGCTGGAAGCAGGTAATGTTGTAGCTGGAAACAGATGAATCCACAATGGATTGGAGAGTCAGGCTACACCGCAGGTGGAATGCTGGTGCGGGTCTCTATGGTGGAAGTCTTGAGACAGGAGCTGGAACCTGGAAGACAATCACAGGAGAGAGACAAACAGGAACTAGGTTTGACAACCAAAGCACTGACGCCTTCCTTGCTCAGGCACAGTGTATTTATACCTGCAGCAAGGAAGGGATTGGCTAGGCAATTATGCAGATTAACAATACTGACAACAGATTGGAGGAAATGATCAGCTGACAGAATCCAAGATGGCTGCGCCCATGCAGACACTTGGAGGGAAGTTTGGTTTGTAATCCATGTGGTAATGAAAACAGTAATGGCGGCGCCGGCCACTGGAGACAGGAGACGCCAGGCTGACAAGTGCACATCCAACCACGCGGACACAGCGGAGGCCGCGGCTGACGTAATCGCCACTCTGACACTCTGCATGCAGAAGCTCAGGGACGGCGGCGGAGGCCGCGGGAGACGCCATGCCAGATGTAATAAGGCGTTACTGTGACAGCGTCTCAGAGAGACAGGAGAGGATGCAGGAATGAGAACATTAGGATAACAGATGGGATCCGGTCCTGTAGCGCTGAGCCAGCCTTAGGAGGCATCTGATGGGTAAGAAATGGCGTCCAGATACCCGGATCGTGACAGCACCCCCCCCTTTAGGAGTGGCCCCAGGACACTTCTTTGGCTTTTGAGGAAACTTGGAATGGAATCTCCGGACCAAGGCAGGAGCATGGACATCAGAAGCATTGGTCCATGAACGTTCCTCAGGACCATAACCCTTCCAGTCAATAAGATATTGTAGTTGACCGTAACGGTGACGTGAGTCCAGGATCTTGGCCACTTCATACTCAACGCCTCGTTGAGTTTGGACTTTCGGAGTTGGAGGAAGTGAGGAATGAAACCGATTCAAGATCAGCGGTTTCAACAGGGAAACATGGAATGTCCTGGGTATTTTTAAGAAGGGAGGCAACTGGAGTCTGTAAGCAACAGGATTGATGACTTGTTCAATCTTGAAAGGACCGATATAGCGAGGTGCAAACTTCATACTGGGAACTCTTAACCTCAAATTCTTCGTGGATAACCATACCCGATCACCCACCTTGAGAGCAGGAACTGCTCGACGCTTCTTATCCGCAAACTTCTTGTACCTGAACGATGCCTTGAGCAGAGCTGATCGTACGCTCTTCCAGATATTGGCAAACTGATGCAAGGTGATATCCACTGCGGGAACAGAAGTTGCTGGAAGCGGTTGGAACTCAGGAACTTTAGGGTGGAATCCAAAGTTAGTGAAGAATGGTGTTGAAGCAGATGAAGAATGATACTGGTTGTTATGACAGAACTCGGCCCAGGGAAGTAATTGAACCCAGTCATCTTGAGAGGAGAACACATAGATGCGGAGGAAGGCCTCCAAGTCCTGATTCACCCTCTCGGTTTGACCATTGGTCTGAGGATGGTAAGCCGTGGAAAACTTTAGCTTGACTTGGAGGACTTGACATAAACTTCGCCAGAATTTGGCTGTGAATTGAACTCCTCGATCTGAGATAATTTCTTCAGGAAGACCGTGGAGTCGGAAGATCTCTTGTATGAATACTTGAGCCAACTTGGAAGCTGACGGAAGACCGGTGAGAGGAATGAAGTGTGCCATCTTGGTGAACCGGTCAACTACCACCCAGATGGTATTGAACTTGTTGCACATGGGTAAGTCTGTAATGAAATCCATCGACAAGTGGGTCCATGGTCGACGGGGAACGGATAGTGGAACCAGTTGCCCCGCAGGCGACTGGCGGGATACTTTATGTTGGGCACACTTTGGGCAAAATGCAATAAACTCCAAGACGTCCTTTTTCAGAGTTGGCCACCAATAGGACCTAGAGATAAACTCCAGGGTTTTTTGGATACCTGTATGTCCGGCAAAACGGGAAGCATGGGCCCAATGCATGAGCTTCTTCCTTAGCATCGGCTTCACAAAACTTTTCCCTGATGGGGGCGTAGAGTCCATCCCTACCGTGGAGAATGCCAACGGATTTATAATAGGATGCTTGTCTGAAGACTCTGACTCATTTTCTTGCTCCCATGAGCGGGAAAGGGCATCGGCCTTGCGATTCTGAGAGCCCGGACAGAACTGGAGTTTAAAGTCGAACCTGGAAAAGAAAAGTGCCCATCTGGCCTGACGAGGGTTGAGACATTGTGCGCCCTTCAGGTATAAAAGGTTCTTGTGGTCTGTAAGTATGGTGATTAAATGAGAAGCTCCCTCCAACAGATACCTCCACTCTTCTAGAGCGAGCTTGATGGCTAGCAACTCCTGGTCGCCAATGGCATAGTTGCGCTCAGCTGGGGAGAACTTCCGGGAGAAGAAACTGCAAGGATGTAAATGGCCATCTTTAGCCCTCTGAGATAACACCGCTCCTACTCCAACGGAAGAGGCATCCACCTCTAGGATGAAAGGAGAGTCGATGTCAGGCTGTTTCAGGACAGGCGCAGAGATGAACCTCTGTTTTAAAAGATGAAAAGCTTGCATGGCTTCTTCAGACCACTTGGACGGGTTAGCACCCTTCTTGGTGAAAGCAGTAATAGGCGCCACAATGGTGGAAAAGTCTCGTATAAACTTTCGGTAATAATTGGCGAACCCTAAGAACCTCTGGACCCCTTTGAGGGTTAAGGGTACCGGCCAATTCTGAATTGCTTGTAGTTTCTCAGGATCCATCTCTAGTCCGGAACCGGACACAATGTACCCTAGAAACGGAATGGACTTGACTTCAAAGACGCATTTTTCTAATTTGCAATAGAGATGATTGACACGGAGACGGGACAGAACCTCTTTAACCCAAAAACGATGTTCCTCTAAATCGTTGGCAAAAATGAGGATATCGTCTAGATCAGGGGTCTTCAACCCGTGGCCCGCGGGCCACAGGTGGCCCGCTGCTATGGTTTCCATGGCCCGCCGACGCGCCCGCCCGCAGCGCACATATGAACACAAAAAAAAAAATTTTTTTTCCCTTTCCCGGAGTCATGTGACTCCCCCGCACTGTCACTGGTTGCCTGTGAAGAAGGGGAGTAGCTCCTCTTAGTCTGGTCAGCGGTCTGGTCACCCTTACTGTGTCTCCCTCCCTGTGTCTACCTCCGCCTGCAGTGTTGAATAGGTGGGTGAGAGCGGCGGGGACCCGGCTGGGGGGGGGTGCGGCAAGTTACCATTGAGAGCAGGGGGCAGTGCGGGAACCCGGCGGGCGGGAGCGGAGAGGGTGCGGCAGCATGTATGCAGCCTGAGCATGGCTGTGTGCGGCGGGGACCCGGCGCGCGGGGGGGGGGGGGGGGGCTGCGGCAGGAGAATAAAAGTGTATAAGTGTTGAGGGCAGGGGGCAGTGCAGGAACCCGGCGTGCGGGAGCGGCGGGGACGGGGGTGCGGCAGCCTGAGCATGGCAGTGAATAAATTAGTATTGAGGGCAGGGGGCGTGGCGGGGGACCCAGCAGGGGGTGTATTAAGTATTAAGAGCAGAGATGGCAGGGAGCATGCTTTGACAATGCTGCTGTCTGTCTGTGATGGGGAGGAGGGAGGGTATGATAGCACCTATGTCTTGACATAGGCGCTATCATACCCTCCCTCCCCCCATCACAGACAGACAGCAGCAATATTGTGAAAGCATGCCCACATTATACCCACCAGTCCAGTGATACTGCCGTATGAGTCCAGTTCAGTGCTTACAGACCAACATCTTGAGAATACTCTGCGCATAGCGACTTCTAACATTGATGCCAACATCGACAAGCTGGCCAAGCAAAAACAATGCCAAGTTTCCCACTGATATGAACTTATTATAATAACAAAGGTAAAGTAGACCATGTTTCATTCATTAAATTACAATAATTATCTTTTGAAGTCTTTTTTATGGTCTTATGAGTCTAGAAAAGGTCTCATTACAATCATAAATTAAAATTTAGATTCTAAATACCGCAGTATAGCTTAGTGGCCCTCGGCTTCGTTTCATTTTTTTATGTGGCCCACACTGTCTTAAAGGTTGAAGACCCCTGGTCTAGATAGACCACGACATGACGGTATAGAATGTCTCTGAAAATCTCATTGACAAAATGCTGGAAGACAGCTGGAGCATTGCTCAATCCGAAGGGCATGACGAGGTACTCATAATGTCCGTCACGGGTGTTAAAGGCGGTCTTCCACTCGTCACCCTCACGGATCCGGATGAGATTGTATGCACCTCGCAAGTCCAGCTTTGTAAAGATGGTAGCTCCGCTAACTCTGTCAAAAAGCTCAGTAATCAGGGGTAAAGGATAACGGTTCTTGATGGTAATGTCGTTCAAACCTCTGTAGTCGATGCACGGCCGCAGACCACCATCTTTCTTTTTTACAAAAAAGAAGCCTGCGCCGGCTGGGGAAGAAGAAGGTCGAATGAACCCCTTTGCTAGGTTCTCTTTAATGTATTCCTCCATAGAATGCGTCTCAGGCAGAGACAACGGATAAGTTCGGCCTCGAGGTGGAACCTTCCCTGGAACGAGATCAATCGGGCAGTCCCATTCTCTATGAGGAGGAAGGATATCAGCAGAAGCTTTACTGAACACATCCGTGAAATCTTGATATGGAGGAGGTGGAACATCAGACGACCTGGGGGAGGAAGAACAGACAGGCAATACTTTAAACAAACATGTCTCTGCACAGGAGGAACCCCATGCCAGGATTTGCGTAGTCGTCCAATCAATTGTAGGATTGTGAAGACGGAGCCATGGAAGGCCCAGGACCACAGGATGTGTGGCTCTTGGAATCACTAAAAGTGAAATAAGTTCGGAATGAAGAACTCCCACTCTCAGACGAACTGGTAGAGTCCTTAGAGCAATAACAGTATCAAAAATTTTACTGCCATCCACGGCAGTTAAGGAAAAGGAGGAAGGAAGTCTCTCGGTGGGTAGGGACCACCGTTTAACATAGGCTTCAGTAATAAAGTTCCCAGCTGCTCCGGAATCAAGGAGAGCAATGACGTTCCGATAACGTTGAGCAACTTGAAGCGAGACTGGGAGATTACAATCATGAGGAGATGGAGAGGAGATCATTACTCCTAGCCGGCCCTCTCCTGGGCGAGCTAGGGTTTGGAGTTTTCCCGGACGTTCGGGACAGGCATTGATGGTGTGAGACGGAGCTGCACAGTAAAGACAAAGAGACTCAGAGAGACGTCTTCGGCGCTCAGCAGGAGTTAAACGGGAACGGCCAATTTGCATGGGCTCATCTTTAGATGGTGACAGTTGACGAGGAGGAGGAGCAGAAGATTTTGGAGCAGATGATCTTCCACGCTCAGTTGCTCTCTCTCTGAAACGTAAATCAACTTTCGTGCAGAGTGAGATTAGCTCATCTAACTTAGAAGGTAAGTCTCTGGTAGCTAACTCATCTTTAATAAGCTCAGATAAGCCAAGCCAGAATGCAGCATACAGGGCCTCGTCGTTCCATGCCAGTTCGGATGCCAGGATCTGGAACTGTATCAGATATTGTCCTACAGTACGTGACCCCTGGCGTAAACGGAGAATCTCGGATGAAGCTGAGGTTACCCGGCCTGGCTCGTCGAAGATGCGCCTGAATGTTGACACGAATGCAGTGTAAGAAGATAGCAGGGTGTCGGACCTCTCCCATAACGGTGATGCCCAGTCAAGGGCGGAGCCACGGAGAAGAGAGATGATGTAGGCAATTTTCGTACGGTCACTGGGAAAATTGCCAGGTTGTAGCTCAAACTGAATCTCACACTGGTTGAGAAATCCCCTGCAGAATCTTGGAGATCCGTCAAATTTTGCTGGCGTTGGAAGATGAAGACGTGGAGCAGAAATGGGTAAGGTGGGTGGGGTTATAGCTGGAGTCACTGTGGTTGACGCACCAGATGCGCCTGATCCACGGAGAGTTGTCTGAATCCCATCCAGCCGAGTAGAGAGATCCTGGAGACAGCGGATGATGTGGCCCTGTGCAGCCTCCTGATGTTCTAGTCGGGCTGCCAGTTCTTGCATCGGCCTGGCCGCTTGATCCTGGTCTCCGGCTGGATTCATTAGGTCAGTGCTTACTGTCACAACTGAGGGCCTGAGCTGACGGGAGGCAGCCTCAGTTGTAGGGGCTGAGATGTACCGGAACCTGGGAGGTTGTATCAGACCCCTGGACATGTAAGTAACATGAATAATAACTGCCCGAAGGCGTGACCACGACAACTTGGATAAAAGTCAATGATGTTTATTATGACAACTCCGCAACACAGCAGCAGTAAAAGAAAACGTAAAAGTCAGCAAATAATAAATACAGTTCCTGGGTACTACAGGATGGCAGGAGCCACAGGGCACTGGTAGTGTGAGATAGTTCTTATGATCTTCTAGATGGAAAGTCCTTATCAGGCCCGACTGTAGCAATGGAGATAACCCAGGATTGTGCCAGCTGGTGTTCCAGGAAAAGCTGGGTTGCTGAAGGTAAAACAGCTGCTGTGGATACTGGCTGGAACCAGACTGTTGTTAGCACGGAGTGGATACTGGCTGGAACCAGTTAAATAATAAATGAACTTGGGAGCGATGAAATATGAACTGAAATGTAGAACTTGAGAGCGGAGAAATAATAATACCGGTGGAGAGTGGTAAAGTGTAGAAAGGACACCGGCCCTTTAAGGGAAGCTGTACTCTGCTGGAAGCTGAGCTGGAAGCAGGTAATGTTGTAGCTGGAAACAGATGAATCCACAATGGATTGGAGAGTCAGGCTACACCGCAGGTGGAATGCTGGTGCGGGTCTCTATGGTGGAAGTCTTGAGACAGGAGCTGGAACCTGGAAGACAATCACAGGAGAGAGACAAACAGGAACTAGGTTTGACAACCAAAGCACTGACGCCTTCCTTGCTCAGGCACAGTGTATTTATACCTGCAGCAAGGAAGGGATTGGCTAGGCAATTATGCAGATTAACAATACTGACAACAGATTGGAGGAAATGATCAGCTGACAGAATCCAAGATGGCTGCGCCCATGCAGACACTTGGAGGGAAGTTTGGTTTGTAATCCATGTGGTAATGAAAACAGTAATGGCGGCGCCGGCCACTGGAGACAGGAGACGCCAGGCTGACAAGTGCACATCCAACCACGCGGACACAGCGGAGGCCGCGGCTGACGTAATCGCCACTCTGACACTCTGCATGCAGAAGCTCAGGGACGGCGGCGGAGGCCGCGGGAGACGCCATGCCAGATGTAATAAGGCGTTACTGTGACAGCGTCTCAGAGAGACAGGAGAGGATGCAGGAATGTGAACATTAGGATAACAGATGGGATCCGGTCCTGTAGCGCTGAGCCAGCCTTAGGAGGCATCTGATGGGTAAGAAATGGCGTCCAGATACCCGGATCGTGACAGCAGGTTTATGAAAGTTATGTGGGCGGTTCTGGAATTTGATACGCTTGCCTAAAGAGGTGAGTTTTCAGGGAACGCTTGAAGGTTTGGAGACTAGAGGAGAGTCTTATTGTGCATGGTAGGGCATTCCACAGAGTGGATGCAGCCCGATGAAAGTCCTGCAGTTGTGAGTGGGAGCGAGTAATGAGTGTGGATGAGAGACGCAGGTCTTGTGAAGAGCGAAGAGGTCGGGTTGGGAGATACTTTGTGATAAGCGAAGTGATGTACGTTGGTGTAGTTTGGTTAATGACCTTGTATGTGAGTAAAAGTATTTTATATTGAATGCGGTAGAGTACAGGTAACCAATGGAGGGACTGACAGAGAGTCTTGTTTTGGGAAGACCAGTTAGGAGACTATTGCAATAATCAATGCGGGAGATAATGAGAGCGTGGATTAGAGTTTTAGCAGTGTCTTGTGTAAGGTATGGTCGTATTTTGGATATGTTTTTTAGATGCATGTAATATGATCTTGAGACAGATTGAATGTGGGGAACAAAGGACAGATCAGAGTCAAGGATGACACCTAGGCAGCGAGCTTGTGGGGTAGGGTATAGTCGAGTTTTTTGTGCCTTGATAGTGGCAGGTGGGGTAGGTGCAGGAGGATTCAGAAGTGATTTAAATGTATTAAAGAGTCGTTTGGGGTTAGAGGCTTGAGCAGAGATAAGAGTTTGGAAATATGTTTGTTTGGCAGTGTCCAGGGCATTTTTATAAGAATGGTAGACAGTCTTATATGTGAGGAAGTCACTTGAAATACGAGATTTACGCCACTGTGTTCAAGTTTTCGTGTGAGTTTTTGTAGTTGTCTTGTTAATTTGGAGTGCCATGGTTGACATCTAGGCCTACGTGACATCTAGTCCTAATGTCCTACCTATGGGACATTATTGATTTTACACAGTGATGGCACCAGCGACAGGAGTTGATATGATATATTAGATCTTAGGGCCCCTCTGTCTTAAGTACCCCGGCCCCCCCGAGGCCTTAATCCAGCTCTGGTCATGGTGACAGTACTGGTATAACTCCATATAGTGTCATGGTGGCGGTATTGGTGTAACTCCGTATAGTGTCTTGGTGACAGTACTGGTGTAACTCCGTATAGTGTCATGGTGACAGTACTGGTGTAATGCCGTATAGTGTCTTGGTGACAGTACTGGTGTAACTCCGTATAGTGTCTTGGAGACAGTACTGGTGTAATGCTGTACAGTGTCTTGGTGACTAGACTTGTGTAACTCCGTATAGTGTCATGATGACTGTGCTGGGATAACTAGAAAGTACAGTATAATGATGCAACCGAACAGCCTACAGTATGGTACCCTTAGGACTGTTGGACCTGATAGCTACTGCTTCTATATTACTGGGTATTTATACCCCATGACAAGAGTAAGGGGCACAGTATAACACACTGTACAATGAAGGAAAACGACAACATGCAATTTATAAACATGAAAGTTTCACTTCTCTAGGGATGCTGTTACTGAATAGATTCAGATTGTTCCAGACTGCCCATTTATGTCATTAGCATACAATTAGTCTTACTTGAATGTAAATTATACTCACCTATGCCTTTTCACCCTATTAAATATGAATGATGTGCATGGTAATGTGTGTATACACATAAATGTGCAATCATTTGGTAAGGGATGTGGGATAGAGACATAAAAGCTTAATGGGCACTTACAAGTTCATCTAAACATCCAGAGATGACAGGCTAACATTACAGAAACACACTTACATAGATCATCCTCAATCAGCCACCTGTAAACCCAGGTATCATAATGTAAATTATTCCTGCCAGCAATAAATACATCTACAAATGATGTTATGATCAATGACTTTAGGCAATAACCCAGATTGGAAAGAAAAGGAACATATCTGATGTTACACAAGATAAAATATTCATCAGTGCATGGTTTCTTATTCACAAACCTAGAAAAACATCCTTTATAAGAATTGTTTTAGGCATTACTCAGTCATGGTGAGAACAGTGGTTAATAATTTAATATATACAATATTATGGGCCTAATTCAGCATGGGTTGTAGTTGTGCGAAAAATCTCACAACTAGAACCCTTTACACTAGCATGCGGGGGGACGCCCAGCGACGCCGCATGCCGGCCCCTCCCCCCCCCCCCATGCCAACGCTTTGCTCAGCAGCAAATCACTTGTATGTTAAGGGTAGCCCTGCAAAGGCAGATGGCTACCCGCCATGTTTCGGGTCCCAGTGGCTGCTTGTAAAGTCACGCAGCCACCGTGGCCTGCCCCGCAAACTGCCCGAACATGCCTGCGTTGTCTGGACCGTACTCGCCCCCTAAACACTGCATCGATGCCTCCTACCACCCCACGAACGCCTCTATCTGTCAATCAGGCAGAGGTGTTTGCATTTGTGAGATGCCATCACATCTCACTGCGCAGTGCGGCTTCTGCACGTGCGCATGCTGCAAAAGGGCTTCTGCATGCGAACACATCGTAGATGCGTTCCATGATGAATTGGGCCCTATATTTAAGGCAAATTTAAAAATTGAGAAAAGGTAATCAGCATTGTATCAGTGTATGGAGCGATTCCCCCATAATGATAGTAAAAGCTGCTCCTTCAAGCCGAATGCATCCAAACAATGGGACACTCATCAATTTAAAAGTCCCATTCTATGGGATAAATTTACTAAGATTCGTATTTTCCCGTTTGAGGTCAAAGTTCAATCACGAATGACATCGAAAGTGTAAATATGCAACTTTTTGAATTGATTACGACTAATTTACTAAGCTGCCGTATTCTGCATTTGCGGGTTTTCCGATGTCGATGTCATTCGTTTTTTTAGGCAGTGTTTTACGTGAGTGACTTGTAAAACACTGCCGACTTTAATACAATGAATCTCGGCCGGAACTGAGAGATCCGTGCTGGGCTTCATTGTGCACTTTGTTATAAAAAAAAAAAAAAGTTTAAATGTAAAAAAAAATTGCGTGGGGTCCCCCCTCCTAAGGCAAACCAGCCTCGGGCTCTTTGAGCCGATCCTGGTTGCAGAAATATGGGGAAAAAATGGACAGGGGTTCCCCCATATTTAAGCAACCAGCATCAGGCTCTGCGCCTGGTCCTGGTTCCAAAAATACGGGGGACAAAAAGAGTAGGGGTCCCCCGTATTTTTGAAACCAGCATCGGGCTCCACTAGCTGGACAGATAATGCCACAGCCGGGGGTCACTTTTATACAGTGCCTTGCGGCCGTGGCATCAAATATCCAACTAGTCACCCCTGGCCGGGGTACCCTGGGGGAGTGGGGACCCCTTCAATCAAGGGGTCGTCCCCCCCAGCCACCCAAGGGCCAGGGGTGAAGCCCGAGGCTGTCCCCCCCATCCAATGGGCTGCGGATGGGGGGCTGATAGCCTTCCCCACTCCCCCAGGGTACCCCGGCCAGGGGTGACTAGTTGGATATTTGATGCCACGGCCGCAAGGCACTGTATAAAAGTGACCCCCGGCTGTGGCATTATCTTTCCAGCTAGTGGAGCCCGGTGCTGGTTTCAAAAATACGGAGGACCCCTACTCTTTTTGTCCCCCGTATTTTTGGAACCAGGACCAGGCGCAGAGCCCGATGCTGGTTGCTTAAATATGGGGGAACCCCTGTCCATTTCTTCCCCATATTTCTGCAACCAGGATCGGCTCAAAGAGCCCGAGGCTGGTTTGCCTTAGGAGGGGGGACCCCACGCAATTTTTTTTCTGAAAATTTAGAACATTTCCCCCCCCTTCCCACTGAAAAACATGCACGGATCTCATGGATCCGTGCATGCCTATACAAACACGGGATAATAAAAAAGCAGGTCTGTTTTTTTTTAGCACTTTTTCACGATTTGTACTTTATCACGGCAGTGTTTGGCTATTGTCGGCAGTGTTTGTGTTTTGCACTTTTTAGTAAATGACCGATTTCTACCAAATTGCAGGCGTATTTGACCGATGGTGTATTGATTCGTGATTTTTTCCTAGGACTTCCAAAATATTACGAATGCCCTCATCACTGCCGTGATTTTTGCTTAGTAAATTACCGAGATGACACTTTGAAGAAAAAACGGCATCTCAGTCAAAATCGGGACCTTAGTAAATATACCCCTATGTGTTTCTGTGGTTAATAAACTTTTTTCAAAGCTTAGACGACCCTTAATCATGGAGGATGTGTCTTCATAGATCACAAGACTACAAACAGTAGGGGCATTATCCAAGTCGAGGTGATCTGTTTTTGCTGAATCAAAATGGTCAATAACGCAATTTTGGACCAATGGATGTTATTGCTGTATCCAATTAGAGGCCAATTTGATTGGCTGAAAACAGACCCGTGATCATGTGATAACACATGGGATCTGGGATAAGCAATAAGACAGTCCAAAGAAGTTTCAATTGCTGCACATGCACACAGTAAAAAAATAACAATTACTTAAGGGGCAGATTCAATTGCGGGCAGGAAATGTAAAAATACACTCATGGTTCAGGGTTCTTCCTACATCTGTGGTATTTTGTTATTTAATAGCGGGACCGAAAATGGGACGCAGTGATAAGAAAACCACCGCATCTTCTACCTCGCATCTCCAAAGCAAGTCTGGCTGCATCCCGCCCCCCCCTCCCCGGAGGACTAATCAAGCAATTGGAAGTTTCCAGTTAGCTTAGCCAGTAATTGCTCAGCTTCCAATGCTGTGTCTTCTCCTTCAGCATCGCAAACCAGGTCTTCGGCAGTAATGGTGTCTGATTCCCCCCCCCCCCCGGAGCCGTGTATCTTTTATAAGAAATATTTTAAAAATTATTTACACGCCACAGGGTTTATTTAGCGCGGAAAACCCCTCAACCATTTTTTTTTTACTGGATACCATAGGTATCGGGAGCATGCATACCCGCAGTATTCCCAAAAAATGGACACAAGGTTTTTTAACTCGCTAAACCTCACTCCCAATTGAATCTTCCCCCTAAATATTACTATTTATTAAGTCGTTTTTTTTTTTCATTTTAAATAGACCAACATACAGTAAACAGGATCACATGCAGGATGAGTGTCAACCCTATAGACCAAAACTAGGAATCTGATGTCCTCTGGATAGGAATTGAAGTTGCAAGAGAGAGGTTCAGCCTAGGTGTAGATAGTACAAGAGGGGTCTCTAGATTGTGTTCACCTCAAATATCTGCATGGCGGATGTGGAGATAAGATACCTGGTAAAGAGAAGGCAAGATGCCCCTACTATCCTCCTGGCCAGCAGTACCAAGGAAACAACAGCCCTCAGGCAAAGTGGAAGATCATCAGTGGCACTTTTGGCCTCAGATCCTACGTTTTCATCTATGGTTGCTTGTACACTAGGTGGAAAACTGCAACTTGACACTAAGGGGTGAAGGTTCACTGGCACCTGTTTTTGTGGAAAAAAAAGCACAACACCCATACAACTCTCACTTAACGAAGTGCCACACCAACAGGTACCTTATCCTTGCAGCGGGCTTAGAGTTTAACAACAACCTGTATGACTCATTCGGGGTGTGTTGCACTAACTGGCCTCTGCCTATGGAGAACTTCAACCCCCACATCACCGTAAGCGTCACAACAAAAATAATAATAATACACTACAGTATAACGATAACACAGAGAAACATCAATAGCAAGGTGTATTTGCAAAGTCGGTTGGGTGTCTGTTTTTTCCTGTCTATTAGATAGGAAAAAACAGACACCCAACTAACTTTTCAAACAATGGAATACCCCTCAATGACTTCTATTAGGCCTTAACTCTGTTACAGGGGTATATTCAATTAGTGCCAAATTTTCCGACAGTCGGAAAATCTGCACTAATTTGACCTGTGTGTATCCAATAGCGTTTTTAATCCATTTTCGCTTTTATTTGTCGAATCGGCATGGGCAAAAATTATGCCAAATATGGGCGAAAATGCCTGCGAATTTGCCAAAACAGGTTTATCGACGGTGAATTTGCAGATATATGTGGTTTTGCCAGTGCCAGATTTTTCAACCAGTGGAAAAAACAGCACGGGCATTGAATAGGTCGAATGTAAATTCGACCTAAAAATGGGCGAAAAGTGCATTTTTTTTCGACTGGTAGAAAAAATTGTACTAATTGAATACCCCCTTAGTGGAAAATTGGTAGCCGTGAAAAGTGGTGAAGCTTTTCTACCAACGGGGGACCTGGAGAAAGTTAATAATCCCAGCAGCATCGTCTTCTGGCCTCGGCCAAAGGTCTCTTCAACGAGCATGGCCTGGGAGCAGCAGCATAGCGAAGACTGGAGCCGTGTTCACTATACCCACCGCCACCCTAGCTCCCGCACTCTCACTGAACTGGCCAGAGCAGTAACTGAGCACTGAAGGGGACCCGGCAGAGAAGTTATTTTTAATTACATTATTTGCATTATCATGATGGTGTAAGGGTTAGGGCATCCCCGGTCACAGAGTATGGTTGGGGACTGGACAGGAGCAGTATGTACCTTGTTCTCAGGATGCCAGCTGATCAAACAGCACTCACAGCCAACCCTGGGACAATCTCTAATGCAAAGTCCTTCAGTCCTATAGCTGCCCAATGTCTGTCCATGATGATGAGCCTATTTATGTAATGCGGTGGCTACGTATGTAATGCGGTAGCTACGTATGTAATGTGGTGCTATTTGTGTAATGAGGTGCTATACGTGTAATGTGGTGCTATTCATATAATACGGTGCTATACATGTAGTGCGGTGGTATACCTGTAATGTGGTGCTATTTGTGTTATGTGGTGCTACTGTATTTGTGTAATGCGGTGCTATACATGTAGTGTGGTGCTATACTTGTAACGCAGTGCTATTCGTGTTATGTGGTGCTATACATGTAATGCGGTGCTATACATGTAATGTGGTGCTATTCATATAATAATGTGGTGTCTATGTATGTACTGTAATCAGGGGTGGATTGGCCACTGGGACAGATTCCACTGCGCTGGTCCCCGTGTCTGTGTTTCACTACTTGTGTGTGCTCCCTCCCTGTACTGTGCTGTATGTAGTGTGTGCTCCCCCTCTGTACTGTGCTGTATGTAGTGTGTGCTCCCTCCCTGTACTGTGCTGTATGTAGTATGTGCTCCCCCTCCCTGTACTGTGCTGTATGTAGTGTGTGCTCCCTCCCTGTACTGTGCTGTATGTAGTGTGTGCTCCTCCTCCCTGTACTGTGCTGTATGTAGTGTGTGCTCCCTCCCTGTACTGTGCTGTATGTAGTGTGTGCTCCCTCCCTGTACTGTGCTGTATGTAGTGTGTGCTCCCCCTCTGTACTGTGCTGTATGTAGTGTGTGCTCCCTCCCTGTACTGTGCTGTATGTAGTATGTGCTCCCCCTCCCTGTACTGTTCTGTATGTAGTGTGTGCTCCCTCCCTGTACTGTGCTGTATGTAGTGTGTGCTCCGCCTCCCTGTACTGTTCTGTATGTAATGTGTGCTCTCTCCCTGTAGTTTGCTTTATGTAGTGTGTGCTCAATCCCTGTACTGTGCTATGTGTAGTGTGTGCTCCCTCCCTGTACTGTGCTGTATGTAGTGTGTGCTCTCTCCCTCTACTGTGCTGTATGTAGTGTGTGCTCCCTCCCTGTACTGTGCTGTATGTAGTGTGTGCTCCCTCCCTGTACTGTGCTGTATGTAGTGTGTGCTCCCTCCCTGTACTGTGCTGTATGTAGTGTGTGCCCCCTCCCTGTACTGTGCTGTATGTAGTGTGTGCTCCCTCCCTGTTCTGTGCTGTATGTAGTGTGTGCTCCCTCCCTGTACTGTGCTGTATGTAGTGTGTGCTCCCCCTCCCTGTACTGTGCTGTATGTAGTGTGTGCTCCCCCTCCCTGTACTGTGCTGCATGTAGTGTGTGCTCCCTCCCTGTACTGTATGTAGTGTGTGCTCCCCCTCCCTGTACTGTGCTGTATGTAGTGTGTGCTCCCTCCCTGTACTGTGCTGTAGGTAGTGTGTGTTCCCTCTCTGTACTGTGCTGAATGTAGTGTGTGCTCCCTCCCTGTACTGTTCTGTATGTAATGTGTGCTCCCTCCCTGTAGTTTGCTTTATGTAGTGTGTGCTCCGCCTCCCTGTACTGTGCTGTATGTAGTGTGTGTTCCCTCCCTGTACTGTTCTGTATGTAGTGTGTGCTCCCTCCCTGTACTGTGCTGTATGTAGTGTGTGCTCCGCCTCCCTGTACTGTTCTGTATGTAATGTGTGCTCCCTCCCTGTAGTTTGCTTTATGTAGTGTGTGCTCAATCCCTGTACTGTGCTGTGTGTAGTGTGTGCTCCCTCCCTGTACTGTGCTGTATGTAGTGTGTGCTCTCTCCCTCTACTGTGCTGTATGTAGTGTGTGCTCCCTCCCTGTACTGTATGTAGTGTGTGCTCCCTCCCTGTACTGTGCTGTATGTAGTGTGTGCTCCCTCCCTATACTGTGCTGTATGTAGTGTGTGCTCCCCCTCCCTGTACTGTGCTGTATGTAGTGTGTGCTCCCCCTCCCTGTACTGTGCTGTATGTAGTGTGTGCTCCCTCCCTGTACTGTGCTGTATGTAGTGTGTGCTCCCCCTCCCTGTACTGTGCTGTATGTAGTGTGTGCTCCCCCTCCCTGTACTGTGCTGTATGTAGTGTGTGCTCCCTCCCTGTACTGTGCTGTAGGTAGTGTGCGTTCCCTCTCTGTACTGTGCTGAATGTAGTGTGTGCTCCCTCCCTGTACTGTTCTGTACGTAATGTGTGCTCCCTCCCTGTAGTTTGCTTTATTTAGTGTGTGCTCCGCCTCCCTGTACTGTGCTGTATGTAGTGTGTGTTCCCTCCCTGTACTGTGCTGTATGTAGTGTGTGCTCTCTCCCTGTACTGTGCTGTATGTAGTGTGTGCTCCCTCCCTGTACTGTGCTGTTTGTAGTGTGTGCTCCCTCCCTGTACTGTGCTGTATATAGTGTGTGCTCCCTCCCTGTACTGTATGTAGTGTGTGCTCCCTCCCTGTACTGTGCTGTATGTAGTGTGTGCTCCCCCTCCCTGTACTGTGCTGTATGTAGTGTGTGCTCCCTCCCTGTACTGTGCTGTATGTAGTGTGTGCTCCCACTCCCTGTACTGTGCTGTATGTAGTGTGTGCTCCCTCCCTGTACTGTGCTGTATGTAGTGTGTGCTCCCTTCCTGTACTGTGCTGTATGTAGTGTGTGCTCCCTCCCTGTACTGTGCTGTATGTAGTGTGTGCTCCCTCCCTGTACTGTGCTGTATGTAGTGTGTGCTCCCTCCCTGTACTGTGCTGTATGTAGTGTGTGCGCCCTCCATGTACTGTGCTGTATGTAGTGTGTGCTCCCTCCCTGTGCTATATGTAGTGTGTGCTCCCTCCCTGTACTGTGCTGTATGTAGTGTGTGCTCCCCCTCCCTGTACTGTGCTGTATGTAGTGTGTGCTCCCTCCCTGTACTGTGCTGTATGTAGTGTGTGTTCCCTCTCTGTACTGTGCTGAATGTAGTGTGTGCTCCCTCCCTGTACTGTGCTGTATGTAGTGTGTGCTCACTCCCTGTACTGTTCTGTATGTAGTGTGTACTCCCCCTCCCTGTACTGTGCTGTATGTAGTGTGTGCTCCCTCCCTGTACTGTATGTAGTGTGTGCTCCCCCTCCCTGTACTGTGCTGTATGTAGTGTGTGCTCCCTCCCTGTACTGTGCTGTATGTAGTGTGTGCTCCCTCCCTGTACTGTATGTAGTGTGTGCTCCCTCCCTGTACTGTATGTAGTGTGTGCTGCCTCCCTGTACTGTGCTGTATGTAGTGTGTGCTCCCTCCCTGTACTGTGCTGTATGTAGTGTGTGCTCCCTCCCTGTACTGTGCTGTATGTAGTGTGTACTCCCCCTCCCTGTACTTTGAAACATATAAGGTTAAAAAAAAGGGGTTTGTAGAATAAAACATCAATAAAATCAGAAGTAGATTAAAGGCATGACAGCAGTGTCAGTAAACACTGAAAGTGGGCATATTAGTCCTTGTACATATATTCAGATGTACAGATGTACATCAGGGAAGGGCATTGTAGCAGCATATGCATAAAGTCGCAGGTAAACATTAGCATAACGCAAATCAAAATAGGCCCCAACTGTGTCTATCTCAGAATCAGGACCACTGATTAGTGGCCCGACCTCTTAACAGACCCCTCTCCCTCAACAGACTCCGCCCCCATTCGGGCTGCTTCCATAAATTTCCTGGGCTGGTGTACAATCCCAATCCACCCCTGGTGTGGAGACTAGCAATCCCCTCCACACCTGTGAACAGATTTAAGAGGTCAGGCTTAATGCCCAGATCTAGTAGTGGTAGCTGTGGGCCTGGCACCCAAAACCCTACTGGCCTAGCGTCTTAAGCTACTAGGGCACACATGCCTAGCACCTGAAGCTACGGACTAACACCCGATGCTACTAGAGCCTATAAACCTAGCACACAACTATTTGTGCGAACGGGCCTAGTGCCTGGTCTAATCGTGCCTGACACCCTAGTAGTCTCCAAGGCCTTAGATATAAGTAGAACTGACCGAAGGACTCCCACCTGTTTCGTAGAGAGGACCTTTTCGGTCATAGGCTTCTTTTGGAAACTCCTCTGACTGCCGCCACCCATCTACGAGATCTGCGTCTTTTGTTGAGCATGGCATTGTCTTTTTTTGATTATGGCATCGCTGGTGCTCCTATCCATCACCACCAGCCTTCTTCCTTCTCTTTTCACTGTCAAACTGAACTTTTTCCTCTGGTGGTGTCTAATATAAAACTTTGTGTTTGGCCCATTGCATCAGCTCCAGATTGGTTGACCAGCCGGCACTATTGGTTGTGCCAGAAATCTCCTAAGATTCAGGCCCGCCATTGCTAGTACCCAGTGGTGACTCCAGATCGCTCAATGACCTACCGCTACAGGAAGGTGCCTTCCTTCCACACCGGCAACAGCTCTTTCTCTGAAGTGCATCCTCCTTTGAGTGCATTGCTTTGCGTCACTCCTCAGTCCCATCTCTGGTCCCTGCTACATAGGTGTGAGACATAGAAACTGAACTGGAATAACATCTGCATTCATAAGACACTATTAACCTACATGTAATAAACTTAATTATTTGTTGGTGACAAATTGTAGTTCTTAAAGGTACTGTTCATCTGATTCAGTAATTCCATCAGGGGCTGCTCTTAGGGCCTAAAGCAGGAACATTAAAATTACAGTCCATGAGTCATGTACAATGTAGCCCTCATGCTCTATCAAGTGCCTGTTGAGTGAAATTATAGAAAGCACCTTGCCGTTGGATGCTTCATTTGTGTCAAGGAGATTTGTGCTACTCCACCTCCAGAGATATGGGGGTGGGGGGGTGGGGGTTTCTTCCAGCAGCGATCTCTGATTCCCCCATTCTACAGCACTATCAGATTGAGTATCTGTTCGCACTTAGCAGGCAGCATGATTACACAGAACGGACTCTACAACAGCCTGGTCTGAAATACACACATGTATTTAAATGTGTTATGCATATTTCCCTACTGTGTAGCATACTGCATTTTGTACTGAGGGCACTGATGTCTGGCTTATAAATTGGGCGCACTGATTTGTGGCATTTGAATTTGGGGCAGTGATGTGTACCATATTATGAACTGTAAGAACTTCTCTGAGGCATATTATCAATTGGGGGCACTACTTTGTGGCTTAAGAGTTTGGGGCAAAGATATATGTTCAGTATATGAATTAAGGACACTGCTGATTGCCATTTGAGTTGATGGCAGTGCTATGAGGCATAAGGCTTAGAGGCACAGATGTGTGGTATATTATGAATTAGGGGCACTGCTCTGAGGTATATCATCAATCAATTGCACTACTGTGTGGCATTTTATAAATTTGGTGAACAGATTTGTGGCATATTATGAATTGGAGGCATTGCTCCGAGGCATATTACCAAGTGGGGGCACTACTGTGTTGCATATCATGAATTTGTGGCACAAATGTGTGACAAATTATTCACAATGAATAAAATTGAAATCTACAGTGAAACTCAGAAAATTTTAATATTGTGCAAAAGTTCATTTATTTCAGTAATTCAACTTAAAAGGTGAAACTAATATATTATATAGACTCATTACATACAAAGTGAGATATTTCAAGCCTTTATTTGTTATAGTTTTGATGATTGTGGTTTACAGTTTACGATAACCCCAAATCCAAAATCTCAGACAATTAGAATAGTACATAAAATCAATAAAAAAAAAGGATTTCAAATACAGAAATGTCGGCCCTCTGAAAAGTATAATCATGCATATGTACGCAGTACTTGGTTTGGGCCCCTTTTGCATGAATTACTGCCTCAATGCGGAGTGACATGGATTCTATCAGCCTGAGGCACTGCTGAGGTATTATGGAAGACCAGGATGCTTCAATAGCAGCCTTCAGCTCTTCTGCATTGTTCAGTCTCATGTCTCTCATCTTTCTCTTGGCAATGCCCCATAGATTCTCTTTGGGGTTCAGGTCAGGCGAGTTTGCTGGCCAATCCAGCACAGTAATCCCACGGTCATTGAACCAGGTTTTGGTACTTTTGGCAGTGTGGGCAGGTGCCAAGTCCTGCTGGAAAATTAAGTCAGCATCTCCATAAAGCTTGTTTGCTGAAGGAAGCATGAAGTGCTCTAAAATGTCCTGGTAGACGGCTGCATTGACTCTGGACTTAATAAAGCACAGCGGACCAACACCAGCAGATGACATGGCTCCCCAAATCAACATAGACTGTGGAAACTTCACATTGGACTTTAAGCATCTTGGATTGTGTGCCTTTCCATTATTCCTCCATACTCTGGGACCTTGGTTTCCAAATGAGATGCAACATTTGTTCTCATCAGAAAAGAGGACTTTGGACCACTGAGCAGCAGAACAGTTCTTTTTTTCTTTAGCCCAGGTCCAGGATCCGTCTGTGTGTGGTGGCTCTTGATGCACTAACTCCAGCCTCAGTCCACTACTTGTGAAGCTTCCCCACACTTTTGAATGGCCTTTTCCTGACAATCCTTTCCAGGCTGCGGTCATCCCTGCTGCTTGTGCACCTTTTTCTTCCACACTTTTCCCTTCCACTTAACTTTCTATTAATGTGCTTTGATACAGCACTTCGAGAACATCCAACTTCTATTACAATTTCCTTTTGAGGCTTTCCCTCCTTGTGGAGGGTTTCAATGATGGTTTTCTGCACAACTGTCAGGTCAGCAGTCGTCCCCATGATTGTGAATTGTACTGAACCAGACTGAGAGACCATTTAAAGGCTCAGGAACCCTTTGCAGGTGGTTTGGATTAGTTAGCTGATTAGGGTGTGACACTTTGGCCCTCATTCCGAGTTGTTCGCTCGCAAGCTGCTTTTAACAGCATTGCACACGCTAAGCCGCCGCCTACTGGGAGTGAATCTTAGCTTAGCAGAATTGCGAACGAAAGATTCCAAAATTGCGAATAGAAATTTCCTTGCAGTTTCTGAGTAGCTCAACACTTACTCTGCCACTGCGATCAGTTCAGTCAGTTTCGTTCCTGGTTTGACGTCACAAACACACCCAGCGTTCGCCCAGACACTCCCCCGTTTCTCCAGCCACTCCCGTGTTTTCCCAGAAACGGCAGCGTTTTTTCACACACACCCATAAAACGGTCAGTTTCCGCCCAGAAACACCCACTTCCTGTCAATCACACTCCGATCACCAGAACGAAGAAAAAACCTCGTAATGCCGTGAGTAAAATACCAAACTTCTTAGCAAATTTACTTGACGCAGCCGCAGTGCGAACATTGCGCATGCGCAGTTAGCGGAAAATCGCACCGATGCGAAGAAAAATAACGAGCGAACAACTCGGAATGAGGGCCTTTGAGCGTACAATATTGAACCTTTTCACAATATTCTAATTTTCTGAGATTTTTGGATTTAGGTTTTTTTTAAGCTGTAAGCCACAATCATCAAAATTATAACAAATAATGGCTTGAAATATCTCACTTTGCATGTAATGAGTCTACTGTATATAATATATTAGTTTCACCTTTTAAGTTGAATTACTGAAATAAATTAACTTTTGCACAATATTCAGATTTTCACCTGTAGAGACATCAAAAATGTTTGTTTGTTTGTTTTTTAAATCAGTGTTAGTGTGTCTTAGAAAAACATTTAGTTAGCAAAGAACCCTTACCCCATTGCTGCGAGACTCAGGAAGCTGAACAGTACTAGGATACTGGGGGCGTGGTCACACAGCTTCAGGGAAAATAAGAATTTACTCACCGGTAATTCTATTTCTCGTAGTCCGTAGTGGATGCTGGGAACTCCGTAAGGACCATGCGGAATAGCGGCTCCGCAGGAGTCTGGGCACAACTAAAAGAAAGCTTTTAGACTACCTGGTGTGCACTGGCTCCTCCCACTATGACAGTCCTCCAAGCCTCAGTTAGGATACTGTGCCCGGAAGAGCTGACACAATAAGGAAGGATTTTGAATCCCGGGTAAGACTCATACCAGCCACACCAATCACACCGTATAACTCGTGATACCATAACCAGTTAACAGTATGAAACTTAACTGAGCCTCTCAACAGATGGCTCATAACAATAACCCTTTTGTGAACAACAACTATGTACAAGTATTGCAGACAATCCGCACTTGGGACGGGCGCCCAGCATCCACTACGGACTACGAGAAATAGAATTACCGGTGAGTAAATTCTTATTTTCTCTGACGTCCTAGTGGATGCTGGGAACTCCGTAAGGACCATGGGGATTATACCAAAGCTCCCAAACGGGCGGGAGAGTGCGGATGACTCTGCAGCACCGAATGAGAGAACTCAAGGTCCTCCTCAGCCAGGGTATCAAATTTGTAGAATTTTGCAAACGTGTTTGCCCCTGACCAAGTAGCAGCTCGGCAAAGTTGTAAAGCCGAGACCCCTCGGGCAGCCGCCCAAGATGAGCCCACCTTCCTTGTAGAATGGGCTTTTACTGATTTAGGATGCGGCAGTCCAGCCGCAGAATGCGCCAGCTGAATTGTGCTACAAATCCAGCGAGCAATAGTCTGCTTAGAAGCAGGAGCACCCAGTTTGTTGGGTGCATACAGGATAAATAGCGAGTCAGTTTTCCTGACTCCAGCCGTCCTGGAAACATAAATTTTCAAGGCCCTGACTACGTCCAGTAACTTGGAATCCTCCAAGTCGCTAGTAGCCGCAGGCACTACAATAGGTTGGTTCAAGTGAAAAGCAGATACCACCTTAGGGAGAAACTGGGGACGAGTCCTCAATTCTGCCCTATCCATATGGAAAATCAGATAAGGACTTTTAAATGACAAAGCCGCCAATTCTGATACACGCCTGGCCAAAGCCAAGGCCAATAACATGACCACTTTCCACGTGAGATATTTTTTATATCCACGGTCTTTAGTGGCTCAAACCAATGTGATTTTAGGAAATTCAACACCACGTTGAGATCCCAGGGTGCCACTGGAGGCACAAAGGGGGGCTGAATATGCAGCACTACTTTTACAAATGTCTGAACTTCAGGTAGTGAAGCTAGTTCTTTTTGGAAAAAAATCGACAGAGCCGATATCTGTACCTTAATGGAGCCTAATTTTAGGCCCATAGTCACTCCTGCCTGTAGGAAGTGCAGAAATCGACCCAGCTGAAATTCCTCTGTTGGGGCCTTATTGGCCTCACACCAAGCAACATATTTCCGCCATATGCGGTGATAATGTTTTACCGTTACATCTTTCCTGGCTTTAATCAGCGTAGGAATGACATCATCCGGAATGCCCTTTTCCTTCAGGATCCGGCATTCAACCGCCATGCCGTCAAACGCAGCCGCGGTAAGTCTTGGAACAGACAGGGCCCCTGCTGCAGCAGGTCCTGTCTGAGCGGCAGAGGCCATGGGTCCTCTGAGATCATCTCTTGAAGTTCCGGGTACCAAGCTCTTCTTGGCCAATCCGGAACCACGAGTATTGTCCTTACTCCTCGTTTTCTTATTATTCTCAGTACCTTTGGTATGAGAGGCAGAGGAGAGAACACATAAACTGACTGGTACACCCACGGTGTCACTAGAGCGTCCACCGCTATCGCCTGAGGGTCCCTTGACCTGGCGCAATATCTCTCCAGTTTTTTGTTTAGGCGGGACGCCATCATGTCCACCTGTGGCCGTTCCCAACGATTTACAATCAGTGTGAAGACTTCTGGATGAAGTCCCCACTCTCCCGGGTGGAGGTCGTGCCTGCTGAGGAAGTCTGCTTCCCAGTTGTCCACTCCCGGAATGAACACTGCTGACAGTGCTAGCACGTGATTTTCTGCCCATCGGAGAATCCTTGTGGCTTCTGCCATTGCCGTCCTGCTTCTTGTGTCGCCCTGTCGGTTTACATGGGCGACCGCCGTGATGTTGTCTGACTGGATCAGTACCGGCTGGTTTTGAAGCAGGGGATTTGCCTGATTTAGGGCATTGTAAATGGCCCTTAGTTCTAGAATATTTATGTGCAAGGAAGTCTCCTGACTCGACCATAGTCCTTGGAAGTTTTTTCCCTGTGTGACTGCCCCCCAGCCTCGAAGGCTGGCATCCGTGGTCACCAGGACCCAGTCCTGTATGCCGAATCTGCGGCCCTCTAGTAGATGAGCACTCTGCAGCCACCACAGCAGAGACACCCTGGTTCTTGGAGACAGGGTTATTAGCCGATGCATCTGAAGATGCGATCCGGACCATTGGTCCAACAGGTCCCACTGAAAGATTCTGGCATGGAACCTGCCGAAAGGAATTGCTTCGTAAGAAGCCACCATCTTTCCCAGGACTCGCGTGCAGTGATGCACCGACACCTGTTTTGGTTTCAGGAGGTCTCTGACTAGAGATGACAGCTCTTCGGCTTTCTCCTCCGGGAGAAACACTTTTTTCTGGACTGTGTGCAAAATCATTCCCAGGAACAGTAGACGTGTCGTCGGAACCAGCTGTGACTTTGGAATATTCAGAATCCAACCGTGCTGGTGTAGCACCTCCTGAGATAGTGCTACTCCTACCAACAACTGCTCCCTGGATCTCGCCTTTATTAGGAGATCGTCCAAGTACGGGATAATTAAAACTCCCTTTTTTCGAAGGAGTATCATCATTTCCGCTATTACCTTGGTAAACACCCTCGGTGCCGTGGACAGTCCAAATGGCAGCGTCTGGAATTGGTAATGGCAATTTTGTACCGCAAATCTGAGGTACTCCTGGTGAGGATGATAAATGGGGACATGCAAGTAAGCATCCTTGATGTCCAGGGATACCATGTAATCCCCCTACTCCAGGCTTGCAATAACCGCCCTGAGCGATTCCATCTTGAACTTTAACTTTTTTATGTATGTGTTCAAGGATTTCAAATCTAAAATGGGTCTCACCGAACCGTTCGGTTTCGGTACCACAAACAGTGTGGAATAGTAACCCCGTCCTTGTTGAAGTAGGGGCACCTTGACTATCACCTGCTGGGAATACAGCTTGTGAATTGCCTCTAGCACAGCCTCCCTGCCTGAGGGAGTCGTTGGCAAGGCAGATTTGAGGAAACGGCGGGGGGGAGACGCCTCGAATTCCAGTTTGTACCCCTGAGATACTACTTGCAAGATCCAGGGATCCACCTGTGAGCGAGCCCACTGATCGCTGAAATTTTTGAGGCGGCCCCCCTCCGTACCTGGCTCCGCCTGTGGAGCCCCACCGTCATGCGGCGGACTTGGAAGAAACGGGGGAGGACTTTTGCTCCTGGGAACCTGCTGTTTGTTGCAGCCTTTTTCCCCTACCTCTGCCTCTGGACAGAAAGGACCCGCCTTTTCCTCGCCTGTTTCTCTGGGTCCGAAAGGACTGTACTTGATAAAACTGCGCTTTTTTAGGCTGTGAGGGAACCTGGGGTAAAAATGCTGATTTCCCAGCTGTCGCTGTGGAAACTAGGTCTGAGAGACCATCCCCAAATAACTCCTCACCTTTATAAAGCAAAACTTCCATGTGCCTTTTGGAATCTGCATCCCCTGTCCACTGCCGAGTCCATAAGCCTCTCCTAGCAGAAATGGACAATGCACTTATTTTAGATGCCAGCCGGCAGATCTCCCTCTGTGCATCTCTCATGTATAAGACTGAGTCTTTTATATGCTCTATGGTTAGGAGAATAGTGTCCCTGTCTAGGGTGTCAATATTTTCTGACAGGGAATCTGACCATGCAGCGGCAGCACTGCACATCCATGCTGACGCAATAGCTGGTCTAAGTATAATGCCTGAGTGTGTATATACAGACTTCAGGATCGCCTCCTGCTTTCTATCCGCAGGCTCCTTTAGGGCGGCCATATCCGGAGACGGAAGTGCCACCTTTTTAGACAAACGTGTGAGCGCTTTATCCACCCTAGGAGGTGTTTCCCAACGTGCCCTATCCTCTGGCGGGAAAGGGAACGCCATTAGTAATTTTTTAGGGATTACCAATCTTTTATCGGGGAAAGCCCACGCTTCTTCACACACTTCATTTAATTCTTCAGATGGGGGAAAAACTACGGGTAGTTTTTTCTCCCCAAACATAATACCCTTTTTAGTGGTACCTGGGTTTATATCCGAAATGTGTAATACCTCCTTCATTGCCTCAATCATGCAACGAATGGCCCTAGGGGACATTAGATTTGACTCATCGTCGTCGACACTGGTATCAGTATCCGTGTCGACATCTGCGTCTGCCATCTGAGGTAGCGGGCGTTTTAGAGCCCCTGATGGCCTTTGAGACACCTGGGCAGGCACGAGCTGAGAAGCCGGCTGTCCCGCATTTGGCATGTCGTCAAATTTTTTGTGTAAGGAGTCGACACTTGCACGCAATTCCTTCCATAAAACCATCCACTCAGGTGTCTGCCCCGCAGGGGGTGACATCACTTATATGGGCATCTGCTCCGCCTCCACATAATTTTCCTCATCAAACATGTCGACACAGCCGTACCGACACACCGCACACACACCGGGAATGCTCTAATAGAAGACAGGACCCCACAAAGCCCATTGGGGAGACAGAGAGAGAGTATGCCAGCACACACCAGAGCGCTATATAATGCAGGGACTAACTGAATTATGTCCCCTATAGCTGCTATAATATATACTGCGCCTAAATTTAGTGCCCCCCCTCTCTTTTTTACCCTTTTCTGTAGTGTAGACTGCAGGGGAGAGTCAGGGAGCTTCCTTCCAGCGGAACTGTGAGGGAGAAATGGCGCCAGTGTGCTGAGAGAGATAGCTCCTTTTTCGTGGACTTTTCTCCCGCTTTTTTAAGGATTCTGGCAGGGGTAATTACCACATATATAGCCTCTGGGGCTATATATTGTGATTGTTTTGCCAGCCAAGGTGTTTTTATTGCTGCTCAGGGCGCCCCACCCCAGCGCCCTGCACCCTCAGTGACCGGAGTGTGAAGTGTGTATGAGGAGCAATGGCGCACAGCTGCAGTGCTGTGCGCTACCTTGGTGAAGACAGAAGTCTTCATGCCGCCGATTTTCCGGACTTCTTCTTGCTTCTGGCTCTGTAAGGGGGACGGCGGCGCGGCTCCGGGACCGAACACCAAGGCCAGTTCCATGCGGTCGATCCCTCTGGAGCTAATGGTGTCCAGTAGCCTAAGAAGCCCAAGCTAGCTGCAAGCAGGTAGGTTCGCTTCTTCTCCGCTTAGTCCCTCGTTGCAGTGAGCCTGTTGCCAGCAGGTCTCACTGTAAAATAAAAAACCTAAATTATACTTTCTTTCTAAGAGCTCAGGAGAGCCCCTAGTGTGCATCCAGCTCGGCCGGGCACAAAAATCTAACTGAGGCTTGGAGGAGGGTCATAGTGGGAGGAGCCAGTGCACACCAGGTAGTCTAAAAGCTTTCTTTTAGTTGTGCCCAGACTCCTGCGGAGCCGCTATTCCCCATGGTCCTTACGAAGTTCCCAGCATCTACTAGGACGTCAGAGAAAAAAAATTACTATGCACAAAGCACTACTAAGGGGGATAATTTTGTCCTCCTCAGTAGCTGGCCCAAGCCCCAGCCAGCCCCCTCAAATAAACACAGGCAGAGGTAATCAGTAACCCCCCCACACCCTACTTTTGGCGCCCCTTGTGAGGCCAACTGCGAGGGTGGAAAAATAAGAATTTACTCACCGGTAATTCTATTTCTCGTAGTCCGTAGTGGATGCTGGGGACTCCGTAAGGACCATGGGGAATAGACGGGCTCCGCAGGAGACTGGGCACTCTATAGAAAGATTTAGGACTATCTGGTGTGCACTGGCTCCTCCCCCTATGACCCTCCTCCAAGCCTCAGTTAGGAACTGTGCCCGGAAGAGCTGACATAATAAGGAAGGATTTTTGAATCCCGTGTAAGACTCATACCAGCCACACCAATCACACCATATAACACGTGATAGGAACCCCGGTTAACAGTATGATAACAAATGGAGCCTCTGAAGAGATGGCTCACAACAAAACCCGATATTTGTAACAATAACTATGTACAGGTATTGCAGACAATCCGCACTTGGGATGGGCGCCCAGCATCCACTACGGACTACGAGAAATAGAATTACCGGTGAGTAAATTCTTATTTTCTCTGACGTCCTAGTGGATGCTGGGGACTCCGTAAGGACCATGGGGATTATACCAAAGCTCCCAAACGGGCGGGAGAGTGCGGATGACTCTGCAGCACTGAATGAGAGAATTCCAGGTCCTCCTCAGCCAGGGTATCAAATTTGTAGAATTTTGCAAACGTGTTTGCCCCCGACCAAGTAGCTGCTCGGCAAAGTTGTAAAGCCGAGACCCCTCGGGCAGCCGCCCAAGATGAGGCCACCTTCCGTGTGGAATGGGCTTTTACAGATTTAGGCTGCGGTAAGCCTACCGCAGAATGCGCCAGCTGAATAGTGCTACAAATCCAGCGCACAATAGACTGCTTAGAAGCAGGAGCACCCAGCTTGGTGGGTGCATACAGGATAAACAGCGAGTCAGTCTTTCTGACTCCAGCCGTCCTGGAAATATAAATTTTTAGGGCCCTGACTATGTCCAGCAACTTGGAATCCACCAAGTCCCTAGTAGCCGCAGGCACCACAATAGGTTGGTTCAAGTGAAAAGCTGAGACCACCTTTGGGAGAAACTGAGGACGAGTCCTCAATTCTGCCCTATCCATATGGAAAATCAGATAAGGGCTTTTACAAGACAAAGCCGCCAATTCTGAAACCCGCCTGGCCGACGCCAGGGCCAACAGCATAACCACTTTCCACGTGAGATATTTTAAATCCACAGTCTTAAGTGGTTCGAACCAATGTGATTTCAGGAATGCCAAAACCACATTGAGATCCCAAGGTGCCACTGGGGGCACAAAAGGAGGCTGAATATGCAGTACTCCTTTGACAAAAGTCTGAACTTCAGGCAGTGAAGCCAGTTATTTTTGGAAGAAAATCGACAGAGCCGAAATCTGGACCTTTATGGACCCCAATTTGAGGCCCAACGTCACCCCTGCTTGCAGGAAGTGCAGGAATCGACCCAGTTGAAATTCCTCCGTCGGGGCCTTCATGGCCTCACACCAAGCAACATATTTTCGCCAAATGCGGTGATAATGTCTTGCGGTGACATCCTTCCTGGCTTTGATCAGGGTAGGGATGACTTCCTCCGGAATACCCTTTTCCTTCAGGATCCGGTGTTCAACCGCCATGCCGTCAAACGCAGCCGCGGTAAGTCTTGGAACAGACAGGGTCCCTGCTGCAGCAGGTCTTGTCTGAGCGGCAGAGGCCAAGGGTCCTCTGTAAGCATCTCTTGAAGTTCCGGGTACCAAGCTCTTCTTGACCAATCCGGAACCACGAGTATGGTTTTCACTCCTCGCCTTATTATTATTCTCAGTACCTTGGGTATGAGAGGTAGAGGAGGAAACACATAAACCGACTGGTACACCCATGGTGTCACTAGAGCGTCCACCGCTATCGCCTGAGGGTCTCTTGACCGGGCGCAATATCTTTTCAACTTCTTGTTGAGGCGGGACGCCATCATGTCTACCTGTGGTTTTTCCCACCGGTTGATCAGCATTTGGAAGACTTCTGGATGAAGTCCCCATTCTCCCGGGTGGAGGTCGTGCCTGCTGAGGAAGTCTGCTTCCCAGTTGTCCACTCCCGGAATGAACACTGCCGTCAGTGCTAACACATGATTCTCTGCCCATCTGAGAATCCTTGTGGCTTCTGCCATCGCCATCCTGCTTCTCGTGCCGCCCTGTCTGTTTACATGGGCGACCGCCGTGATGTTGTCTGACTGGATCAGTACCGGCTGGTTTTGAAGCAGGGGTCTTGCCTGGCTTAGGGCATTGTAAATGACCCTTAGCTCCAGGATATTTATGTGAAGAGAAATCTCCTGATTTGACCACAGTCCTTGGAAATTTCTTCCCTTTGTGACTGCCCCCCAGCCCCGAAGGCTGGCATCCGTGGTCACCAGGACCCAGTCCTGTATTCTGAATCTGCGGCCCTCTAGTAGATGAGCCCTCTGCAGCCACCACAGCAGCGACACCCTGGTTCTGGCCGATAGGGTTATCCGCTGTTGCATCTGGAGATGGGACCCGGACCATTTGTCCAACAGGTCCCACTGGAACGTCCTTGCGTGGAACCTTCCGAATGGAATTGCTTCGTACGAAGCTACCATTTTTCCCAGGACTCGTGTGCATTGATGTACCGACACTTTTCCTGGTTTTAGGATGTCTCTGACCAGAGATGACAATTCCTCGGCTTTTTCCAGTGGAAGAAACACTCTTTTCTGGTCTGTGTCCAGAATCATTCCCAGGAACAGAAGACGTGTCGTCGGGACCAGCTGTGACTTTGGAATGTTTAGAATCCAGCCGTGCTGTTGTAGCACTTCCTGAGAAAGTGCCACCCCCACTATCAACTGTTCTTTGGACCTCGCCTTTATCAGGAGATCGTCCAAGTACGGGATAATTAAAACTCCCTTCTTGCGAAGGAGTATCATCATTTCGGCCATTACCTTGGTAAAGACCCTCGGTGCTGTGGATAACCCAAACGGCAGCGTCTGGAACTGATAGTGACAGTCCTGTACCACAAATCTGAGGTACTCCTGGTGCGGAGGGTAAATGGGGACATGCAGGTACGCATCCTTGATGTCCAGGGATACCATGTAATCCCCCTCCTCCAGGCTCGCAATAACCGCCCTGAGCGATTCCATCTTGAACTTGAACCTTTTGATATAAGTGTTCAAGGCCTTTAAATTTAAGATTGGTCTCACCGAACCGTCCGGTTTCGGTACCACAAACATTGTGGAGTAGTAACCCTTTCCTTGCTGAAGGAGGGGTACCTTGACAATCACTTTCTGTGAATACAGTTTTTGAATAGCCACCAACACTGCCTCCCTGGCAGAGGGAGTTGCCGGCAAGGCAGATTTTAGGAAACGGCGGGGGGGAGACGTCTCGAATTCCAGCCTGTACCCCTGAGATACTACTTGAAGGACCCAGGGATCCACTTGTGAGAGAGCCCACTGTGTGCTGAAAAACCTGAGACGTGCCCCCACTGTTCCCGATTCCGCCTGAGCAGCCCCAGCGTCATGCTGTGGACTTACCGGACGCAGGGGAGGACTTCTGCTCCTGGGAACTAGCTGTGTGCTGCAGCTTTTTCCCCTTTCCTCTGCCCCTCGGCAGAAAGGATGAGCCTCTAGCCCGCTTATTTTTCTGGGGCCGAAAGGACTGTACCTGATAATACGGTGCTTTCTTTTGCTGTGGGGTAGCCTGTGGCAAAAAAGTCGATTTCCCAGCAGTAGCTGTGGAAACGAGGTCTGAAAGACCTTCCCCAAAAAGTTCCACCCCTTTATAGGGTAAAACTTCCATGTGCCGCTTGGAGTCGGCATCACCTGACCATTGCCTAGTCCATAACCCCCGTCTGGCGGCAATGGACATAGCGCTTATTTTTGATGCCAGCCGGCAAATATCCCTCTGTGCATCACGCATGTATAAGACCGCGTCTTTTATATGGTCAATCGTTAGCAAAATATTGTCCCTATCCATGGTATCAATGTTTTCCGACAGGGAGTCTGACCACGCAGCAGCAGCACTGCACATCCAAGCTGATGCAATAGCGGGTCTCAATATAATGCCAGTGTGTGTGTATATAGCTTTTAGGGTACTTTCCTGCTTTCTATCAGCAGGTTCTTTTAGGGCAGCCGTATCCGGAGACGGTAGTGCCACCTTCTTTGATAAGCGTGTCAGCGCTTTATCTACCCTAGGGGGTGTTTCCCAGCGTGACCTATCCTCTGGCGGGAAAGGGTACGCAGCCATTAACCGTTTAGAAATGATCAATTTCTTATCTGGGGAAGTCCACGCTTCCTCACACACCTCATTTAATTCGTCAGATGCAGGAAAAACTACTGGTAGTTTTTTCTCACCAAACATAATACCCTTTTTTGTGGTACCTGGGGTATCATCAGAAATGTGTAATACATTTTTCATAGCCTCAATCATATAACGGGTGGATCTATTGGAGGGTACACTCGTCTCATCATTGTCGACACTGGAGTCGGTATCCGTTTCGACATCTGTATCTGTAACCTGAGGTAGCGGGCGTTTTATAGCCCCTGATGACATTTGAGACGCTTGGACAGGCACAAGCTGAGTAGCCGGCTGTCCTATGTCGTCAAACCTTTTATGTAAGGAGCTGACACTGTCACGTAATTCCTTCCATAAGTCCATCCACACTGGTGTTGACCCCGCAGGGGGTGACATCACATTCACAGGCATTTGCTCCGCCTCATCATTATCCTCATCATACATGTCGACACAGCAGTACCGACACACAGCAGACACACAGGGAATGCTCTTACAGAGGACAGGACCCCACAAAGCCCTTTGGGGAGACAGAGGGAGAGTATGCCAGCACACACCAGGGCGCTATATAACACAGGGATATCACTATACAGAGTGTTTTCCCCTATAGCTGCCTATAATATATATATACTGCGCCTAAATTGTGCCCCCCCTCTCTTTTTTACCCTTTCTGTAGTGCAGGACTGCAGGGGAGATCCAGGGAGCTTCCTTCCAGCGGAGCTGTGAGGGAAAAATGGCGCCAGTGTGCTGAGGGAGTTGGCTCCGCCCCTTTTTCGGCTGGCTTTCTCCCGCTATTTTATCGTTTCTGGCAGGGGTTAATATACACCTATATAGCCTCTGGGGCTATATATGGTGTTAGTTTTGCCAGCCAAGGTGTTACTATTGCTGCTCAGGGCGCCCCCCCCCCCCCAGCGCCCTGCACCCATAAGTGACCGCAGTGTGTGGTGTGCATGAGGAGCAATGGCGCACAGCTGCAGTGCTGTGCGCTACCTTGGAGAAGACAGAAGTCTTCAGCCGCCGATTTTCCGGACCACCTTCTTGTTTCTGGCTCTGTAAGGGGGACGGCGGCGCGGCTCCGGGAACGGACGACTAGGTCGGGTCCTGTGTTCGATCCCTCTGGAGCTAATGGTGTCCAGTAGCCTAAGAAGCCCAGGCTACCACCACTTAGGTAGGTTCGCTTCTTCTCCCCTTAGTCCCTCGGTGCAGTGAGCCTGTTGCCAGCAGGTCTCACTGAAAATAAAAAACTAGAGATGAGCGGGTTCGGTTCCTCGGAATCCGAACCCGCCCGAACTTCAGCTTTTTTTACACGGATCCGAGCGACTCGGATCTTCCCGCCTTGCTCGGTTAACCCGAGCGCGCCCGAACGTCATCATGACGCTGTCGGATTCTCGCGAGGCTCGGATTCTATCGCGAGACTCGGATTTTATATAAGGAGCCGCGCGTCGCCGCCATTTTCACACGTGCATTGAGATTGATAGGGAGAGGACGTGGCTGGCGTCCTCTCCATTTAGATTAGAAGAGAGAGAGTGAGATTGAGACAGAGACACTTGATTTACTGGAGCTTAGGAGTACTAGAGAGTGCAGAGTTTACTAGTGACTGACCACTGACCAGTGACCACCAGTGCAGTTTTATTTAATATAATCCGTTCTCTGCCTGAAAAAAACGATACACAGTGACTCAGTCACATACCATATCTGTGCTCAGCCCAGTGTGCTGCATCATCTATGTATAATATCTGACTGTGCTCACACAGCTTAATTGTGGGGGAGACTGGGGAGCAGTTATAGGTTATAGCAGGAGCCAGGAGTACATACATATTATTAAAATTAAACAGTGCACACTTTTGCTGCAGGAGTGCCACTGCCAGTGTGACTGACCAGTGACCTGACCACACTGACCACCAGTATAGTATACTATATTGTGATTGCCTGAAAAAGTTAAACACTCGTCGTGTGACTTGTGTGGTGTTTTTTTATTCTATAAAAAACTCATTCTGCTGACAGACAGTGTCCAGCAGGTCCGTCATTATATAATATATACCTGTCCGGCTGCAGTAGTGATATATATATATTTTTTATATCATTATTTATCATCCAGTCGCAGCAGACACAGTACGGTAGTTCACGGCTGTAGCTACCTCTGTGTCGGCACTCGGCAGTCCATCCATAATTGTATACCACCTACCCGTGGTTTTTTTTTCTTTCTTCTTTATACATACTACATCTCATTATCAACCAGTCTATATTAGCAGCAGACACAGTACAGTACGGTAGTCCACGGCTGTAGCTACCTCTGTGTCGGCACTCGGCAGTCCATCCATAATTGTATACCACCTACCCGTGGTTTTTTTTTCTTTCTTCTTTATACATACTACATCTCATTATCAAGCAGTCTATATTAGCAGCAGACACAGTACAGTACGGTAGTCCACGGCTGTAGCTACCTCTGTGTCGGCACTCGGCAGTCCGTCCATAATTGTATACCACCTACCCGTGTTTTTTTTTTTCTTTCTTCTTTATACATACTACATCTCATTATCATCCAGTCTATATTAGCAGCAGACACAGTACAGTACGGTATTCCATGGCTGTAGCTACCTCTGTGTCGGCACTCGGCAGTCCATCCATAATTGTATACCACCTAACCGTGGTTTTTTTTTCTTTCTTCTTTATACATACTACATCTCATTATCATCCAGTCTATATTAGCAGCAGACACAGTACAGTACGGTAGTCCACGGCTGTAGCTACCTCTGTGTCGGCACTCGGCAGTCCATCCATAATTGTATACCACCTACCCGTGGTTTTTTTTTCTTTCTTCTTTATACATACTACATCTCATTATCAACCAGTCTATATTAGCAGCAGACACAGTACAGTACGGTAGTCCACGGCTGTAGCTACCTCTGTGTCGGCACTCGGCAGTCCGTCCATAATTGTATACCACCTACCCGTGGTTTTTTTTTCTTTCTTCTTTATACATACTACATCTCATTATCATCCAGTCTATATTAGCAGCAGACACAGTACAGTACGGTAGTCCACGGCTGTAGCTACCTCTGTGTCGGCACTCGGCAGTCCATCCATAATTGTATACCACCTACCCGTGGTTTTTTTTTCTTTCTTCTTTATACATACTACATCTCATTATCAACCAGTCTATATTAGCAGCAGACACAGTACAGTACGGTAGTCCACGGCTGTAGCTACCTCTGTGTCGGCACTCGGCAGTCCGTCCATAATTGTATACCACCTACCCGTGGTTTTTTTTTCTTTCTTCTTTATACATACTACATCTCATTATCATCCAGTCTATATTAGCAGCAGACACAGTACAGTACGGTAGTCCACGGCTGTAGCTACCTCTGTGTCGGCACTCGGCAGTCCATCCATAATTGTATACCACCTACCCGTGGTTTTTTTTTCTTTCTTCTTTATACATACTACATCTCATTATCATCCAGTCTATATTAGCAGCAGACACAGTACAGTACGGTAGTCCACGGCTGTAGCTACCTCTGTGTCGGCACTCGGCAGTCCATCCATAATTGTATACCACCTACCCGTGGTTTTTTTTTCTTTCTTCTTTATACATACTACATCTCATTATCAACCAGTCTATATTAGCAGCAGACACAGTACAGTACGGTAGTCCACGGCTGTAGCTACCTCTGTGTCGGCACTCGGCAGTCCGTCCATAATTGTATACCACCTACCCGTGTTTTTTTTTTCTTTCTTCTTTATACATACTACATCTCATTATCATCCAGTCTATATTAGCAGCAGACACAGTACAGTACGGTAGTCCACGGCTGTAGCTACCTCTGTGTCGGCACTCGGCAGTCCATCCATAATTGTATACCACCTACCCGTGGTTTTTTTTTCTTTCTTCTTTATACATACTACATCTCATTATCAACCAGTCTATATTAGCAGCAGACACAGTACAGTACGGTAGTCCACGGCTGTAGCTACCTCTGTGTCGGCACTCGGCAGTCCATCCATAATTGTATACTAGTATCCATCCATCTCCATTGTTTACCTGAGGTGCCTTTTAGTTGTGCCTATTAAAATATGGAGAACAAAAATGTTGAGGTTCCAAAATTAGGGAAAGATCAAGATCCACTTCCACCTCGTGCTGAAGCTGCTGCCACTAGTCATGGCCGAGACGATGAAATGCCAACAATGTCGTCTGCCAAGGCCGATGCCCAATGTCATAGTACAGAGCATGTCAAATCCAAAACACCAAATATCAGTAAAAAAAGGACTCCAAAACCTAAAATAAAATTGTCGGTGGAGAAGCGTAAACTTGCCAATATGCCATTTGCCACACGGAGTGGCAAGGAACGGCTGAGGCCCTGGCCTATGTTCATGGCTAGTGGTTCAGCTTCACATGAGGATGGAAGCACTCAGCCTCTCGCTAGAAAACTGAAAAGACTCAAGCTGGCAAAAGCACCGCAAAGAACTGTGCGTTCTTCGAAATCCCAAATCCACAAGGAGAGTCCAATTGTGTCGGTTGCGATGCCTGACCTTCCCAACACTGGACGTGAAGAGCATGCGCCTTCCACCATTTGCACGCCCCCTGCAAGTGCTGGAAGGAGCACCCGCAGTCCAGTTCCTGATAGTCAGATTGAAGATGTCAGTGTTGAAGTACACCAGGATGAGGAGGATATGGGTGTTGCTGGCGCTGGGGAGGAAATTGACAAGGAGGATTCTGATGGTGAGGTGGTTTGTTTAAGTCAGGCACCCGGGGAGACACCTGTTGTCCGTGGGAGGAATATGGCCGTTGACATGCCTGGTGAAAATACCAAAAAAATCAGCTCTTCGGTGTGGAAGTATTTCACCAGAAATGCGGACAACATTTGTCAAGCCGTGTGTTCCCTTTGTCAAGCTGTAATAAGTAGGGGTAAGGACGTTAACCACCTCGGAACATCCTCCCTTATACGTCACCTGCAGCGCATTCATAATAAGTCAGTGACAAGTTCAAAAACTTTGGCCGACAGCGGAAGCAGTCCACTGACCAGTAAATCCCTTCCTCTTGTAACCAAGCTCACGCAAACCACCCCACCAACTCCCTCAGTGTCAATTTCCTCCTTCCCCAGGAATGCCAATAGTCCTGCAGGCCATGTCACTGGCAATTCTGACGAGTCCTCTCCTGCCTGGGATTCCTCCGATGCATCCTTGCGTGTAACGCCTACTGCTGCTGGCGCTGCTGTTGTTGCTGCTGGGAGTCGATGGTCATCCCAGAGGGGAAGTCGTAAGCCCACTTGTACTACTTCCAGTAAGCAATTGACTGTCCAACAGTCCTTTGCGAGGAAGATGAAATATTACAGCAGTCATCCTGCTGCAAAGCGGATAACTGAGGCCTTGACAACTATGTTGGTGTTAGACGTGCGTCCGGTATCCGCCGTTAGTTCACAGGGAACTAGACAATTTATTGAGGCAGTGTGCCCCCGTTACCAAATACCATCTAGGTTCCACTTCTCTAGGCAGGCGATACCGAGAATGTACACGGACGTCAGAAAAAGACTCACCAGTGTCCTAAAAAATGCAGTTGTACCCAATGTCCACTTAACCACGGACATGTGGACAAGTGGAGCAGGGCAGGGTCAGGACTATATGACTGTGACAGCCCACTGGGTAGATGTATGGACTCCCGCCGCAAGAACAGCAGCGGCGGCACCAGTAGCAGCATCTCGCAAACGCCAACTCTTTCCTAGGCAGGCTACGCTTTGTATCACCGCTTTCCAGAATACGCACACAGCTGAAAACCTCTTACGGCAACTGAGGAAGATCATCGCGGAATGGCTTACCCCAATTGGACTCTCCTGTGGATTTGTGGCATCGGACAACGCCAGCAATATTGTGTGTGCATTAAATATGGGCAAATTCCAGCACGTCCCATGTTTTGCACATACCTTGATTTGAATTTGGTGGTGCAGAATTTTTTAAAAAACGACAGGGGCGTGCAAGAGATGCTGTCGGTGGCCAGAAGAATTGCGGGACACTTTCGGCGTACAGGCACCACGTACAGAAGACTGGAGCACCACCAAAAACTACTGAACCTGCCCTGCCATCATCTGAAGCAAGAAGTGGTAACGAGGTGGAATTCAACCCTCTATATGCTTCAGAGGTTGGAGGAGCAGCAAAAGGCCATTCAAGCCTATACAATTGAGCACGATATAGGAGGTGGAATGCACCTGTCTCAAGTGCAGTGGAGAATGATTTCAACGTTGTGCAAGGTTCTGATGCCCTTTGAACTTGCCACACGTGAAGTCAGTTCAGACACTGCCAGCCTGAGTCAGGTCATTCCCCTCATCAGGCTTTTGCAGAAGAAGCTGGAGACATTGAAGGAGGAGCTAACACGGAGCGATTCCGCTAGGCATGTGGGACTTGTGGATGGAGCCCTTAATTCGCTTAACAAGGATTCACGGGTGGTCAATCTGTTGAAATCAGAGCACTACATTTTGGCCACCGTGCTCGATCCTAGATTTAAAACCTACCTTGGATCTCTCTTTCCGGCAGACACAAGTCTGCTGGGGTTGAAAGACCTGCTGGTGAGAAAATTGTCAAGTCAAGCGGAACGCGACCTGTCAACATCTCCTCCTTCACATTCTCCCGCAACTGGGGGTGCGAGGAAAAGGCTCAGAATTCCGAGCCCACCCGCTGGCGGTGATGCAGGGCAGTCTGGAGCGACTGCTGATGCTGACATCTGGTCCGGACTGAAGGACCTGACAACGATTACGGACATGTCGTCTACTGTCACTGCATATGATTCTCTCAACATTGGAAGAATGGTGGAGGATTATATGAGTGACCGCATCCAAGTAGGCACGTCACACAGTCCGTACTTATACTGGCAGGAAAAAGAGGTAATTTGGAGGCCCTTGCACAAACTGGCTTTATTCTACCTAAGTTGCCCTCCCACAAGTGTGTACTCCAAAAGAGTGTTTAGTGCCGCCGCTCACCTTGTCAGCAATCGGCGTACGAGGTTACATCCAGAAAATGTGGAGAAGATGATGTTCATTAAAATGAATTATAATCAATTCCTCCGCGGAGACATTGACCAGCAGCAATTGCCTCCACAAAGTACACAGGGAGCTGAGATGGTGGATTCCAGTGGGGACGAATTGATAATCTGTGAGGAGGGGGATGTACACGGTGATATATCGGAGGATGATGATGAGGTGGACATCTTGCCTCTGTAGAGCCAGTTTGTGCAAGGAGAGATTAATTGCTTCTTTTTTGGGGGGGGTCCAAACCAACCCGTCATATCAGTCACAGTCGTGTGGCAGACCCTGTCACTGAAATGATGGGTTGGTTAAAGTGTGCATATCCTGTTTTGTTTATACAACATAAGGGTGGGTGGGAGGGCCCAAGGACAATTCCATCTTGCACCTCTTTTTTCTTTTATTTTTCTTTGCGTCATGTGCTGTTTGGGGAGGGTTTTTTGGAAGGGACATCCTGCGTGACACTGCAGTGCCACTCCTAGATGGGCCCGGTGTTTGTGTCGGCCACTAGGGTCGCTTATCTTACTCACACAGTCAGCTACCTCATTGCGCCTCTTTTTTTCTTTGCGTCATGTGCTGTTTGGGGAGGGTTTTTTGGAAGGGACATCCTGCGTGACACTGCAGTGCCACTCCTAGATGGGCCCGGTGTTTGTGTCGGCCACTAGGGTCGCTTATCTTACTCACACAGTCAGCTACCTCATTGCGCCTCTTTTTTTCTTTGCGTCATGTGCTGTTTGGGGAGGGTTTTTTGGAAGGGACATCCTGCGTGACACTGCAGTGCCACTCCTAGATGGGCCCGGTGTTTGTGTCGGCCACTAGGGTCGCTTATCTTACTCACACAGTCAGCTACCTCATTGCGCCTCTTTTTTTCTTTGCGTCATGTGCTGTTTGGGGAGGGTTTTTTGGAAGGGACATCCTGCGTGACACTGCAGTGCCACTCCTAGATGGGCCCGGTGTTTGTGTCGGCCACTAGGGTCGCTTATCTTACTCACACAGCTACCTCATTGCGCCTCTTTTTTTCTTTGCGTCATGTGCTGTTTGGGGAGGGTTTTTTGGAAGGGACATCCTGCGTGACACTGCAGTGCCACTCCTAGATGGGCCCGGTGTTTGTGTCGGCCACTAGGGTCGCTTATCTTACTCACACAGCGACCTCGGTGCAAATTTTAGGACTAAAAATAATATTGTGAGGTGTGAGGTATTCAGAATAGACTGAAAATGAGTGGAAATTATGGTGTTTGAGGTTAATAATACTTTGGGATCAAAATGACCCCCAAATTCTATGATTTAAGCTGTTTTTTAGGGTTTTTTGAAAAAAACACCCGAATCCAAAACACACCCGAATCCGACAAAAAAAATTCGGTGAGGTTTTGCCAAAACGCGGTCGAACCCAAAACACAGCCGCGGAACCGAACCCAAAACCAAAACACAAAACCCGAAAAATTTCCGGCGCTCATCTCTATAAAAAACCTAAACTATACTTTCTTCTAGGAGCTCAGGAGAGCCCCTAGTGTGCATCCAGCTCAGCCGGGCACAGAAATCTAACTGAGGCTTGGAGGAGGGTCATAGGGGGAGGAGCCAGAGCACACCAGATAGTCCTAAATCTTTCTATAGAGTGCCCAGTCTCCTGCGGAGCCCGTCTATTCCCCATGGTCCTTACGGAGTCCCCAGCATCCACTAGGACGTCAGAGAAATAATTTGTCTATCTGTTCCAGGTCATTTTCAGAATATTTACATACCACTCAATGTGCCAAGAATAAGTAAGTAATGGAGTGTATGTACTAAATTGTGGGATTAAAAGTAATAAGCTACACATTTTTGATGAGCATTTTGCCTCCCAATCACTGGATGCATTACTAGAAGTTTGGATAAGGAAACTCCAACCTGCTGGCAATGGATATGTAGCCCTTCTCCCAGTGGCGTTGTGCACCCGGGTGTCACCTTTCAATGGGCTGACACCAAATTGAGCTGCACACTTGCACCTGCTGCATCCCCATTACCTTCATGACACTGACACTGTCAGACGGACAGCATGGCCACGGCGCACTCAAACCTGCTGAATCCCCATTCCCTGCTTCATGACACTGTCACACAGCACGAACCCGGCCGCGGCTGAGTCTTCCAGGCAAGGGGGGGGCGGGGCAGGGGAGGCATTGGGGGTGCGATCGTAACTGTTGCAGTGGAGTCTTCTTGTTGCAGGCGGGGGTGTAGGATTTTGAGTCGACGGGGGTGCGATCGTAACTGCAGTGCTCTATTTGCCATCTGGCACCAATCACAACAGTTACGATCGCACCCCCGCCGACTCAAAATCCTACACCCCCGCCTGCAACAAGAAGACTCCACTACGGCACAGTTTTGATCGCATCCCCTTCCGGCTGGAAGACTCCGCCGCGGCTGGGTCCATACACATGATCACGTCTTCATCATGCACGTCCTGTGACATCATCACGCCGCCGCTCGGCCGCTTGCACTGCTGGGAGGGAGAAGTGGGAGGAGGTCAGAGCTGCTCTTCTCAGTGCTGCGGTTACTACAGGGGGCTTAGGGTCGGAGGACCTGCCTTAAAGTTGGTTGCGCACCTCAGGCTCATTCTCAACCTTCTGCTGTCACCCCCTGGCTGGCTGCAAGTCATTTCAGCTGCCAGTTGAGCGTGGAAACTTCAATAATAAGTTAGTTTTAACAGTAAAAAAAATATTATACAGTCAATTAATAATTGGATTTTATTGAATTTAGCACCATTTGTTTGTACAAACAAATGGTTAATTTCAATATAATCCAGTATTGTTATTTTTTTTAGCGTGTCTGTATATATAAATATATATAGATATCTATATATATCTATATATATATAATTACAATTTTTTTTTTACACATGCGCCAGGTAGATCATGTTATACACATTGCGCCAGGTAGATCATGTTATACACATTGCGCCAGGTAGAGCACATTTTACACATTGCGCCAGGTAGAGCACATTATACACATTGCGCCAGGTAGAGCACGTTATACACATTGCGCCAGGTAGAGCACGTTATACACATTGCGCCAGGTAGAGCACGTTATACACATTGCGCCAGGTAGAGCACGTTATACACATTGCCCCAGGTAGATCATGTTATACACATTGCGCCAGGTAGAGCACGTTATACACATTGCGCCAGGTAGAGCACGTTATACACATTGCGCCAGGTAGAGCACGTTATACACATTGCCCCAGGTAGAGCACGTTATACACATTGCGCCAGGTAGAGCACGTTATACACATTGCCCCAGGTAGAGCACGTTATACACATTGCGCCAGGTAGAGCACGTTATACACATTGCGCCAGGTAGAGCACGTTATACACATTGCCCCAGGTAGAGCACGTTATACACATTGCGCCAGGTAGAGCACGTTATACACATTGCGCCAGGTAGAGCACGTTATACACATTGCGCCAGGTAGAGCACGTTATACACATTGCGCCAAGTAAAGCACATTATACACATTGCGCCAGGTAGAGCACGTTATACACATTGCCCCAGGTAGAGCACGTTATACACATTGCGCCAGGTAGAGCACGTTATACACATTGCGCCAGGTAGAGCACGTTATACACATTGCGCCAAGTAAAGCACATTATACACATTGCGCCAGGTAGAGCACGTTATACACATTGCGCCAGGTAGAGCACATTATACACATTGCGCCAGGTAGAGCACGTTATACACATTGCGCCAGGTAGAGCACGTTATACACATTGCGCCAGGTAGAGCACGTTACACACATTGCGCCAAGTAAAGCACATTATACACATTGCGCCAGGTAGAGCACATTATACACATTGCGCCAAGTAAAGCACATTATACACATTGCGCCAGGTAGCGCACTTTATACACATTGCGCCAGGTTGAACACGTTTTACACATTGCGCCAGGTAGCCCACGTTGTACACGTTGTGCCAGGTAGAGCACGGAATATATATACAGGAATTACAAGTAAAACTAGTACAAAAACATTACTAAGGGTTCTGTGTGGTGTGATACGGAAGAAGGTCCATGGGGTTGACACCATGAGTTACCATACCGGTGGACACCAACCCTAGTGACGCCTCTGCCTTCTCCCTCCCCTTCTATAATAGACCTGTGCTATTCAGCATCAGTTCCAGTCCTCTGGGGAAATGAGTGAAAGCATATGCAGTTCCCCCTACCTTAAGACTATGACCCAATGGTGAATAATATTAAGACTTGCTTGAACTTGTGGGCTATGGATAGCAGGGTAGTAAAAAATCTAGTGTAAGTAATAATAATAAAATAATCTGGTGCTTTATAATAATAATAATACATCTAAAGTCTGTAAAATTATTATCTACTCTGGTATCTATAATAATACCGGTTATTACATAATAACTGGTGGCCAAAAGTAAAATAGAAAAACTTTTCTAAATAACAGTGGTTTAAATAACACACTGTATACTACACTTTTGTGGCTATAGCCAAAAAAATCCTTAGGAATGATAATAAAAAAAAACCCCCAAAAATAAAAACTGTGCATAGGACCGGTTCAAGGGCTGCACCGCCAATTCTAACTTTTGGTCCCAGACAGTACTGGGCTCTTCCAGGAGGCATGGCTGTGTGACATCATAGATCACACTGCCGCACGTCTTGTTGCCACTCCACCCGCCCAGTGCTCACTTCTCTGTGTTTCTGCAGTGGCTTAAGCTGGGTACACACTAGAGATGTGCACCGGACATTTTTCGGGCTTTGTGTTTTGGTTTTGGATTCGGTTCCGCGGCCGTGTTTTGGATTCGGACACGTTTTGGCAAAACCTCCCTGAAAATTTTTTGTCGGATTCGGGTGTTTTTTTTCAAAAAACCCTCAAAAACAGCTTAAATCTTAGAATTTGGGGGTAATTTTGATCCTATAGTATTATTAACCTCAATAGCCACAATTTCCACTCATTTTCCAGTCTATTCTGAACACCTCACACCTCACAATACTATTTTTAGTCCTAAAATTAGCACCGAGGTCGCTGGATGACTAAGCAAAGCGACCCAAGAGGGCGGCACAAACACCTGGTCCATCTAGGAGTGGCACTGCAGTGTCAGACAGGATGGCACTTAAAAAAATTGGCCCTAAACAGCACATGATGCAAAGAAAAGAGAAAAAGAGGTGCACTGTGGTCGCTGGACAGCTAAGCTAAGCGACACAAACACCTCAATATCACAGGAATTATGTGTTTTAATCAATGGTATTATTGGTCCAAATCACTGGAAGAAAATTACAAAATCACTGGAATTATTCGTTCTAATCAATGTTATTATTGGTCCAAATCACTGGAAGAAAATGACCAAATCACTGGAATTATTCGTTCTAATCAACGGTATTATTGGTCCAAATCACTGGAAGAAAATGACAAAATCACTGGAATTATTCGTTCTAATCAATGGTATTATTGGTCCAAATCACTGGAAGAAAATGACAAAATCACTGGAACTATTCGTTCTAATCAATGGTATTACTGGTCCAAATCACTGGAAGAAAATGGAATGGATGGATACTTGCAGTGACACAGAGCTGCAAGATACAGCAATGACCTACTGTACAACTATATACTGTTAGTCACCAAAATGCTGCACTGTAATCGGGGCCGGTTCTATAATTTGTGGCGCCCCGGGCAAAATATGGGGGGCGTGGCTTCGATTGGGGGCGTGGTCAGCGCGCTGAAAGAAAAAATAAAAATAAATAAAAAGTATACTTACCATCCCCGTTCCTGATCCAGACCCCCTCCGCCGGCGGCGCCGCTCTTCTCCTCTCCTCCTCTCTTCTGTTCTCTTCGATCTATGGGAGAGACGTTATTACGTCTCTCCCATAGAACAGCATAGACACTAGAGGTCAATTATGACCCCTAGTGTCTGTGCCACTATGCTGTGCGGTGCGCGATGACGTCATCGCGCATCGCACAGCAAAGGTCCTCTAGACGAAGGGAAACTAGACCGTAGCGTCTAGTTTCCCTTCATGGAGAGGACCTTTGCTGTGCGGTGCGCGATGACGTCATCGCGCACCGCACAACTAAGGTCCTCTCCATGAAGGGAAACTAGACGCTAGGCGTCTGGTTCCCTTCAAAGCGGGGGGGCACAGCAGGGCACTACGGGGGGCACAGTGGTGGATCTTGCCCTGGTGCGGCTCCCTCCGGATGGCGGCGCCCCGGGCAAAAGTACCGCTTGCCCGTGGCAAGAACCGCCACTGACTGTAATACTAGAAGCTATAGAAAAGTATATATATTACTGTATATATCAGTACAGACAGAGCGGTGTAACTGTGACACGTGTCGTGACAAGCAGTATAGAAGCTATAAAAAATAAGAAAAGTATATATATTATTGTATATATCAGTACAGACAGAGCAGTGTAACTGTGACCCATGTGTCCTGACAAGCAGTATAGAAGCTATAGAAAAGTATATATATTACTGTATATCAGTAGTAGTACAGAGCGGTGTAACTGTGACACGTGTGTCCTGGCAAGCAGTATAGAAGCTATAGAAAAGTATATATAATATTACTGTATATCAGTACAGAGTGGTGTAACTGTGACCCATGTGTCCTGACAAGCAGTATAGAAGCTATAGAAAAGTATATATAATATTACTGTATATCAGTACAGAGCGGTGTAACTGTGACACGTGTCCTGACAAGCAGTATAGAAGCTATAGAAAAGTATATATATTATTGTATATATCAGTACAGAGCAGTGTAACTGTGACACATGTGTGTCCTGACAAGCAGTATAGAAGCTATAGAAAAGTATATATATTACTGTATATCAGTAGTAGTACAGAGCGGTGTAACTGTGACACGTGTGTCCTGACAAGCAGTATAGAAGCTATAGAAAAGTATATATAATATTACTGTATATCAGTACAGAGCGGTGTAACTGTGACACATGTATCCTGACAAGCAGTATAGAAGCTATAGAAAAGTATATATATTATTGTATATATCAGTACAGAGCTGTGTAACTGTGACCCATGTGTGTCCTGACAAGCAGTATAGAAGCTATAGAAAAGTATATATTATATACTGGTGGTACCCAGTCCCCACAATGCAGCACACTGATCAGATATTTGCAGCACACTGAGCACAGATATGGAGCGTTTTCAGGCAGAGAACGTAGATATTTTCAGCACACTGAGCACAGATTATTTGCAGCACACTGAGCACAGATATTTTCAGCACACTGAGCACAGATTACGGAGTTTTTCAGGGGGAGAACACTTCCACGTCCTCTCCGTTTAATCTCCAAAGCACGAGTGAAAATGGCGGCGACGCGCGGCTCCTTATATAGAATACGAATCTCGCGAGAATCCGACAGCGGGATGATGACGTTCGGGCAAGGCGGGAAGATCCGAGGCTGCCTTCGGACCCGTGTAAAATGGGTGAAGTTTGGGGGGGGTTCGGATCCCGAGGAACCGAACCCGCTCATCTCTAGTACACACTAGACAATATGAGAATGCACTTGTTGCATGCTGGGTACACACATTGCATATTGTGTACCCAGCTTAAGTCACTGAGGCTGCAGCCACTGCTGGGTGCCGGTGCTGCCCGCAGCTGTGGGACAGGGAGGGACTGGGAGCTCCTTTTCTCTGCTACCGACCGGTCACATAAGTCTTTAGTGGGGTGGCTGGGACAATAGTGAATGTGTTTTATTTTTTCTGTGGGGGCTAATATCTGTTTTCTCTGACGTCCTAGTGGATGCTGGGAACTCCGTAAGGACCATGGGGAATAGACGGGCTCCGCAGGAGACTGGGCACTCTAAAAGAAAGATTAGGTACTATCTGGTGTGCACTGGCTCCTCCCTCTATGCCCCTCCTCCAGACCTCAGTTAGATTTCTGTGCCCGGCCGAGCTGGATGCACACTAGGGGCTCTCCTGAGCTCCTAGAAAGAAAGTATATGTTAGGTTTTTTATTTTACAGTGAGACCTGCTGGCAACAGGCTCACTGCAACGAGGGACTAAGGGGAGAAGAAGCGAACCTACCTGCTTGCAGCTAGCTTGGGCTTCTTAGGCTACTGGACACCATTAGCTCCAGAGGGATCGACCGCAGGACCCGTCCTTGGTGTTCGTTCCCGGAGCCGCGCCGCCGTCCCCCTTACAGAGCCAGAAGCATGAAGATGGTCCGGAAAATCGGCGGCAGAAGACTTCAGTCTTCACCAAGGTAGCGCACAGCACTGCAGCTGTGCGCCATTGCTCCTCATACACACTTCACACTCCGGTCACTGAGGGTGCAGGGCGCTGGGGGGGGGGGGCGCCCTGAGCAGCAATAAAAACACCTTGGCTGGCAAAATAATCACAATATATAGCCCCAGAGGCTATATATGTGATAATTACCCCTGCCAGAATCCATAAAAAAGCGGGAGAAAAGTCCGCGAAAATGGGGCGGAGCTATCTCCCTCGGCACACTGGTGCCATTTTCTCTTCACAGTGTAGCTGGAAGACAGCTCCCAAGGCTCTCCCCTGTAGTTTTCAGGCTCAAAGGGTTAAAAAGAGAGGGGGGGCACTAAATTTAGGCGCAATATTGTTTATACAAGCAGCTATTGGGGAAAATTCACTCAGTGATAGTGTTTATCCCTACATTATATAGCGCTCTGGTGTGTGCTGGCATACTCTCTCTCTGTCTCCCCAAAGGGCTGTGTGGGGTCCTGTCCTCAGTCAGAGCATTCCCTGTGTGTGTGCGGTGTGTCGGTACGGCTGTGTCGACATGTTTGATGAGGAGGCTTATGTGGAGGCGGAGCAGATGCCGATAAATGGGATGTCGCCCCCTGTGGGCCGACACCAGAGTGGATGGATAGGTGGAAGGTATTAACCGACAGTGTCAACTCCTTACATAAAAGGCTGGATGACGTAACAGCTATGGGACAGCCGGCTTCTCAGCCCGCGCCTGCCCAGGCGTCTCAAAGGCCATCAGGGGCTCAAAAACGCCCGCTCCCTCAGATGGCAGACACAGATGTCGACACGGAGTCTGACTCCAGTGTCGACGAGGTTGAGACATATACACAATCCACTAGAAACATCCGTTACATGATCCCGGCAATAAAAAATGTGTTACACATTTCTGACATTAACCCAAGTACCACTAAAAAAGGGTTTTATGTTTGGGGAGAAAAAGCAGGCAGTGTTTTGTTCCCCCATCAAATGAGTGAATGAAGTGTGAAAAAGCGTGGGTTCCCCTGATAAGAAACTGGTAATTTCTAAAAAGTTACTGATGGCGTACCTTTTCCCGCCAGAGGATAAGTTACGCTGGGAGATATCCCCTAGGGTGGATAAGGCGCTCACACGTTTGTCAAAAAAGGTGGCACTGCCGTCTTTGGATACGGCCACTTTGAAGGTACCTGCTGATAAAAAGCAGGAGGCTATCCTGAAGTCTGTATTTACACACTCAGGTACTAGACTGAGACCTGCAGATAGTGCTGCTGCAGCGTGGTCTGTAACCCTGTCAAACGGATACTATTTTGCGAACATAAGACGTCGTCTTATATATGAGGGATGCACAGAGGGATATTTTGCCGGCTGGCATCCAGAATTAATGCAATGTCCATTCTGTCAGGAGGGTATTAGAGACCCGACACTGGACAGGTGATGCTGACTTTAAAAGGCACATAGAGCCTTATAAGGGTGAGGAATTGTTTGGGGATGGTCTCTGGGACCTCGTATCCACAGCAACAGCTGGGAAGAAAATTTTTTACCTCAGGTTTCCTCACAGCCTAAGAAAGCACTGTATTATCAGGTACAGTCCTTTCGGCTTCAGAAAAGCAAGCGGGTCAAAGGCGCTTCCTTTCTGCACAGAGACGAGGGAAGAGGGAAAAAGCTGCACCAGTCAGCCAGTTCCCAGAATCAAAATTCTTCCCCCGCTTCCTCTGAGTCCACCGCATGACGCGGGGGCTCCACAGGCGTAGCCAGGTACGGTGGAGGGCCGCCTCAAAAATTTCAGCGATCAGTGGGCTCGCTCACAGGTGGATCCCTGGATCCTTCAAGTAGTATCTCAGGGGTACAGGCTGGAATTCGAGGCGTCTCCCCCCCCCCCCCCGCCGTTTCTCAAATCTGCCTTGCCGACAACTCCCTCAGGCAGGGAGGCTGTGCTAGAGGCAATTCACAAGCTGTATTCCCAGCAGGTGATAGTCAAGGTGCCCCTACTTCAACAAGGACGGGGTTACTATTCCACACTGTTTGTGGTACCGAAACCGGACGGTTCGGTGAGACCCATTTTAAATTTGAAGTCCTTGAACACATACATAAAAAAATTCAAGTTCAAGATGGAATCGCTCAGGGCGGTTATTGCAAGCCTGGAGTAGGGGGATTACATGGTATCCCTGGACATCAAGGATGCTTACCTACATGTCCCCATTTACCAACCTCACCAGGAGTACCTCAGATTTGTGGTACAGGATTGCCATTACCAATTCCAAACACTGCCGTTTGGACTGTCCACGGCACCGAGGGTCTTTACCAAGGTAATGGCAGAAATGATGATACTCCTTCGAAAAAAGGGAGTTTTTAATTATCCCGTACTGGACGATCTCCTTATAAAGGCGAGGTCCATGGAGCAGTTGTTGGTCGGAGTAGCACTATCTCGGGAAGTGCTACAACAGCACGAATGGATTCTATACATTCCAAAGTCACAGCTGGTTCCTACCACACGCCTGCTGTTCCTGGGGATGGTTCTGGACACAGAACAGAAAAAAGTGTTTCTCCCGCAGGAGAAAGCCAAGGAGCTGTCATCTCTAGTCAGAGTCCTCCTGAAACCAAAACAGGTATCGGTGCATCACTGCACACGAGTCCTGGGAAAAATGGTAGCTTCTTACGAAGCAAAATTCCATTTGGCAGGTTCCATGCAAGAACCATTCAGTGGGACCTCTTGGACAAGTGGTCGGAATCGCATCTTCAGATGCATCGGCTGATAACCCTGTCTCCAAGGACCAGGGTATCTCTACTGTGGTGGCTGCAGAGTGCTCATCTTCAAGAGGGCCGCAGATTCGGCATACAGGACTGGGTCCTGGTAACCACGGATGCCAGCCTTCGAGGCTGGGGGGCAGTCACACAGGGAAGAAATTTCCAAGGACTTTGGTCAAGTCAGGAGTCGTCCCTACACATAAATATTCTGGAACTGAGGGCCATTTACAATGCCCTAAGTCTGGCAAGGCCTCTGCTTCAAAACCAGCCAGTACTGATCCAATCAGACAACATCACGGCAGTCGCCCATGTAAACCGACAGGGCGGCACAAAAAGCAGGATGGCGATGGCAGAAGCCACAAGGATTCTCCGATGGGCGGAAAATCACGTCTTAGCACTGTCAGCAGTGTTCATTCCGGGAGTGGACAACTGGGAAGCAGACTTCCTCAGCAGACACGACCGACACCCGGGAGAGTGGGGACTTCATCCAGAAGTCTTCCAACTGTTGGTAAACCGTTGGGAAAGGCCACAGGTGGACATGATGGCGTCCCGCCTAAACAAAAAACTAGATATTGCGCCAGGTCAAGGGACCCTCAGGCAATAGCTGTGGACGCTCTAGTGACACTGTGGGTGTACCAGTCGGTTTATGTATTCCCTCCTCTGCCTCTCATACCAAAGGTACTGAGAATAATAAGAAAACGAGGAGTAAGAACGATACTCGTGGTTCCGGATGGGCCAAGAAGAGCTTGGTACCCAGAACTTCAATAAATAATATCAGAGGACCCATGGCCTCTACCGCTCAGACAGGATCTGCTACAGCAGGGGCCCTGTCTGTTCCAAGACTTACCGCGGCTGCGTTGGACGGCATGGCGGTTGAATTCCGGATCCTAAAGCAAAAGGGCATTCCGGAGGAAGTCATTCCTACGCTGATAAAAGCCAGGAAAGAAGTAACCGCAAACCATTATCACCGTATTTGGCGAAAATATGTTGCGTGGTGTGAGGCCAGGAAGGCCCCAACAGAGGAATTTCAGCTGGGTCGTTTTCTGCACTTCCTACAGTCAGGAGTGACTATGGGCCTAAATTTGGGTTCCATTAAGGTCCAGATTTCGGCTCTGTCGATTTTCTTCCAGAAAGAACTGGCTTCACTGCCTGGAGTTCAGACATTGGTAAAGGGAGTGCTACATATTAAGCCCCTTTTTTGTGCCTTCTGTGGCACCTTGGGATCTCAACGTGGTGTTGAGTTTCTTAAAATCACATTGGTTTGAGCCACTTAAAACTGTGGATTTGAAATATCTCACGTGGAAAGTGGTCATGTTATTGGCCTTGGCTTCGGCCAGGCGTGTGTCAGAATTGGCGGCTTTGTCATGTAAAAGCCCTTATCTGATTTTCCATATGGATAGGGCAGAATTGAGTACTCGTCCCCAGTTTCTCCCTAAGGTGGTATCAGCTTTTCACTTGAACCAACCTATTGTAGTGCCTGCGGCTACTAGGGACTTGGAAGATTCCAAGTTACTGGACGTAGTCAGGGCATTAAAAATTTATATTTCCAGGACGGCTGGAGTCAGGAAAACTGACTCGTTTTTTATCCTGTAGGCACCCAACAAAATAGGTGCTCCTGCTTCTAAGCAGACTATTGCTCGCTGAATTTGTAGCACAATTCAGCTGGAGCATTCTGCGGCTGGATTGCCGCATCCTAAATCAGTAACAGCCCATTCCACGAGGAAAGTGGGCTCATCTTGGGCGGCTGCCCGAGGGGTCTCGGCTTTACAACTTTGCCGAGCTGCAACTTGGTCAGGGGCAAACACGTTTGCTAAATTCTACAAATTTGATACCCTGGCTGAGGAGGACCTTGAGTTCTCTCATTCGGTGCTGCAGAGTCATCCGCACTCTCCCGCCCGTTTGGGATATTTGGTATAATCCCCATGGTCCTTACGGAGTTCCCAGCATCCACTAGGACGTCAGAGAAAATAAGATTTTACTCACCGGTAAATCTATTTCTCGTAGTCCGTAGTGGATGCTGGGCGCCCATCCCAAGTGCGGATTGTCTGCAATACTTGTATATAGTTATTGCCTAACTAAAGGGTTATTGTTGAGCCATCTGTTGAGAGGCTCAGTTATATTTCATACTGTTAACTGGGTATAGTATCACGAGTTATACGGTGTGATTGGTGTGGCTGGTATGAGTCTTACCCGGGATTCAAAATCCTTCCTTATTGTGTCAGCTCTTCCGGGCACAGTATCCTAACTGAGGTCTGGAGGAGGGGCATAGAGGGAGGAGCCAGTGCACACCAGATAGTACCTAATCTTTCTTTTAGAGTGCCCAGTCTCCTGCGGAGCCCGTCTATTCCCCATGGTCCTTACGGAGTTCCCAGCATCCACTACGGACTACGAGAAATAGATTTACCGGTGAGTAAAATCTTATTTTTTTCCCCATGGGAGTCAATGTGTGTGTTTTCTTTTTCTGTGATTGTGTTTCTTGGCAATTTTAACATTTTGTTCAGTGTGCCATGTGTTGAAAAAAGATAAAAATCACTGTTCTAGAACCTAGTTAATGACTGAGTTTAACTGTAAGATCTTTATTTATGGCACTGATGTTATACAACACTCACTCTTTATTCCTGGACATGACTCTACAGTACTTGCCACAATTGCTCATGGATATAATGTTGTCATACCCTAAGACTGCTAATTGTAGCTATGTATAACAGGTTGACAAATTCTATGAAAAAGAAAGCCATTTATGGTGACAGTGATAAATACAGATATTTACATGGACATGTAAGAAGATATTATCTACACATTGCTCCACACATCCATCGTTTGGCAGGGGCGGATTTAGGGGTGAGGATGCCCATAGGCACAACTGTAATGGCCGCCCCCCGCCTGAATAATTATATTATTTTTATTGATTGGTTATAAGTCCTCATTTGATGATAGCCAATTTAATAGAATAATAAAAAATAAGATTTTAAACCTACCGGTAAATCTTTTTCTCCTAGTCCGTAGAGGATGCTGGGAACTTCGTAAGGACCATGGGGTATAGACGGGCTCTGCAGGAGACATGGGCACTATAAAGAACTTTAGATGGGTGTGCACTGGCTCCTCCCTCTATGCCCCTCCTCCAGACCTCAGTTAGAGAAACTGTGCCCAGAGGAGACGGACAGTACGAGGAAAGGATTTTTGTTAATCTAAGGGCAAGATTCATACCAGCCCACACCATACACACCGTATAACCTGGAAAATACGCAACCAGTTAACAGTATGAACAAAACCGTATCAGCCAACGACTGATCTTAACTGTAACATAACCCTTATGTACGCAACAACTATATACAAGTCATGCAGAAATATGTCCGCACTGGGACGGGCGCCCAGCATCCTCTACGGACTAGGAGAAAAAGATTTACTGGTAGGTTTAAAATTTTATTTTCTCTTACGTCCTAGAGGATGCTGGGGACTCCGTAAGGACCATGGGGATTATACCAAAGCTCCAAAACGGGCGGGAGAGTGCGGATGACTCTGCAGCACCGATTGAGCAAACATGAGGTCCTCATCAGCCAGGGTATCAAACTTGTAGAATTTTGCAAAAGTGTTTGAACCCGACCAAGTAGCCGCTCGGCAAAGCTGTAATGACGAGACGCCTCGGGCAGCCGCCCAAGAAGAGCCTACCTTACTACTGGAATGGGCCTTTACCGAAATTGGTAATGGCAATCCAGCCATAGAATGAGCCTGCTGAATCGTGTTACAGATCCAGCGAGCAATAGTCTGCTTAGAAGCAGGAGCGCCAACTTTGTTGGTTGCATTCAGGACAAACAGTGCCTCTGTTTTCCTAATCCGAGCTGTCCTGGCTATGTACATTTTTAAGGCCCTGACTACATCAAGGGACTTGGAATCCTCCAAGTCTCCCGTAGCCACAGGCACCACAATAGGTTGGTTCATATGAAATGATGACACCACCTTAGGCAAAAATTGAGGACGAGTCCTCAACTCAGCTCTATCCACATGGAAAATGAGATAGGGGCTCTTATGAGACAAGGCCGCCAATTCGGACACCCGCCTTGCAGATGCCAAGGCCAACAACATGACCATCTTTCAAGTGAGAAATTTTAATTCAACTGTTTGAAGAGGCTCAAACCAGTGAGATTTTAGGAACTGTAACACCACGTTAATGTCCCATGGTGCCACTGGGGGCACAAACGGAGGCTGGATGTGTAGCACTCCCTTTACAAAAGTCTGGACTTCTGGGAGAGAAGCCAATTCCTTCTGGAAGAATATAGATAGGGCCGAAATCTGTACCTTAATGGAGCCTAATTTTAGGCCCATATCCACTCCTGTCTGTAGAAAGTGGAGAAAACGGCCCAAGTGGAAATCTTCCGTAGGAGCATTCTTGGCTTCACACCAAGATACATATTTCCTCCAAATACGGTGATAATGTTTCGCCGTCACCTCCTTCCTAGCCTTTATCAGAGTAGGGATGACTTCCTCCGGAATACCTTTCCCAGCTAGGATTCGGTGTTCAACCGCCATGCCGTCAAACGTAACCGCGGTAAGTCTTGGAACACGCAGGGCCCCTGCTGCAACAGGTCCTCCCCGAGAGGAAGAGGCCATGGATCTTCTGTGAGCATCTCCTGAAGATCTGAATACCAGGCCCTTCGAGGCCAATCTGGAACAATGAGTATTGTCTATACTCTTTTTCGTCTAATGATTCTCAATATTTTTGAGATGAGAGGAAGAGGAGGGAACACATAGACCGACTGAAACACCCATGGTGTCACCAGGGCGTCCACCGCTACTGCCTGAGGGTCCCTTGACCTGGCACAATACCTCCGAAGCTTCTTGTTGAGGCATGACGCCATCATGTCTATTTGAGGAAGTCCCCAAAGACTTGTTATCTCTGCAAAAACTTCTTGATGAAGTCCCCACTCTCCTGGATGGAGATCGTGTCTGCTGAGAAAGACTGCTTCCCAGTTGTCCACTCCCGGAATGAATACCGCTGACAGAGCGCTTACGTGATTTTCTGCCCAGTGCAGAATCCTGGTGGCTTCCGCCATTGCCACTCTGCTCCTTGTCCCGCCTTGGCGGTTTACATTAGCCACGGCTGTGACATTGTCTGATTGAATCAGAACCGGTAGGTCGCGAAGAAGATTCTCCGCTTGTCGTAGGCCGTTGTATATGGCCCTCAATTCCAGGACGTTGATGTGTAGACAAGCCTCCTGGCTTGACCATAGGCCCTGAAAGTTTCTTCCCTGTGTGACTGCTCCCCATCCTCGGAGGCTCGCATCCGTGGTCACCAGAACCCAGTCTTGAATGCCGAATCTGCGACCCTCTAGAAGGTGAGCACTCTGCAGCCACCACAGGAGAGACAGCCTGGCCCTGGGGGACAGGGTTATTTTCTGATGTATTTGAAGATGGGACCCGAACCACTTGCCCAGAAGGTCCCACTGAAAAGTCCTCGCATGAAACCTGCCGAAGGGGATGGCCTCGTAGGTCACCTCCATTTTCCCCAGTACTCGAGTGCATTGATGTACTGACACTCTCTTCGGTTTTAACAGGTTTTTGACCATGTTCTGGAGTTCCTGGGCTTTTTCCATCTTAGAGAAAAACCCTCTTTTGTTCTGTGTCCAGAATCATGCCTAAGAATGACAGCCGAGTCGTAGGAACCAACTGTGACTTTGGTAGATTTAGAATCCAGCCATGCTGTTGCAGCACTCTCAGGGAGAGCGACACGCTTTTCTGCAACTGTTCCTTTGATCTCGCTTTTATCAGGAGATCGTCCAAGTACGGGATAATTGTGACTCCTTGCCTGCGCAGGAGCACCATCATTTCCGCCATTACCTTGGTGAAAAGCCTCGGGGCCGTGGAAAGCCCAAACGGCAACGTCTGAAACTGGTAATGACAGTCCTGTACAGCGAATCTCAGGTATGCCTGATGAGGAGGATATATGGGGACGTGAAGGTATGCATCCTTTATGTCTAGTGACACCATAAAATCCCCCCCTTCCAGGCTGGAGATAACCGCCCTGAGCGATTCCATCTTGAACTTGAACCTTTTCAAGTACAGGTTTAGGGATTTTAAATTTAGAATGGGTCTGACCGAGCCATCCGGTTTCGGGACCACAAACAGGGTTGAATAGTACCCCTTTCCCTGTTGAATTAGGGGAACCTTGATAATCACTTGCTGTTGACACAGCTTTTGAATTGCAGCTAAAACTATCTCCCTCTCTGGGGGAGAAGCTGGTAAAGCCGATTTGAAGAATCGGCGAGGAGGCACGTCTTCGAATTCCAGCTTGTAGCCTTGGGATACAATTTCCACCGCCCAAGGATCCACGTCCGACTGAACCCAGACGTGGCTGAAAAGTGGAAGACGTGCCCCCACCGGCGTGGACTCCCTCAGTGGAGCCCCAGCGTCATGCGGTGGATTTAGTAGAAGCTAGGGAGGACTTCTGCTCCTGGGAACTAGCCGTAGCAGTCATTCTTTTCCCTCTACCCTTACCTCTGGCGAGGAAGGAAGAGCTCCGACCTCTTCTGGACTTATGCGACCGAAAGGACTGCATCTGATACTGTGGTGTTTTCTTTTGTGTATATATTGATTTTAAAGTCGTTTCCTGTCTGCGATCAGCAGGATCCTTGAGGGCTGTCGTGTCTGGAGACGGTAGCGCCACCTTCTTGGATAAGCGCATTAAAGCCTTGTCCACTCTGGGCGAGGATTCCCACCATACCCTGTCCTGTGCAGGGAAAGGATGCGCCATAAGAATTCTTTTGGGAATCTGCAGTTTCTTGTCTGGAGATTCCCAAGCCTTTTCAAATAACGCATTCAGCTCATGAGATGAGGGAAAGGTTACTTTTCCTTAAACATGTGTACCCTCGTGTCAGGGACAGAGGGGTCATCTGTGATATGCAAAACATATTTTATTGCAATAATCATATAATGAATGCTTTTGGCCACCCTTGGTTGTAACCTCGTATCATCGTAGTCGACACTGGAGTCAGAATCCGTGTCGGTATCAGTGTCTACTATTTGGGATAGGGGACGTTTTTGAGACCCTGAAGAGCCCTGTGACACCGTCAAAGCCATTGATTGACTCCCTGTATTATCCCTGAACTCTTCTTTGTCTAATCTCTTATGTAACAAAGTCAAATTTGCATGTAAAACATTCCACATGTCCAACCAATCATGTGTCGGCGTTGCCGATGGAGACACTACAATTATCTGCTCCACCTCCTCCTTAGACGAGCCTTCCGCTTCAGACATGCCGACACACGCGTACCGACACCCCCACACACACAGGGATATATTTATATGGAGACAGTTCCCCAATAAGACCCTTTGGAGAGACAGAGATAGTATGCCAGCACACACCCAGCACCAACTGACACTGGAAAGAAAATTCCCAGATAAACAGCGGTTTTATTTAATCATATGTATATATCTATACACTCACTGCGCCTTACAAGTGCCCCCCCCCCCACCCCCTCTTTTTTGCCCTGTGTCACCGTGTTCAGCAGGGGAGAGTCCGGGGAGCCAGCTTCTCTGCAGTGTGCTGTGGAGAAAATGGCGCTGGTTAGTGCTGTGGGATCAAGCTCCGCCCCCTCATCGGCGGCTTTCGGTCCCGCTCAATTTTTCAATACTGGCGGGGGATATTAATATATATTGCCTCCGCAGCCTATATATTGCCTGTTAGCCAGTCCTAGAGGTTTATTATTGCTGCCCAGGGAGCCCCCCCTGCGCCCTGCACCCATCCGTGCCTGCAGTGTGTGTTGTGTGTGGGAGCAATGGCACGTGGCACGCAGCGTTACCGCTGCGCGTTACCTCAGAGAAGATATGAAGTCTTCTGCCGCCTTTGAAGTCTTCTTTTCTTCCTATACTCACCCGGCTTCTATCTTCCGGCTCTGCAAGGAGGACGGCGGCGCGGCTCCGGGACGAACGGCGAGGGTGAGACCTGCGTTCCGATCCCTCCGGAGCTAATGGTGTCCAGTAGCCTAAGAAGCAGAGCATATCATTTAAGTAGGTCTGCTTCTCTCTCCTCAGTCCCACTATGCAGGGAGCCTGTTGCCAGCAGTGCTCCCTGAAAATAAAAAACCTAACAAAAAGTTTTTTTCAGAGAAACTCAGGAGAGCTCCCCTGTAGTGCACCCAGTCTCCTCTGGGCACAGGATCTAACTAAGGTCTGGAAGAGGGGCATAGAGGGAGGAGCCAGTGCACACCCATCTAAAGTTCTTTATAGTGCCCATGTCTCCTGCGGAGCCCGTCTATACCCCATGGTCCTTACGGAGTCCCCAGAATCCTCTAGGACGTAAGAGAAAAAGCACTAAATCTGAAATTTTCTTTATCTTTAATTATGTATATCATATTAACTAAGTATTTCAGCTTACAGGCAGAGGAGGATTTACCACAAGGCAACCAAAGCGACAGCTTAGGGCCTGCCGGCAAGGCTGTACAAAGGGCATTTCTGACAGACCACGAGCCTCACTGAAATTGTCAGAGAGTTGGGCTGGCTGAATACTCCTGGAAGGCTGTTAGTAATTAGACAGCTGATGGGTGCCGGCTCCAGCACATGCCGGTGTGTCCGGTCCTGCACTTCTGTGCGTGTGACCACGTGTATAACGTCAGATGCTTAGAGGGAGGAGCCGGGATGTGCACAGAAAGAAACATGAGGTCTTCCAGTGTACCTTATTACAGTATTTTTTACATTTTATGTAACATCTACCTACTTCAAATTCCAGTCACACAGGAGTGGGGGATGGGGTGTTGGTGGGGGGTGGGCAGTGTTAATTTAAGTACAGTGTGTAACATCTGCCTGCTACCATCATGGCTGGGGAGGAGACACACACGGGCTGGTGATACATCAATATGCTATAATACTCTATTTTAAGTACTACTGTGTATGGGAGATGCCTGCTACAATCAGTGGGGAACTGATATATAATCAATACAGTCACACTGACTGAGGGGTGTAATAATGGGTATTATAAGAGATGGGGGACCTACTAGGCTTTATATATCAGTGCCCCCTACACACACACAAACACACTGATTGTTGCATGTCGCCCATCCCCTATTAGCAGGTCCCCCATCCCTTATATACCCATTATTGCACCCCTCAGAGACTGTAGTGACTATATAGCAGTGCCTTTAGTGTGACGCCATTATACAAGGTCTGACAGGTAAGTTAGCAAATTCTACACCGTGCAGTAGCGGATTTACCACTATGCAATAAGGCACTAGGCACTAAGCAGCCAGGGGGCTCTCCAACAGATCACGGAGTCGGGAGGGCATTCCTGATTTCCACCCAAAATGTCTGAGTGCTGGGCTGGCTGAATATCCCGGTAGCCTGTCAGTGACTAGATAGGCCAGGTGCGATTTTATGGGCAGTACAGATGGTATAATGGTTAGCATTACTGCCTCACAGCACTGAGGTCATGGCCCTAACTGTGTGGAGTTTGTATATTCTCCCTGTACTTGTATGGGTTTCCTCCGGGTACTCCGGTTTCCTCCACAATCCAAAAATATACTGGTAGGTTAATTGGCTCCCAACAAAATTAACCCTAGTGTGTGGGTACATGTGGTCGGGAATATAGATTGTAAGCTCCACTGGGGCAGGGACTGATGTGAGTGACCAAAAGCTCTCTGTAAAGCGCTACGGAATATGTGTGCACTATATAAATAACTGGTAATAAATAATAATAAATACAGTAGTACAACTACCATCCGCCTGCTATAATCGGCTGGGGGCAGATTGGGGAGCATACACACTGACTGGGGACGGCATAATGAGTGGGTACCTGTCTGCTACAATTGGTCGGGGCACACTGAGGATTGTTTTAGGAAGGGGGGCCCCAAATCCATGTCATGCTTAGGTCCCCATGACCTCTAAATCCGCCTTTGCTTACAGGGGCAGTTTGTGCATGTCCTACCTTACACTCCATTCAAGTTGGCATATGGTACAGTACAGTGGAATCATTTTGCAGTTACTGGTACTTTTTGGGCTGACGGTCCCAATATAAGTGTCCAGGTGTCGCCCCAAAACAAGTGCTGCCCCTAGGCAGGTGCCTCACATGCCTAATGGGAAATTCAACACTGTCGTTTGGTAGAAATCTTTACACGGCAACAGTAACACAACAATTATTTTGTGTACAAGATAAAAGAACTGCTTCATTAGACATAGAGTTCTGAGCTGTTATATGGTCTGTGAAATCTGTCAGGCAGTGTCCTTAAAACCAGTTCTTATGGTTCTTAGGGTCTAATTCAGAGCTGATTGTAGATGTGTGAAAAAATGCACATCTACAATCAAAATCTTTGACATGAGGGGGGACGCCCAGCACAGGGCATGTCCGCCCCGCAGGCCGGGTCCTGATCCCCCCTCACCTGCTGAGTAGCTCTCTGCCTACATAGCCTGCTGCGAAGGCAGACGGCTACCCACCATGTTTTTGGCTGCAGCGGCTGCGTGTGACGTCATGCAGCCACAATGATCCCCCCCCAGTAACACCGCTGCAACTCCGCCAACACTCCCCCGATCACCTCTGCCTGTCAATCAGGCAGAGGTGATCGCACAAGTGAGATGCGGCTTCTGCGTGTGCGCACACTTCACTGGCCTTCAGCTTGCGTACGCTGCTGCTGCAGCGACCAGGTCTGAATTAGGCCCTTAGTATGTTATGATATATAAGAAATAGCAGTCGTTCAGTATTGCAAAAAATGTTGGCCTTATAAGAGAAATTGAAATAAAATAAGTAAAGAAAAAAAAGTTTTTTTATTTTGCAGATTTTGGATACAGGAATGTATGTGTTGTATATTTTGAAACATACTGTATATACATTACTGTATTACTAAGCATAGCACTCTTATGAATGTATCTAATTAATTTCTTGTAGTAATTAAAACTCAAACACTGACCTTGCATTAAAATTCCCCCTGTGTAATGCTGGAAATTACCAGAGTTGCAAGTCTGTTAAATGAGTTGATAATATTTTTAACTTACATTGCAACACAAAAATTATATTACAAAACTCAATAGACAACCTGGCATTATAATTCTATAGATGAAATACACAAAGTTATCAATATGTAATTAACAGCCAATGGGGGTCATTCTGACCTGTTCGCATGCTGCGCTTCGTCGCAGCCGTGCGATCGGGTCGGAACTGCACATGTGCTGCACCCACACTGCGCAGGTGCACCGTTGCTCAGCGACAGCTGTCACCGAGAAGCGACGCCGCTAGCGAAGAAAGCGGTCACAGAGGCAACCGCAAGAAGATTGACAGGAGGAAGGCGTTCTGGGGCGTCAACTCACCGTTTTCTGGGCGTGAAGATCTGAACACAGGCGTGTTGAGGCGTTTGGAGGGCGGATGTCTGACGTCAATTCCGGGACCTGCAACGCTGGATTCATCGCACAGGGTAAGTAAGTCTTACCCTGGTCTTGTTTTACACAAAACTTTTTTTGCATAGCAGGGCTGCACAAGCGATCGCAGCCTTGCTATGCAGAAAAACACTCCCCCATAGGCGGCGTCTACCTGATCGCATGGGCAGCAAAAAGTTGCTACGTGCAATTAACTCGGAATGACCCCCAATGATCTTCCAACTGCACAAGGGTAGGGAGCTGATAGCCCTTTGATCCACCATCCTGAACATGAACACTTAATGCCAAAATCTAATGCATTAACTCTGATGGAAACCAAACATATGCACCAAGGCCCTCATTCCGAGTTGATCGCTCACTAGCTACTTTTAGCGGCCGTGCAAACGCATAGTCGCCGCCCACGGAGGAGTGTATTTTCGCTTTGCAGGAGTGCGAACGCCTGTGCAGCCGAACGGCAGCAACAACATTTTGTGCAAAACAAGACCAGCCCTGTAGTTACTAATTCTGTGCGATGATTGCTGCCACGAATGACACGGTAATGACGTCAGATAGCCGCACAGAAAACGCCCGGCCACGCCTTTGTTTTTCCAAACACTCCCAGAAAACGGTCAGTTGACACCCAGAAACTCCCACTTCATGTCAATCTCCTTGCGTCCGCCAGTGTGACTGAAAGCGTCGCTAGAACCTGTTTAAAACCACGATGCCCTTTGCAGCCATACGCCACGCATGTGCATTGCGGTGCATGTGCATGCACAGTTTTGCAGTTTTTGTAAATGATCGCTACGCAGTGAACAACGGCAGCTAGCGATCAACTCGGAATGACCCCCATAGCATCACCTTTTTTATCCAATAGGATTGGTTTGTTCAGTATTCTTAATCTTAATAGTTACATTTTCTCTGTTTTCATGTAACACATTTATCAAACTATGGGGTAGATTTATTATATCTGGTGAAGTGATAAAGTGGAAGGTGATAAAGCACCAGCCAGTCAGCTCCTAACTGTCATTTTTCAAACTCAGCCTGTAACATAGAAGTTAGAAGCTGATTGGCTGGTGCGTTATCACCTTCCACTTTATCACTTCACCAGGCTTAATAAATCTGCCCCTCTATCACACCTTTATGTAACTTTAGCTGACAGATACCATAGGTACATTGATGGCTTTGTACTACAGCTCTTTAGATCACAACTACCATGATGACTATAGGATGTAGGTGGTTATTCCGAGTTGATCGCGCTTTGCCGATTATCGCTATGCTGCTATTTGTTGCTAAATGCACATGCGCAAGGCACGCAGGGCGCACGCGCTTAGTTGTTTAACTAAAAACTTAGTAGATTTGCTGTGGATCCTGCGGCGCTTTTCAGTCGCACTTCTGATCGGTGAATGATTGACAGGAAAGGGGCATTTCTGGGTGGTAACTGAGTGTTTTCCGGGAGTGTGCTAAAAAACGCAGGCGTGTCAGGCAAAAACGCAAGAGTGTCTGCAGAAACGGGGGAGTGGCTGGCCAAACACAGGGCGTGTTTGTGACGTCAAACCAGGAACTAAACGGACTGAGCTAATCGCAATCTAGGAGTAGGTCTGGAGCTACTCAGAAACTGCAAAGAATTATTTAGTAGCAATTCTGCTAATCTTTAGTTTGCTATTTTGCTAAGCTAAGATACACTCCTAGAGGGCGGCGGCCTAGCGTGTGCAATGCTGCTAAAAGCAGCTAGCGAGTGAACAACTCGGAATGAGGGCCATAGTTGTGTTTGCTTGTGTGACCTTGTGTTCTAGGCTATACAGGCGGATGTCAAGGTGTTACTGAGCAGGAGAAAAGTACAAATAACATGACAGCTATGTGCATTTATTATTTAAGTCAACAAACATCAATTAAAAAAAATACATAGGCAAACACTAGTATTACACTATTATACTGTACATCGGATGTGCAACTTCTGGTGGATTCCCGGCGTATTTGCAATCCGTTGTCACATCATGCGGAAGAGAGGTATCTGACGAATGGTCTTGAGCTGGAGTGGCAGAGAGATGGGAAAAGACATGAAGGCTCCTCCTCATGGACGCCTAAAACTAAATAATCACGTGCTGATAGCAGTGACCGGATGACACGATTTGCAAAGGCCTGGTTACTTGATAACTGTGGCAGAAAAAGCACCGTTAGTGAAGACTGGATACTTGATAACTGTGGCTGGAAGACAAAGACTGTGAAGACTGGATACTTGATAGCTGTGGCTGGAAGACCCTGACTGTGAAGACAGGCTACTTGATAACTGTGGCTGGAAGACACTGACTGTGAACACTGGATATAATATTATATATATATATATATATATATATATATATATATATATATATACATATTAGTAATAATGCTGTACATATGTAAAATTGAAAAAGCCTCATTGGGTTAAAGTGCACACCTTATATGCCGTTCTTATATGTTTGGCGATGGTGACCAATATGAGCTATAACAAGCTGTGTGACAGATTAAAGGGCTCCAGTAAATGCAACAAGATCGAAGATGCTGCAAAGACTCTCGTCACAAAAATCCTGTCAGTCTTAAACGTGTCTAGCACTCCTCCAGGTGCTGGAATTAGCACTGAGCGAGTCATGCAGGGGATAGGGTCCAGAATTTGTTACTCCCTGCCGGAGTCTGTTGGGATCAGGATCAACTGATGCTCAGTAGCAATACTGCTGGCTCTTATAACCCTTGCAAGACATAAAGCACTGTGCAAGTAACCCCGGAGCAAGGCGGACAAACAATAGGAGCAATCTGTGGTAGCTGCCAGACAAAGTGGTGCATAAGAGCAGCAACAGGTGGTATAGCCGTGTTCTCATCGCATTTCTCTGCAGATTGCAACTTTTTCAAGAGGCAGAATGAAGACTGGATACTTGATAACTGTGTCTCTAAGGCTCTGACTGTAAAGACTGGATACTTGATAACTGTGGTTTGAAGACTTTGAATTGGAAAGACTGGGAGCTGAGTACCTGGGCAAGAACCTGAAAGGAGCCACCAACAGCTCTGGGACACCAAAGAACTCTGCCCTGTGTGCAAGCAGCCGCAAGATGCGGCCCCAGCACCAGACTAAGAACTGGAGCATGGCGGTAAGCAGAGCAGCGCACTGATGGGAAACGGCATAAGACTTCCAGGGACTCGGAGTACAGAGAGACAGGAACACCTGCTGGAGCACAGAGCTGGAGCACTTGCTAAGAAGAGCACATAAAGCACTGGCAGCTTTTGGCCCAGATCTAGACCCTTTTAAAAGAGGATACAGTCTGGGAATGGCTGAGGAACTAGAGAGAGAGCTGCTATTGGTTGTATTGCATGGCTTGTTTTCCAACAATGCGCCTACCTAAACTGCAGACACACAAGGAAGTGCTCCATTACCTCTGGAGTTCCCGACCTCTTAGCCCCAGAGCTCGCACCAGTTACACCGCACCCCTCACCATGAGTAGACACCAGCCGCCCACTGCCGCATCCCCGCCAACATCCTGACAGGCAGACCACCGGATCCTGCACTGACGGTGAGACCCCGGACCCTGAAATCCGTAAAATTTACTAAAGCCAACTCCAATGGGAATCTGATGGGAATACAGACTGTAGAACACAGTAGAACATGGGCACATCATCAAAATTATTTTCAGTAGTAGAACTGAAAACCTGGATTTACTATTCGGCAGGTTTAAACTAGTGATGTGCACCGGACATTTTTCGGGTTTTGTGTTTTGTTTTTGGGTTCGGTTCCGCGGCCGTGTTTTGGATTCGGACGCGTTTTGGCAAAATCTCCCTGAAATTTTTTTGTCGGATTCGGGTGTGTTTTGGATTCGGGTGTTTTTTTACAAAAACCCCTAAAAAACAGCTTAAATCATAGAATTTGGGGGTCATTTTGATCCCATAGTATTATTAACCTCAATAACCATAATTTCCACTCATTTCCAGTCTATTCTGAACACCTCACAATATTATTTTTAGTCCTAAAAATTGCACCGAGGTCGCTGGATGACTAAGCTAAGCGACCCAAGTGGCCGACACAAACACCTGGCCCATCTAGGAGTGGCACTGCAGTGTCAGACAGGATGGCAGATTTAAAAAATAGTCCCCAAACAGCACATGATGCAAAGAAAAAAAGAGGTGCACTAAGGTCGCTGGATGGCTAAGCTAAGCGACCCAAGTGGCCGACACAAACACCTGGCCCATCTAGGAGTGGCACTGCAGTGTCAGACAGGATGGCAGATTTAAAAAATAGTCCCCAAACAGCACATGATGCAAAGAAAAAAAGAGGTGCACCAAGGTCGCTGGATGGCTAAGCTAAGCGACCCAAGTGGCCGACACAAACACCTGGCCCATCTAGGAGTGGCACTGCAGTGTCAGACAGGATGGCAGATTTAAAAAATAGTCCCCAAACAGCACATGATGCAAAGAAAAAAAGAGGTGCAATGAGGTAGCTGTGTGACTAAGCTAAGCGACCCAAGTGGCCGACACAAACACTTGGCCCATCTAGGAGTGGCACTGCAGTGTCAGACAGGATGGCAGATTTAAAAAATAGTCCCCAAACAGCACATGATGCAAAGAAAAAAAGAGGTGCACTAAGGTCGCTGGATGGCTAAGCTAAGCGACCCAAGTGGCCGACACAAACACCTGGCCCATCTAGGAGTGGCACTGCAGTGTCAGACAGGATGGCAGATTTAAAAAATAGTCCCCAAACAGCACATGATGCAAAGAAAAAAAGAGGTGCAATGAGGTAGCTGTGTGACTAAGCTAAGCGACCCAAGTGGCCGACACAAACACCTGGCCCATCTAGGAGTGGCACTGCAGTTTTCTAGCGAGAGGATGAGTGCTTCCATCCTCATGTGAATCTGAACCACTAGCCATGAACATAGGCCGGGGCCTCAGCCGTTCCTTGCCACTCCGTGTCGTAAATGGCATATTGGATAGTTTACGCTTCTTATCAGACGCTTTTAATTTCGATTTTTGGGTCATTTTACTGAACTTTTGTTTTTTGGATCTTACATGCTCTCTACTATGACATTGGGCATTGGCCTTGGCAGACGACGTTGATGGCATTTCATCGTCTCAGCCATGACTAGTGGCAGCAGCTTCAGCACGAGGTGGAAGTGGATCTTGATCTTTCCCTATTTTACCCTCCACATTTTTGTTCTCCATTTTTTAATGTGTGGAATTATATGCCAGTAATATATCAATAGTAATGGCCTACTGTACCATACTGCTATATATTATATACTGGTGGTCAGCAAAATTATGCACTGTCCTCCTACTATATATACTGCGCACAACTTAAATGCACCACAGGTATGGATGGATAGTATACTTGACGACACAGAGGTAGGTAGAGCAGTGGACTACTGTACCGTACTGCTATATATTATATACTGGTGGTCAGCACAATTATGCACTGTCCTCCTACTATATATACTGTGCACAACTTAAATGCACCACAGGTATGGATGGATAGTATACTTGATGACACATAGTTAGGTAGAGCAGTGGTCTACTGTACCGTACTGCTATATATTATATACTGGTGGTCAGCAAAATTATGCACTGTCCTCCTACTATATATACTGTGCACAACTTAAATGCACCACAGGTATGGATGGATAGTATACTTGACAACACAGAGGTAGGTAGAGCAGTGGACTACTGTACCGTACTGCTATATATTAAATACTGGTGGTCAGCAAAATTATGCACTGTCCTCCTACTATATATACTGTGCACAACTTAAATGCACCACAGGTATGGATGGATGGTATACTTGACGACACAGAGGTAGGTAGAGCAGTGGACTACTGTACCGTACTGCTATATATTATATACTGGTGGTCAGCAAAATTATGCACTGTCCTCCTACTATATATACTGCGCACAACTTAAATGCACCACAGGTATGGATGGATAGTATACTTGACGACACAGAGGTAGGTAGAGCAGTGGACTACTGTACCGTACTGATATAATACTGGTGGTCACTGGTCAGCAAAATTCTGCACTGTCCTCCTACTATATACTACAATGCAGCACAGATATGGAGCATTTTTCAGGCAGAGAACGTAGATATTTTCAGCTCACTGAGCACAGATATTTGCAAGCACACTGAGCACAGATATTTGCAGCACACTGAGCACAGATATTTGCAGCAGTCTGAACACAACTGAGAGAACGCTGCACGTCCTCTCCCTATCATCTCCAATGCACGAGTGAAAATGGCGGCGACGCGCGGCTCCTTATATAGAATACGACAGCGGGATGATGACGTTCGGGCGCGCTCGGGTTAACCGAGAATGGTGGGAGGATCCGAACCCGCTCATCACTAGTTTAAACCCTCCGAAAAAACAAGCCCAATAATAGACCTGCCTCTGGGAGCGAGTTTGTGTGAAGAATTGCACAGATCAATATGGTCTTTGCAGGCTTTGCTGTGTAAAAATTGTTAAAAAGTGTAAATTTTAAAAAGCAAAATGGTGTGGGGTCTCCCCAAAATGATTACCAGCCCCAGGCCTCTGAGCCTATGTTAATATTGAAAAATAGGGGGGACAAACTGCGTGGTGTGCCCGCCTATTTTCCAATAACCAGCAGTAGATTGAACCAGCTGGGGGAAGTCCTTAATGGCAACCAACCCTAGACTGTGCAGCCCAGGGCTGGAATGCCTAGGGTAGTGTGCTTTTCTCTGCACCCTCTGGGGCTATGAGTGCAGAGGTAATAGTAATAATAAAGTATAAATAATATTCCCATACCTCCAAACTGTCCCGATTTTCGCGGGACAGTCCCATTTTTTGGGACTGTCCTGCTGTCCCACCCGCAAGCCGCAGTGTCCCATGGTGTGTGTGGGGAGCAGTTGGGAGGCTCCTGTCATTCGCTGCCCTGCTTAGCAGAGCAGTGGTAAATAGACGCTGTGCGCATGCGCACAGCGTTTATACGCAGGAGACAGAGGGGCTGGGGGCATGCCAGCAGCTCACACAGCGCAGGCCATACCCCCACAGTGACAGAAAAACGGGAGCGTCACTCACGGCACTCCCGTGAAGCCACGCCCCTTTCCTTAGGTCACGCACCTTTTCGGGGGCGGACGGCCCTCTTTCTGATCTACTGATGTTGGGAGGTATGTATTCTTCTTTACCAACCTAGGCTTTGAGGCCTGTGGTTGGTTATTAAATTTGCATATTTTTTTTTAACAGTTTTTAGACAGCAAAGCTCAGTGGCGCACCCAGGGGGGGTTTCTGAGTACCCAGAAACCCCCCTCCACTAAAAAAAAAAAAAAAAAAAAAAAATTTTTTTTTTTTTTTTTTTTAGCTGCATGAGTATTATTAATGACTGTCTAGCGTCCTCTGCAGCCTGCTGTCTTCCTGGTGGCACTTGCAAGTGCAATAAAAGTTTACTTTATTTTAATTATAGTACATATATATCCATGTGCATACATATATACACATGTATATACATACATACATACATATAAACACACACACACATATGATATATATATACATGTGTATATATATGTGTACTGTATGTGTGTGTACATATATATATATATATATATATATATATGCATGTTTAATATGCTATGTATATGTGTATATGGGTTCACTACGATCTCCCGGCGGCCGGCCTCCCGGGAACCAGCATACCGGCGCCGGGAGGCCGGCCGCCGGCTTACCAACAGTGTGGCGAGCGCAAATGAGCCCCTTGCGGGCTCGCTGCGCTTGCCACACTACGCGCGCCACACTATTCTATTCTCCATCCAGGGGGGTCGTGGACCCCCACGAGGGAGAATAAGTGTCGGTATGCCGGCGGTCGGGCTCCCGGCGCCGGTATGCTGGTCACTTGGAGCCCGACCGCCGGCATACTGAAGACCACCCGTGTATATGTATGTGTGTGTGTCACACACACAGACACACTAGTTTTACGGACCCAGCATATACTGGGTTACCTCAGTCCCCACCCCCGTGATTGGCTCCGCCCAGTTCTGGAAACCCCCCCATGCAAATCCTGCGTTTGCCACTGAAGCTTGCACAAATTATAGTTATCTGTGCAATGCTTTAAATCCACTACTGAGTGGCAAATTTTTGTCGGATTAGCGGCAGGATACGGGCTTCAAAACCGATGGGCATTGGTGGCCATTTGTAAAGAATAGTCAAAACCAATTCATACTGTAGCAAATATTGATTTTAGACTGAAATCCGTGATGTCCAGCAGATTGCGACAGGGCCGTCTTAACAGCAGTGCAGGCCCCTGGACAAAGCTTTGCACTGGGGCCCCTACCCATCCTCCAGCAGTAGGGGTGGGGGGTGCTATCAGCGGCAGCTTTGAAGTCCCGCATACGGTAGGGGGTGTTCTATCTTCCGCTCAGCATGTAGGACCTGGAGCAATATTTTCTGCTAATTACTCCTCTACTATACAGGAGGTGGGAGATGGGGCAAGAGGGAGAACACTAAACTGTAGAAGGGGGCATTGGGCTGAATGTAGGGGTCCTGGTACATGACTTCCAGGGTGGCTGGTGGTGTTTAATATGCAGGAGAGGGATGGATAGTGGAGTGGGCTTAATATTCATCATTTCTCTATCGTCCTAGTGGATGCTGGGGTTCCTGAAAGGACCATGGGGAATAGCGGCTCCGCAGGAGACAGGGCACAAAAAGTAAAGCTTTAGGATCAGGTGGTGTGCACTGGCTCCTCCCCCTATGACCCTCCTCCAAGCCAGTTAGATTTTTGTGCCCGGCCGAGAAGGGTGCAATCTAGGTGGCTCTCCTAAAGAGCTGCTTAGGAAAGTTTAGCTTAGGTTTTTTATTTTACAGTGAGTCCTGCTGGCAACAGGATCACTGCAACGAGGGACTTAGGGGAGAAGAAGTGAACTCACCTGCGTGCAGGATGGATTGGCTTCTTGGCTACTGGACATCAGCTCCAGAGGGACGATCACAGGTACAGCCTGGATGGTCACCGGAGCCTTGCCGCCGGCCCCCTTGCAGATGCTGAAGTAAGAAGAGGTCCAGAATCGGCGGCAGAAGACTCCTCAGTCTTCTAAAGGTAGCGCACAGCACTGCAGCTGTGCGCCATTTTCCTCTCAGCACACTTCACACGGCAGTCACTGAGGGTGCAGGGCGCTGGGAGGGGGGCGCCCTGGGAGGCAAATGAATACCTATTTTGGCTAAAAATACCTCACATATAGCCTCCGGAGGCTATATGGAGATATTTAACCCCTGCCAGAATCCGTTAAGAGCGGGAGACGAGGCCGCCGAAAAAGGGGCGGGGCCTATCTCCTCAGCACACAGCGCCATTTTCCCTCACAGAAAGGCTGGAGGGAAGGCTCCCAGGCTCTCCCCTGCACTGCACTACAGAAACAGGGTTAAAACAGAGAGGGGGGGCACTAATTTGGCGATATGCTTATATATATATTAAGATGCTATAAGGGAAAACACTTATATAAGGTTGTCCCTATATAATTATAGCGTTTTTGGTGTGTGCTGGCAAACTCTCCCTCTGTCTCTCCAAAGGGCTAGTGGGTCCTGTCCTCTATCAGAGCATTCCCTGTGTGTGTGCTGTGTGTCGGTACGTGTGTGTCGACAGGTAGGAGGACGATGTTGGTGAGGAGGCGGAGCAATTGCCTGTAATGGTGATGTCACTCTCTAGGGAGTCGACACCGGAATGGATGGCTTATTTAGGAAATTACGTGATAATGTCAACACGCTGCAAGGTCGGTTGACGACATGAGACGGCCGACAAACAATTAGTACGGTCCAGACGTCTCAAAAACACCGTCAAGGGTTTTAAAACGCCCGTTTACTTTAGTCGGTCGACACAGACACAGACAGGGACACTGAATCCAGTGTCGACGGTGAATAAACAAACGTATTCCTTATTAGGGCCACACGTTAAAGGCAATGAAGGAGGTGTTACGTATTTCTGATACTACAAGTACCACAAAAGAGGGTATTATGTGGGATGTGAAAAAACTACCATAGTTTTTCCTGAATCAGATAAATTAAATAAAGTGTGTGATGATGCGTGGGTTCCCCCCGATAGAAAATTATGGGCGGTATACCCTTTCCCGCCAGAAGTTAGGGCGCGTTGGGAAACACCCTTTAAGGTGGATAAGGCGCTCACACGCTTATCAAAACAAGTGGCGGTACCGTCTATAGATAGGGCCGTCCTCAAGGACCAGCTGACAAGGCTGGAAAATATAATAAAAAGTATATACACACATACTGGTGTTATACTGCGGCCAGCGATCGCCTCAGCCTGGATGTGCAGAGCTAGGGTGGCTTGGTCGGATTCCCTGACTAAAAATATTGATACCCTTGACAGGGACAGTATTTTATTGACTATAGAGCATTTCTATATATGCGAGATGCACAGAGGGATATTTGCACTCTGGCATCATGAATAAACGCGATGTCCATAACTGCCAGAAGATGTTATGGACACGACAGTGGTCAGGTGATGCAGATTCCAAACGGCACAGTATGGCCGTATACAGGAAGAGGACTTGTTTGGGGTCGGTCCATCGGACCTGGTGGTCACGGCAACTGCTGGAAAATCCACCGTTTTTTACCCTAAGTCACATCTCTGCAGAAAAAGACACCGTCTTTTCAGCCTCAGTCCTCTCGTCCCTATAAGATCATATCTGCCCAGGGATAGAGGAAAGGGAAGAAGACTGCAGCAGGCAGCCCATTCCCAGGAACAGAAGCGTTCCACCGCGTCTGACAAGTTCTCAGCATGGCGCTGAGACCGTACAGGACCCCTGGATCCTACAAGTAGTATCCCGGGGGTACAGATGGGAATGTCGAGACGTTTCCCCTTCGCAGGCTCCTGAAGTCTGCTTTACCAAGTCTCCCTCCGACAAGGAGGTAGTATGGGAAAAAATTCACAAGCTGTATTCCCAGCAGGTGATAATTAAATTACCCCTCCTACTACAGAAAAGGGGTATTATTCCACACTATATTGTGGTACTGAAGCCAGAAGGCTAGGTGAGACTTATTCTAAAAATTTGTTTTTGAACACTTACAAAGGTTCAAATTAAGATGAAGTCACTCAGAGCAGTGATAACGAACCAGGAATAAGGGGACTATATAGTGTCCCGGGACATCAGGGATGCTTACCTCTATGTCCCAAATTTGCCCTTCTCACTAAGGGTACCTCAGGTTCGTGGTGCAGAACTGTCACTATCAGTTTCAGACGCTGCCGTTTGGATTGTCCACGGCACCCTGGGGTCTTTACCAAGGTAATGGCCGAATTGATGATTCTTCTTCGAAGAAAAGGCGTCTTAATTATCCCTTACTTGGACGATCTCCTGATAGGGGCATAGTCCAGGGAACAGTTGGAGGTCGGAGTAGCACTATCTCGGATACTGCTACAATCAGCACGGGTGGATTCTAAATATTCCAAAATCGCAGCTGATCCCGACGACACGTCTGCTGTGCCTAGGGATGATTCTGGACACAGTCCAGAAAAAGGTGTTTCTCCCGGAAGAGAAAGCCAGGGAGTTATCCGAGCAAGTCAGGAACCTCCTAAAAACAGTGCATCATTGCACAAGGGTCCTGGTAAAAATGGTGGCTTCCTACGAAGCAATTCCATTCGGCAGATTTCACGTAAGAACTTTTCAGTGGGATCTGCTGGACAAATGGTCCGGATCGCATCTTCAGATGCATCAGCGGATAACCCAATATCCAAGGACAAGGGTGTCTCTCCTGTGGTGGTTATAGAGTGCTCATCTTCTAGAGGGCAGCAGATTCGGCATTCAGGATTGGATGCTGGTAACCACGGAGCCCAGCCTGAGAGGCTGGGGAGCAGTCACACAAGGAAAAAATTTCCAGGGAGTGTGATCAAGTATGGAGACTTTTCTCCACATAAATATACTGGAGCTAAGGGTAAATTTATAATGCTCTAAGCTTAGCAAGACCTCTGCTTCAAGGTCAGCCGGTATTGATCCAGTGGGAAAAACATCACGGCAGTCGCCCACGTAAACAGACAGGGCGACACAAGAAGCAGGAGGGCAATGGCAGAAACTGCAAGGACTTTTCGCTGGGCGGAAAATCATGTGATAACACTGTCAGCAGTTTTTCATCCCGGGAATGGAAACTGGGAAGCAGACTTCCTCAGCACGACCTCCACCCGGGAGAGTGGAAACTTCATTGAGAAGTTTTTTCCACATGATTGTAAACCGTTGGGAAATACCAAAGGTGGACATGATGGCGTCCCGTCTGAACAAAAAACGGGACAGGTATTGCGCCAGGTCAAGAGACCCTCAGGCAATAGATGTGGACGTTCTGGTAACACCGTGGGTGTACCAGTCGGTGTATGTGTTCCCTCCTCTGCTTCTCATACCTAAGGTGCTGAGAATTATAAGACGTAGAGGAGTAAGAACTATACTCATGGCTCCGGATTGGCCAAGAAGGACTTGGTACCCGGAACTTCAAGAAATGCTTACAGAGGTCTTATGGCCTCTGCCGCTAAGAAGGGACTTGCTTCAGCAAGTACCATGTCTGTTCCAAGACTTACCGCAGCTGCGTTGTCGGCATGGCGATGGAAAGCCGGATCCTAAGGAAAAAAAGGCATTCCGGAAGAGGTCATTCCTACCCTGGTCAAAGCCAGAAAGGAGGTGACCGCACAACATTATCACCACGTGTGGCGAAAATATGTTGCGTGGTGTGAGGCCAGGAAGGCCCCACAAAGAAATTTCAACTCGGTCGTTTCCTGCATTTCCTGCAAACAGGAGTGTCTATGGGCCTCAAATTGGGGTCCATTAAGGTTCAAATTCGGCCCTGTAAATTTTCTTCCAGAAAGAATTGGCTTCAGTTCCTGAAGTCCAGAAGTTTGTCAAGGGAGTATTGCATATACAAACCCCTTTTTTGTGCCTCCAGTGGCACTGTGGGATCTCAACGTAGTTCTGGGATTCCTCAAATCACATTGGTTTAAAACCAGTCAAATATGTGGATTTGAAGCATCTCACATAAAAAGTGACCATGCTCTTGGCCCTGGCCTGGACCAGGCGAGTGTCAAATTGGTGGTTTTTTCTCAAAAAAGCCCATATCTGTTTGTCCATTCGGACAGGGCAGAGCTGCGGACTCGTCCCCAGTTCTCTCCCTAAGGTGGTGTCAGTGTTTCACCTGAACCAGCTTATTGTGGTGCCTTGCACCTACTAGGGACTTGGAGGACTCCAAGTTGCTAGGAGTTGTCAGGGCCCTGAAAATATGTTCCAGGACAGCTGGAGTCAGAAAATCTGACTCGCTGTTTATACTGTATGCACCCAACAAGTTGGGTGCGCCTGCTTCTAAGCAGGCGATTGCTCGTTGGATTTGTAACACAATTCAACTTGCACATTCTGAGGCAGGCCTGCCACAGTCTAAATCGGTTAAGGCCCATTCCACAAGGAAGGTGGGCTCATCTTGGGCGGCTGCCCGAGAGGTCTCGGCATTACAACTCTGCCGAGCAGCTACGTGGTCAGGGGAGAACACGTTTGTAAAATTCTACAAATTTGATATCCTGGCAAAAGAGGACCTGGAGTTCTCTCATTCGGTGCTGCAGAGTCATCCGCACTCTCCCGCCCGTTTGGGAGCTTTGGTATAATCCCCATGGTCCTTTCAGGAACCCCAGCATCCACTAGGACGATAGAGAAAATAAGAATTTACTTACCGATAATTCTATTTCTCGGAGTCCGTAGTGGATGCTGGGCGCCCATCCCAAGTGCGGATTATCTGCAATACTTGTACATAGTTACAAAAATCGGGTTATTATTGTTGTGAGCCATCTTTTCAGAGGCTCCGCTGTTATCATACTGTTAACTGGGTTTAGATCACAAGTTGTACGGTGTGATTGGTGTGGCTGGTATGAGTCTTACCCGGGATTCATAATTCCTCCCTTATTGTGTACGCTCGTCCGGGCACAGTACCTAACTGGCTTGGAGGAGGGTCATAGGGGGAGGAGCCAGTGCACACCACCTGATCCTAAAGCTTTACTTTTTGTGCCCTGTCTCCTGCGGAGCCGCTATTCCCCATGGTCCTTTCAGGAACCCCAGCATCCACTACGGACTCCGAGAAATAGAATTATCGGTAAGTAAATTCTTATTTTTCCTGTGGGAGGGCAGCTTGCCTGTTTGCAGATATCCCCAGTTCCTGGAAATAGATTTATTAGCTTTCAATGAGATTAAAAAACTAGAGAGTCCCACCTTTCAGGAGATACTAGGGACACCTTTCAGGAGGTACTGGGGACTTGGGGATCAGAGTTCAGGAGCCGGAGCAATCCACTGAAAATATAACACTGCATACCAGGCGTGTAGAGCTGGAGCAGGGACCAGATGCTGGAAGGTTGATATCTCAGGTTCTGGGCATAGTAGAGACAAGCTGCCAATGTCCACCGAAAGGGGACAGCTTTTGGAGTATACCCTCTACATCAGACAGAACCCGAGCTATCTGGCTGGGAAGAGCAATTAACAGGCTTGGATGAGGGCCATTGCTTTGAAGTCAGATCTCTCCAGTTTCCCAGGGCCGATTTTAAAGAATCTAGTACCTCTGGAAAAAGGGGACCCTCAGGTATCAGACTAGGGGGTCTATTTATTAACATTATTTTTACAAAAAAATGTGCAAAAGGGTGTTTTCACACCCTTTTCACATTATTTTAGTATAACCTGATAGAAAGCTGAGCGGGGACCCAGCAGAGGGATCAGCTCTGTGTGTCCGATGGACACACAAGCTGATCACAGTGTAAAAAAACAAAAGTAAAAAAAACAAAAAAACATACCTGTACAGGGAGCCGGTGTCCGCTGCTCCGGTGAGCGCTGCCGGGCGCCGTGTCCCCCATATGCTGCGCTGTGACCCCGGTGCAGTAAAGTGATGCTGCAAAACAGCAGCACACTTTACAGCACTGGGGGTCACAATGCAGGAGGAGGACCCGGCGCCTGGCAGCCTCCTGAAGCAGCGCGGACCAGCTCCCTGGACAGGTGAGTATATTGATTTTCTGGGATGGGGTCCGCGGCGCGTGGGGGTAGACGCGATGGGGGGGGGAATCGACCGGGCGGCGGTGGTAGCAGCGATGTCGTCGGGGGCGGCGCATGTGCAGCAGGACATCGGGATATTTTTTACGAAAAATACCCCGATGATGCTGCGAAGATGCATTGCAGGAACAGAGCTTGACCGCAAGCTCTATTCCTGCATATGATAATTGATACATCCCTGTGATGTAATCAATTATCGCAGTGCGAGTTTGGGCGATTTTATCACCATCCGCATCCTGGATGCGGATGGTGATAAATAGGCCCCTAGGACCCTTATACCCCTGGGTCCCTTGGGCAACTGTCCTTTGAGCCCATACAAAAAGATGGTCCTGGATAGCAATACACTAGGAAATATAATGCTTAGTGGCATCTTTTATTATGCCAAATTTATTTGAAATGAAAGATTGTAAGGTAGAATTTAAAAAAAAAATTATGTTGCTTTGATGTGGAATGACCCAGTCACAGATAAAATGGCAGAACAATAGGAATGGAAGTCAAAAGATGAAGACCAAACAGGGAGGGGACAATCAGATGGTGCATGCAAGGCCGGCCGTTGTGCGAGTACAGGGCCGTTTCTAGCCAATTTGGCTCCCAGTGTGAGATTTAAAATGCGCCCCCCCCCCATTCACATAAGAAAAAATGCGCCCCCCTCCATAGATATAAAGAGGAAAAGTATGCGTGCGCCGCAGGTGCGCACGCTCCCGGCAAGGGGGCGTGATCTCGTTAAAATGGGCGTGGGTTTGTTAAGATGGGCGTGGCCTCATCTGATCTCATCATCACGACCACCACAGGATAAAAAAAAAAAAAAGTCCTCATTTTACACATTACAGCAGGCAAGTGTCCCCATTTTACACAGCACGGTAGGCAAGTGTCCCCATTTTACACATTGCGGCATGCACGTGCCCCCATCTTACACATTGCGGCAGGCACGTGCCCCCATTTTACACAGTACAACAGGCAAGTGTCCCCATTTTACACATTGCGGCAGGCACGTGCCCCTATTTTACACAGTACGGCAGGCAAGTGTCCCAATTTTACACATTGCGGCAGGCACGTGCTCCCATTTTACACATTGCGGCAGGCACGTGCCCCCATTTTACACAGTACAACAGGCAAGTGTCCCCATTTTACACATTGCTGCAGGCACGTGCCCCCAATTTACACAGTACGGCAGACAAGTGTCCCCATTTTACACATTGCGGCAGGAAAGTGTCCCCATTTTACACATTGCGGCAGGAAAGTGTCCCCATTTTACACATTGCGGCAGGCACGTGCCCCCATTTTACACAGCATGGCAGGCACGTGCCCCCAATTTACACATTCCTGCAGGCAAGTGTCCCCATTTTACACATTGCGGCAGGAAAGTGTCCCCATTTTACACATTGCGGCAGGAAAGTGTCCCCATTTTACACATTGCGGCAGGAAAGTGTCCCCATTTTACACATTGCGGCAGGAAAGTGTCCCCATTTTACACATTGCGGCAGGAAAGTGTCCCCATTTTACACATTGCAGCAGGCAAGTGTCCCCATTTTACACATTACGGCAGGCAAGTGTCCCCATTTTACACATTATGGCAGGCAAGTGTCCCCATTTTACACATTGCGGCAGGCACGTGCCCCCATTTTACATAGTACAACAGGCAAGTGTCCCCATTTTACACATTCCGGCAGACAGGTGTACCCATTTTACACATTCCGGCAGGCAAGCGTTCCCATTTTACACATTCCGGCAGAGAGGTGTCCCCATTTTACACAGTACGGCAGGTGGTGGTGGGGGGGGAGGGAGAGAGAGAGAAGGAGAGGGGCTGACTTACATTTGAAGCGGTTCTTCCCGCTCTTCAGCCGCCTCTCCCTCGTCTGCACAGCGCTGGCCGGCTTGGCTCCCCCTTCTCCCTCCTCCCGAGTGCCCAGCTCGGGGGGCGGGGTTTCGTGGAATGACATGATTGCGTCGTGACGTCACGACGCAAACACGTCATTCCGCGAAACCCCGCCCCCCGAGCTGGGCACTCGGGAGGAGAGGGGAGGGGGATTTGAAAGTGCTCAGGAAGTGCCACTTATGACATTCCGGAAAGAACAAAGTTGTAAAGTGTCTCTAATTTAAAAAGAACAAAAATCATAGTCTTTTGCAGCTTTAATAAATACAGCACTTATTAATGGAAAAGTCTCACTACTTGTTGGCTAATTAATAAAGGCTTCAGGTCCTAATGTGATGTGAATGAGTATTAGAAGTTTAATAAGAGATATATGCTTGTATAGTACAATGTATCAGTTCTGTGTTCCAGGGGCGGATCCAGAAGAAAATGATAGGGGGGGGCACCATGGAAGGGGCAAGTACATTTGCGTGCAGCTTCGGTGCATGTGAGGTGGCGCTTCTTATACAATGCCCACAGTTGTAGCGCTCATTATGCAATGTCCACTGTACTGGTAGTGCTCCTTATATAGACCCCATAGTAGTGGTGCCCCTTATGCAATGCCCGTATTGCCCCCAGTAGTAATGTTGCCTGTAGTAATGCCCCCAGTCATTTAGCGCCCTAGTAGTTATGCCCCCAGTGGTAATGCCCCTGCAGTTATGACCCCAGTAGTTTACCCCCCCCCCCTTTAGTTTAGCCTCCCAGTGGTAATGCCCCCAGTAGTGTGTCTGCTTGTAGTTTAGCCACCATTACAGATGGAGTTCCGTCTGTGCCTGGGCCTATCACCGCATCACTGGAATGAGAGCGTCTGTGTGCACTCCCGGCGGGGCTAAGCGGTGACCAATCAGACAGACAGTGCCCCATAGAGGTACTGTGCCCCACGGCGCGTGCGCCCAAAAAAATGGGTGTGGCCAATTAAAATGGGACGTGAAACACAGACATATGCCCCCAATAGTGCAGTGCTAGATCCACAATTGCCCCCACAGTGCCAGATCCACAATTGACCCCACAGTGCCAGGTATACAAATGCACCCTCAGTGCCAGGTATACAAATGCCCCCACAGTGCCAGATCCACAAATGCCCCCACAGTGCCAGGTATACAAATGCCTTCACAGTGCCAGATCCACAAATGCCCCCACAGTGCCAGATCCACAAATACCCCCACAGTGCCAAGTATACAAATGCCCCCACAGTGCCAGATCCACAATTGCCCCCACAGTGTCAGATCCACAATTGCCCCCTCAGTGTCAGGTAATACCTGACACTGTGGGTGCAATTGTGGATCTGACACTGTGGGGGCAATTGTATACCTGACAGGTATACAAAGGCCCCCACAGTGCCAGGTAAACAATTGCCCCCACAGTGCCAGGTATACAAATGCCCCACAGTGCCAGCCAATTGCCCCCACAGTGCCAGGTATACAATTGCCCCCACAGCAGCCAGTGCTGCAGCTGCTTACCACTGCTGCTGCTGCTGCTCCTCCTCCTCCGGGCTCCGTCTGTGAGGGACGGGTGAGTCAGGAGAGGAGAGCACCCGCCAGCGCGGCTGTGTCTGGCGCGGCGGCGTATAGCGGACTTCGTTCAAACCAGCCGCAGGTTCGTGAGCCAATCAGAGTTCTCGAACCGGCGGCTTCTGATTGGCTGCCGGTCCGCGAGCTCTGATTGGCTCATGAACCTGCGGCTAGTTTGAACGAAGTCCGCTATACGCCGCCGCGCCAGACACAGCCGCGCTGGCAGGCATTCTCCTGACAGCTGAGACACGCTGCCGCCGGACTGAGCGGCAGCTTGTCTCAGTGACACAAGCGGGGGCGCTGTGCAGGGAGACGGGCGCCCGCTGGTAACACGATCTCAGCGGGCGCCCATCATCTCTCTGTGCGACGCCGGTGCTGGGGGGGACGGAGGTCACAAATGACAGGGGGGGCACGGGCCCGAGTGCCCCCCCCCCTGGATCCGCCACTGCTGTGTTCCATTCACCATTAAAATATGTAACATCAGTTCTATGTTCCATTCACCATTAAAATATGTAACATGTAGCAAGTTTCATATTATTTGTTTTATTTGTTAGGGTTTATAAAGTGTGCTAATTTAGTTTGAAAGTCTGTCTAGCATCCGTGTGTACACATTTCTCAAAGAAGCACCCGGACACCTTGGTACAGCCTTGCGCCTGCAGTGGTCTGGTTGTGGAGCGGGGTCTGACACCCGTCAGTGGCAAGTGAGACACACCGGCTTAGCTACAAGAGCCCAATCAGTATCAGTGTATGCTTACTTGTCAGAGAAGCACCCAGGTATTATCGTACAGCCTTGCGGCCACAGCGGGACTCTGTTTAAAAGCTTCCAGCGACTTTCCACACGAGTTCACTCCACAGTGGCTGGTCAGTCTGACAGGTGATTTTCTATCAGGTAAACTATTCCTTGAACTGTTTAAAGGGGTGGTCTTCAGTATGCCGACTGTCGGGATCCCAGTATACCGGCGCTGGAATCCCGACAGCCGACATACCGACACTTTTTCTCCCTTGTGGGGGTCCACGACCCCCCTGGAGGGAGAATAAAATAGCGTGGCGCGCGTAGCGCACCACCGTGCCCGCAACGTGGCGAGTGCAGCGAGCCCACAAGGGGCTCATTTGCTCTCGCCACGCTGTCGGTATGCCGGCGTTCGGGCTCCCGGCGCCGGTATGCTCGTCGCCGGGAGCCCGGCCTACGGCATACCATACTACACCCGTTTAAACTTTTCTAAGAAACCTAACTTGGAATAGGACTGTCCATTTCACATCACATTAGGACCTGAAGCCTTTATTAATTAGCCAACAAGTAGTGGGACTTTTCCATTAATAAGTGCTGTATTTATTCAAGCTGCAAAATACTATAATTTTTGTTCTTTTTAAATTAGAGACACTTTACAACTTTGTTCTTTCCGGAATGTCATAAGTGGTACATCCCAGCGATATGCTAATGCTCAATTCTATATAATCTTATTTATATCAATTATATGTCATTTATCTGATGAATAAATATATCTAATAACTCCTCCGCTTTCTCTCTTTTTTTGGTTGGTTCTATTTACATTTAGAGGTTGGCAATCTCCCCCTTTTTTTAGTGAGAGCTGCATCAGTAATGTGATTCTCCAGATCCACAGGTAGGGAGACGCTTTCTTTGTTGTTTGTTTCTCCACAGGCTCACTTCTCCACTCTTTTCACTGCTTCATGAATAGACCCCTAAGTGCCATAATTCCAGGTTGTCGCATCACCTGACCGCTGGCGCTGTGGGGTACTTTGCAGGCAGCATTAAGTGATTTGAGGTATATGGTGTGCTCCAATGCATTTCAGCCTGTTGGGGCATTCTTCTGGGTGATATGAATGCATGGGTGGTATCAAAGTGGTAATAATGAAGAATTAATGGCTGTTTCTGGATTGGCTGTTTTGCCATGTTGGCACTCTATGTATTTTTTAATTTAATCTAATTTTTACATAAAAGTTTTTTCTTTTCTTTTTTCTCTTTTTAATAGAATTATTTGCTTCTGATCTATTGAATAGGGTTTGGTAATTTAATCCTCCTATAGTAGACATTTTGGTAGCCTGTGCCAAGAGGATTGGTGACAACTGTTTAATGGCATTGTCAATAAGGAGACAACAATTTTAAGCACATCATCATATTTTGTTTTAATATAAAATTTAAATCCTTGTAGAGCAATTATGGTTTCTTGACTTGCAGTTTATGATTGTGTAAGGTTAATGACTGAATCTTTTATAAGGGATAAGATTTCTATGTTTCACTGGACATGTTCTAAGAGGACAACAGCTGTAGCCCATATCATAAAACTCTAAACCATGCTTATCTTACAAGTGTGGGTGTAGTTTTTTCCCGTGGACATGTCTTGCTAGCCGGGAAGTTAGACTTCTGGGTCTGAAGATGCCAAAGGAGAATTCAATCCCTATATATAGAAAATACATTATGTGTAAAACTGGAAGCCTTGAGGTAATGATTAAGTGATGGTGAGTATTTGGCAGACCTTATTGAAAGCGGAACGGGATTCTGTGTCACGAAGGATTACAGAAGGTCACACCAAATCCTTAGAGATTCATGTCTGACCACTGTGTCCTCTGATTTTAGGATTGGACTTTGTGTATACCAGCTTTCATGCCAATTGCAAAATGTTTTTGAAGGGCATGCATGCTTTAGTCTAGTAGAATAATAAATAGTTAAAGCAAAGTCTATGTTACAGGATGTGGATTTTGCCATCACGTGCTTTAGCGTTTATTTTATTTTGTTCTGCTTATTAGTTTATTCTTTTAACTTCCAAATGGACGTAATGCTTTTTTTAAAGAGTGTACGAAGAGTATTTGGCACTAGCTTTTTACTCAATGTTTAGTGGTTTTTATTAATTCTTATTCTACTGAAAAAGTTGTACCGATGCATAAAGCTAAACATTACAAAACATAGTTTAACAGTAGTAACACAGTACACCACTGTATCACGTCAAAAAAGGGCCACTAGTAATAATAGCAACGTTACTACATACGGATGTATCCACCGTTATCTTGAGGGGATTAAGTCATTACAGCAGGAGATTAAGTCTCACTGGCCAGTCACAGTTAATCCTATTAACCGTCAAGATAAATGTGGATACATCTGTAGCACTTTTCTCCTAATAGCACTCAAAGTGCTTTACATTTGACTTTATGATACAAAATCCAAAACAAGCTTCATTGTAGATATTAGTGAAATGCCCAAGTAAATAGGACAGTCTTGAGTCTGTTTTTGACTTCTCAAACTGTGCGGGGAAGAGAGTTCCATAGAGTTGGAGCCACAAAGCTGAAAGCTCACCCCCCAGATGATTTCAGGGAGATTCTAGGTACTGTAAATAGTCCTTCATCTACAGATCGTAGTAATCGAGTGGGAAAGTAATGAATCAGAAGCTGCTTCAAGTACCTTGGGCCCTGGGCATGTAGGGCTTTGAAAGTGAGCAAGCGAATCTTAAAAATGATTCGCCATCTTACAGGCAGTCAGTGAAGGGAGTACAGAATGGGTGTTATATGGCTGGAGCTGGGCTGGGTGGTTAATAGCCTGGGAGCTGCATTATGTACCACCTGCAAGCGGTCTAATTCTTTTACTGGGAGACTAAGGTAGAGTTTATGGAGTCAATTCCGCACAGATATGTTCTCAAGAATATTCAAATACTACTTCAAATTCTGCTTATTTAAAACACTGCAGCGTAGCATTTCGTATACAGATACAGCCACGGTCACACAAAGAATATAAGCAATGCAGTATATCATTTTAATCAGCATAAGCTGCTTGTGCATCCTATTCCTATCGTTTGGCGAATAAGACGCATTTTAATGGAAAAAGTTGCATGAAAAGACGCTCGGAGACACAGCCCAATGCAGCAATATATCTGTAGATATATTGGTCATCGGCTGTGCTGCAGGGCCGACACGATATGTCTGTGAACGACGCTGTTCAAAGACATATCGTTGGTACACACTGGCCGGCGGACCCACAATATATTGGCCGTTCAAATGAACAGCCGTTATATCGGCCAGTGTGTACCCAGCAATAGTGTCACTACAAACAGCAACAAACCTGACTGTTACATTAAAATCAACAAAATCTCCAAAGTGACGAGGCACTATAGATGTGCATGCCATTACCCTATCAACAGTACTTTAGTAGCGGTTAGTGAATTTGTGAGGTGGTCAGTAGTAGGAGGTAGTATTATCCATATGCCATCTAATGGGAAATAAAACTATACATGAGGATCCTGATTTGCTAATAATATGTAAGTTATTTGGTCACTTGTTTCACTTACAGGCCATAAAAATGTGCGCAAAAAAATGTGCAAAAAAAAAAAAAAAAAAAGCAAGGTTTTTCTGTATTAACTATCCATCATGAGTTGGCAGTAAACTGACGTAAATTGCATGCCAGCAAAATGTGTTTATTCACCAATATGCTGATCTGTACCATCTTGCAAAGCGCTCACCCCTTACATGTATGCCTGGTATCCTACTGGTCAGTGCTCACTTGTGCCTTTGTGAGATTGCCCTGAAATAAAATACATCCTTACACGTAAAGATGATAATTGCTGGTTGCTGGTTTTACTCTGTCCACCCTCTTTGAAGGAATTTTTAAAAACCAATATTTGTAAGTCGTACTTCAATACCAGCTGTGTATCTAATCTAAATGTGAACAATGACTTATATTAAAGTAATAAAGGGATTGGGGGGTGGGGAAAAAATGGTAAATAATACTGCGGGGCATCCGGGCAGGTGCAAGGTAAATAATACTGCGGGCATACGGGCAGGTGCAAGGTAAATAATACTGCGGGCATACGGGCAGGTGCAAGGTAAATAATACTGCGGGCATACGGGCAGGTGCAAGATAAATAATACTGCGAGGCATACGGGAAGGTGCAAGGTAAATAATACTGCGAGGCATCCGGGCAGGTGCAAGGTAAATAATACTGCGGGCATACGGGCAGGTGCAAGGTAAATAATACTGCGAGGCATACGGGCAGGTGCAAGATAAATAATACTGCGAGGCATACGGGCAGGTGCAAGATAAATAATACTGCGAGGCATACGGGAAGGTGCAAGATAAATAATACTGCGAGGCATACGGGAAGGTGCAAGATAAATAATACTGCGAGGCATACGGGAAGGTGCAAGATAAATAATACTGCGAGGCATACGGGAAGGTGCAAGATAAATAATACTGCGAGGCATACGGGCAGGTGCAAGATAAATAATACTGCGAGGCATACGGGAAGGTGCAAGATAAATAATACTGCGAGGCATACGGGCAGGTGCAAGATAAATAATACTGCGAGGCATACGGGAAGGTGCAAGATAAATAATACTGCGAGGCATACGGGCAGGTGCAAGGTAAATAATACTGCGAGGCACACGGGAAGGTGCAAGATAAATAATACTGCGAGGCATACGGGCAGGTGCAAGGTCTCTCTGCACCCTAGGCAAAGCTTCAGCCTAACACCCCCCTAACATGCAAACCCTACCACCACCACTTCTTGCAGGGGAGATGCAGGAGGCCACTAGGTGGGCTGGGATGAATTACATCATTATACATACACAGAGAAAAGTGACAGCACTCAAAGACTTTTAAAGCTATAAAGTATATTGTAAACAAAGGCCCTCATTCTGAGTTGATCGCTAGCTGCTTTCGTTTGCAGCGATTAGGTAAAAAAATGGCAATTCTGCGCATGCATATGGGGCGCAGGGCGCATGCGCGTCATACTTTCACAAAAGCCATTGCAGTTTCACACAAGGTCGAGCGACGCTTTTCAGTCGCACTGCTGACCGCAGAGTGATTGACAGGAAGTGGGTGTTTCTGGCAGGTAACTGACCGTTTTTGGGGTGTGTGTGAAAAAACGCAGGCGTGCCAGATAAAAACGCAGGAGTGGCTGGGAAAACTTAGGCATGGCTGGCAAAACGCAGGGCGTGTTCGTGACGTCAAAACAGGAACTAAACAGTCTGAAGTGATCACAAGCTAGGAGTAGGTCTCGAGCTACTCAGAAACTGCACAATCTTTTTTTGTAGCAGCGCTGCGATCCTTTCGTTCGCACTTCTGCTAAGCGAAGATACACTCCCAGAGGGACCAACTCGGAATGAGGGCCAAAGTCGCAACATTTTGTGACTTTGTTCACAATATAGATTCACTTTAAAAGTCCATGAGTGCCGTCTATTCTTTATATACTGTAGAATACTGTATATGGGGTCTGGTGGGGATATTAGAGTAGAGTTGGGTACGGGATGGCTGCGGTCAGAATACAGACAGTGGAATACCGACCACCATAATACCGACATTTTGAATAAAATGAATTAACCTTACCCTAACCCTCCCTCCCCTCAGCCTAATCCTAACCTGCATACTAACATTCAGGATGCCAGCTGTCGGGATTCTGGCGTCATGTATTTGTATACTCCTTACTGTGTTCCATTCCCCAATCTGTAAATTCATTACTGACCCGCATACAGAAATATTCTTAATTTTTTTGTCAGATGAATTCAGTGGTGCCCTCCAGTGGCTGGTGCCCCTATGCAGCTGCCTAAAGCTGCCTAATGGTAGAGGCCCTGCAGGGCATATGAAACAGGATCTGAGTTTGCCAGAGGTGCGGGATGCCGGTTGACCTCTGGATTATAGTGGCAATCATTTTCAATGCATGGTTTTGCAGTGTAAATGATAGCCGTTTAAAAAAAAAAGTCTGACATCGGCTGGCATCCCGCACCTCCGTCAAGCTCGGACCCTATTACGTATGCCTCTGTAAGGAAAACATTCTAATAAAGTCAATGAAAAATTATATATGATGAAAGTTAAATAAATATATTGATGAAAAGGCACCTACAAAAAAACATATACATGGCTGGTGTTAGGGGCAGTGTATTAAGCCTAAAGAAGTGATAAAGCAGTGATAAGTGGAAGGTGATAATGCACCAGCCAATCAGCCCTGTCATTTTTCAAACCCGTAATGATTGGCTGGTGCGTTATGACCTTCTACTTATCACTTCTTTATCACTGCTTTATCACTTCTCCATGCTTAATACATTTGCCCCGTTTTTTATAGACACATTGCATGCATACAGTCAAAGCAAACTTGCCTACTTTTAATGTCTCCTCTCCAGGAGAAGCCCGGAGAGGAGACGCTGCAGGAGACTTCAGGGGGGTGGGGCTGGGCTGTGACATCATCAAGCCCCACCCCCACACCGGAAAATGCCGCGATTCGCGGGTCCACAGGAAATGCATCATTTTAACCCCTTCCCCACCCCACGGACCTGCGAATACAGGAGCTTATCTCTCCATCCTGCCCGCATCACTAGGGTGCAAGCAGGATGCGGGAGACCTGCCTACTCTTCCGGGGGTGCGGGGGGCTACCCTAAAAAACGGGAGCCTCCCAAAGCTTCTGGGAGAGTAGGCAAGTATGAGTCAAAGGCGTCATCAGGTGTGGTGACACCTGGTGTGCACTCTGCAATGCTCGCCCCCCGCCCCTGACAGAGCTGCCTGAAAAGGGGGCATGTCCTAACAAAAGGGGCGGTGGCCTCGTGCGGGTCTCCATTTCTTCACTTCGGGACCGTGTCCAGCATCCCCGGAGATGCTGGCTGCCCCCAGAGACTGGGCTGAGTGCAGTGCTGGCTTTTCATGTGTGACAGGAGCCGAGAGCTGTAGGTGAATGTCACACTGTCACTGCAGATCAGCCGGCACTTTGGTGTCACCCCTTCCGAGGATGACACCCGGGGTCGGGCCGCACCCCCCACACTCGGCATGTGACGCCACTGCATACAGTTAGGTAAAATTTAATGTACTGTATTCCCTAAAGTTCTTTAATGCCTGCTTGTGTCTGCTTCAATTGTCCTGAGTCCACAGGAGCTAACTGTGAAAGACTCCTCCAATATACTGGGGTAGTAACTCCTAGGGACAGCAGTAATCACTGTCCCTGCGAATTACCAGTAGTACATAGTGGGGATATTTTCATACAGAATTAAAATATCTGTTGTCCCTAGGTATCACACCGGTGTTTCTTAATGGCATATTTATCACAATCCACAGCTGAGATGTGGATGGGATGTGATAAATTTGCCTAAATTTGTAATGCGATATTTGAATACATCGCAAGAATGTATCCAATACCGCATGCAAGGACAGAGCTTGGGAGAAAAGTCTGTCCCTGTGAATCATCCCCCTCAAAAAATAATAATCAGGAGCATGTCTGCGCATACGCCACCAGCTAGCCCCCGCCAGGCTAAGTTCAGGGGATCTGGGAGCTGGTCAGCTGTCGCTGTGCTCCCTCTCTGTGACTCCAGTCATTTGCTCTGTGCTGTAAACTGAGATGACAGACGAGATTTTTACAGTACAGCTTCTCGGTTCACAGCACAGAGCAGATGACCAGGGTCAATGAAGGAGCACAGCGTTCAGCAGACTGTCTTATGGTGCTTACACACAAGGCGATATTTTAAACGATATCGTTGATTTTTACCCTTCTGAGCGATATCTTTTGTAATATCACCCAGTGTGTACGCTACAAACGATGAACATAGCACACTCCCGCGGGTTGTTATTGACCCCCTCTGTTGTACATGCAGCTCAATTTGGACTTACTGCATGCACCGGCTTGGCGGAGACGTGACGCCACTGAATGATATTGTTAGCGACATCATGCAATGTGTAGCACTATATCGGCCGCCTGGGAGAGTAGGGAAAACACTAGGCAATATCACTCATTGAATCTAGTGCCTAGTGTGTATGCACCTTTACAGAGGCACTCACCAGATCACCGATCACCACTCCCTCTACAGCAGTATTATTTTTTTCTCTTACCTCCTAGTGGAAACTGGGGTATTGTACTTTAGTACCATGGGGTATAGATCGGGTCCACTGGAGCCTGGCACTTTAAAAACTTTTAGTGTGTGTATGTGTGTGCTGGCTCCTCCCCTCTATGCCCCTCCTATCAGACTCAGTTTAGAAAAATGTGCCCGAGGAGCCGGGTGCACTTCTCTGGAGCTCCAGAGATTTTTCTTTTAAGTTTATTATTTTCAGGTAGTTCTGGTTGGCAACTTTGTGGGACTTAGAGGGGGGACTGAACCAATCTCCTGAGGGTTAATGGTTTGCAAATCCCAGCTGACAGGACACTGAGCTCCTGAGGTGCTGATCACACTCCATTAGTGTGTGTGCCCATGCCGGCAGCTAGCCGCCACCCTCTAACAGAGGCCGAAGATCCAGGTGCGGTGAGTGTTACACCGGGGTCCCGGTTGGTGGGTCCCCGGTGCAGTGTTGGCGGCAAGTTACGCGGTGGTCACGGGCCCGGAGCTGCGGAGATGATCATGGGTCATGGCGGAGATGATGCTGCAAGTGTGCATGATGGTAGTGAACATAGTCCCATACTTGGACAATCTATTAATAAAGGCTGTGTCCAGGGAGCGTCTGCTTGACAGCATCGATCTGACGACTCGACTACTGACGGATTATGGGTGGATCCTACATTTTCAGAAGTCTCACCTGGAACCGACCCAACTTCTTCAGTTCCTGGGAATGATACTGGATACTGTGTCTCAAAAGGTGTTTCTCCTGAGGGACAAAGCCTTGACTATCCAGGCTATGGTTCGCTCGGTGCTTGGTCCTCGCAAGGTATCCATACATCTTTGCATCCGATTACTGATGAAGATGGTGGTTGCTTACGAGGCAATCCAATAAGGTAGATTTCATGCCCAACCATTTCAGCTGGATCTGCTGGACAAATGATCAGGGTCTCACCTTCACATGCATCAGGAAGTGACGTTGTCCCCGCAAGCCCAAATTTCTCTCTTATGGTGGATACAGGTTCCTACCTGGTGGAGGGCAGGAGTTTCAATATCCACCCGCAGATTTTACTGACAATGGATGCCAGCCTCCGCGGTTGGGGGGCTGTGACCCAAGGGGCCCAGTTCCAGGGGACTTAGTCACGACAGGAATCTGCCCTACCAATAAACATCCTGGAACTCAAGGCCATATTCATTCTGCGAGTGGACAACTGGGAAGCAGACTTCCTCGGTTAACAAGAAACAGTGATGGAAACCGCACCGGTTAAAGATAATTGTATATGTGTAGTAGTTGTCATCTGTAAAACTGATTTGTATCCAAGAATGTGTTTTTTATTTTGGTAACCATACACATGAGGTTCTATTATCCTTTATATTATGTATATAAGGTTACCATCAGTGGTGCTCCCCTGAGTCAGTGAGTATCAATGTAAACACAAAAAAGTAGAAAGTAGAAGACTCTTGTTGGGGAGCATTCTAATACAGACAGACTGTTGTGGTCAAATACCAATAACTTGATAAAATAAAAATACTTTAAAAAATTCTCATCAAAAGGTACATGTTATTTTCATGTTTATTGTTTGTGTGACACACACTGTAGAAGTCCTCTAATGTTTGAATAATAGGACATTTTCATGCTGGTCACCATATAAACAGGCATCTTTATCTCTCTCTGATTCTCATCTCACTCTCATTTTCTTGGTTTCTATCCCACAGTCTATGTTAAGAAACAAGACATACAGTAAGTGAGGTGTGAGAGGAGCAAAATAATGAATTGGTTTTGCACAGATACTTTAATGCAACTTACTTCCTACTGGTGATAATAGCGGACTAATCGTACTTTTTAGTGGGTATATAAGATTGGTTTTCCTGTACGAATTTTCGTATTGTGGTATCCATTGTGATATATCTTTCCACATACATAACAACCATTTCTTTCTTTAACATGTGGTCCATATGAGTCACACTTACTGTGAGTACTCATTACCCTTTGTGCTCATTCGCCTATCAAAACATAGTGACAATAAAGGCAAGCTTAAAATATGCGGACATACCCCACTGGAGATGCCTAATCTCATCTGATCTTGTATGCCAAGCTGTGGATGGCCGGTTCAGTACTTGGATGGGAGACCACCCTGGTACTGCAACTATTTGCTGCCTGTTGACTAGTAAGAGCACCTCGGCTTTGACCTATGATTCAACATTCTGCAATAATTTTTCCCTGTGGGATCTGTGCAGTAAAAATTATGGTCATATATCTCACAGCATAAGGACATTACCATAGCCATATTGTGACTATTATTTGACCACGAATATACCCACTTCGGCTTACATGATAGCATTTGAGCTATAAATTGTATATATTTTCTTTCTTTCTATATTTTCCATTGTTATTGATTAACACACATTGGCATCAATTGAACTCCTCTAAATTACCTTCTAATGAGAATTTATAAACGTATTTTTATTTTATCAAGTTATTGGTATTTGACCACAACAGTCTGTCTGGATTAGAGTGCTCCCCAACAAGAGTCTTCTACTTTCTACTTTTTTGTGTTTACAAGCGGACTTCTTCAGCAGGCATGACCTCCATCCGGGGGAATAAGACCTACATCCCAAGGTGTTTCAACAGTTAATTCACCAGTGGGGCTATCCACAGATAGATCTGATGGCTTCTCGACTCAACAAGAAGCTATGCCGTTACTGTTCCAGAACGAGGGATCCGTAGGCTGTAGCAGTGGATGTGCTGACGATGCAGTGGATGTACCAGTTTGTGTACCTGTTCCCACCGCTACCGCTAATCCCAAAAGACTAAGAAGGGAAAGCATTCAGGCAATTCTAATTGCCCCAGATTGGCCTCAATTGTCGTGGTACGCGGACCTCCTGACCATGTCTCTGGAGGATCCCTGGCTTCTGCTGCTCCAAAAAGATCTTCAGCAAGGTCCGTTTGTCTATCCAGACTTACAGCAGCTACATTTGACGGCTTGGAAGTTGAGAGGGAGATTCTAGCAAAGAAAGGTCTCCCCTCTCAGGTTATTTCCACCATGGTCCAGGCCAGGAAGATGGTTACGTCAAAACACTATCATTGTATCTGGAAAAAGTATGTTTCTTGGTGTGAAAGTAGAAAGGTTTCTCCTATGGAGTTTAAACTTGGTCATTTTCTGCTTTTCCTACCAGCAAGAGTGGATATGGGCCTATGTCTAGGCTCCATTAAAGTCCAGATTTCGGCGCACTCTATTTTATTCCAGAAACAACTTGCCCTGTTACCAGAAGTACAGACTTTCCTGAAGGGAGTTCTTCATATGCAACCACCCTTTGTTCCTCCCACGGCTCCGTGGGATCTCAATGTGGTTCTGTCCTTTCTCCAATCAGATTGGTTTGAACCCTTACATAGGGTGGAGTAAGAAATTTCTCACCTGGAAGACGGTGATGTTATTGGCATTGGTGACTGCCAGACGTGTCTCTGAATTAGGAGCCTTATCCTGTAAAAGCCCTTACTTGATTATTCATAAAGACAGAGTGGAACTTCGGACCCGTCCTCAGTTTTTGCCTAAGATGGTTTCTGCCTTTTATGTGAACCAGCCTATTGTGGTTCCAGTGTTGTCTGATGCTTCTGTGGGCCCTGAGTCCTTGGATGTGGTCAGGGCTCTGAAGATTTATGTCAAAAGGACGGCACATCATCTGAAATCTGACTCGCTGTTTGTCCTTTATGATGCCTCCAAGATTGGTCAGCCAGCTTCTAAGCAGTCTATTGCTTGTTGGCTCAGGTTGACCATTCAACAGGCCTATACTTCGGTGGCTCTGCCCTTGCCAACGTCTATTCAGGCCCACTCGACGAGGTCGGTGGGGTCCTCCTGGATGGCTTCCCGGGGTGTCTCGGCCCTACAATTGTACTGAGCTGCAAGTGGTCTGGTTCGAACACGTTTGTTAAATTCTATAGGTTCGATACCTTGGCCAAGGATGACCTTAAGTTTGGTAAGGCGGTTTTGCAGGGGTCTCAGCACACTCTCGCCTGTTTGGGAGCTTTGGGACTTCCCCATGGTACTAACGTACGAGACCCCAGTATCCACTAGGACGTAAGAGAAAATAGGAATTTAATACCTACCGGTAATTCTTTTTCTCCCAGTCCGTAGTGGATATTGGGCGCCCGCCTCAGTGCTTTGTTCCTGCTTACCTGTGTAAGTTTTTGGTTAGACCGATGTTGCGGTCCTCTTCTGTTGTTGGGATATCCTGGTTAGGTTGGTGTTGCTATCCTCTGTTCTGGTTAGCGCCCTCCTTTCGTTTATGGGGGGGTCATTCCGAGTTGTTCGCTCGCAAGCTGCTTTTAGCAGCTTTGCACACGCTAAGCCGCCGCCTACTGGGAGTGAATCTTAGCATATCAAAATTGCGAACGAAAGATTAGCAGAATTGCGAATAGACACGTCTTAGCAGTTTCTGAGTAGCTTCAAACTGTTAGGTTCCTGGTGCTCAGAACAAGGGAGATGTTCATGAAGTGAGTCCAGAGCACCAGGACGTAACGCTGGGAAAGGGGAATGGAAAGGAAATAGCCCCTGGCGCCCTAACTCTGTTGTCTCACCCGTGCTGTCAGAAATCCCTTGCGAGACTATGGTTTCTTGAGCCCTTGGCAGCCGCGTTTGAAGGGCGGATTATGTCTGCCCAACTCCGATGCCCCCCGGTCTTAGTGAGAGACAAAGGGAAATCCGAGACAGGATGATAACAAGAGGCCCTCTAACTAAGCAAACAGGCCAGGGGCTACAAGCTAACTAAAAACCTAAAGTATGTGCGGAGAAACCGCCAAAGGAAAAGAACAACAAAGGAAATGCTGATCACACGCCGACACAATACCTTTGTGTATCGGCGGTGACAGCATAAGCAGAACCCTCTGCAAAACACCAGGGACAGAAACAATAATGAAATACAGCGGCCTAGGCCAACGGACGCGGGAGAGCCGCTACTCACGGAACCGGTACAAATACTGGCAAACGGACAGGAACCCTCAATGATGCCGACACACACTCTCAGAACTGGAGGACAGGCAGAATCCCAAACGACAGACCGGTGGACACCAGGAAACCAGGAACTTGACCAGGGATAGGCAAAGCCACTGGACCTCAGGGCAGGAACGCCTCACAGCAGGACACGGGAACAGACACAGGAATCGACACAGGGACTGACACAGGAATCAACACAGGAAGCAGCTAGTCAGACACTGCTATACAGGAGCTCAGGGACTGGCAGGAACCAGGTCAGACTTCAAGCAGACTGAAAACCAAGAAATATCACTAGCATCTGTGAATTGCAGTCAGCCAGCATATAACAGAGAGGCCTAATTAATAATCCCATGCAGCTGCCCTGTTGCATGATTCCAAACTGACAAGATGCAATTAGCAGCCAGGTGAGGCTGAACACATGCGAACAAGCTGCAATTACACAGCGGCAGCAGACAAGAGTATTCTAAAACAGAGCAACAGGAAATCCTGGCATGCAAGACAACTTTATAAACATAAAATACAGAACAAAACTGCAAAACAGGAATGAGCCACAGCCGTGGCTCATAACACAAACTTACTCGGCATCTGCGATCAGTTCAGTGCTTGTCGTTCCTGGTTTGACTTCACAAACACACCCAGCATTCGCCCAGACACTCCCCCGTTTCTCCAGCCACTCCCGCGTTTTTCCCGGAAACGGTAGCGTTTTTTCGCACACTCCCATAAAACGGCCTGTTTCCGCCCAGAAACACCCACTTCCTGTCAATCACACTCCGATCACCAGAACGAAGAAAAAACCTCGTAATGCCGTGAGTAAAATTCCTAACTGCATAGCAAATTTACTTGGTGCAATCGCACTGCGGACATTGCGCATGCGCATTAGCGACTAATCGCTCCGTTGTGAGAAAAAAATACAGAGCGAACAACTCGGAATGACCCCCATGGTTGTTTGTTGGCTTATTGCCTCACCGCTGTTGTTTTGTTCTTCTCTCAGATTATGTCCATCTCCTCGGACACAGTTTCCAAGACTGAGTCTGATAGGAGGGGCATAGAGGGGAGGAGCCAGCACACACATGCACACACTAAAAGTTTTGCAAGTACCAGGCTCCAGTGGACCTGATCTATACCCCATGGTACTAGAGTACAAGACCCCAGTATCCACTACGGACTAGGAGAATAGGAATTACCAGTAGGTATTAAATTCCTTTTTTTATTTTCTATTCTAACTTTTTTTTCTCTGTGATCAGCCTGTAGTTTATTACTATTAGACACACATGGTTAATCACAGAAGCCTTCTCCATGCTGATAATGTCAAATATTATCTTAAAACATAAAGCTATACACTGTTACCGTGGAGCCGCTAGACTTATTACACACACTACGGACTAAGTACGCTATTTGCGTACTGAGTACCGTATGGATACGCACTTAGCGTATCAGACGCTGTGCCGTGGGCGCGACGCACACGCGGCACGTACGCACACGGATTGAAATACTGTAAACCTTATTAATGAAACAATGTAATGATATGCTTATACTTTAAACCTTAAATAGCACTGGCGATACAAAGTATCCGCAGTGCATACACCTTAACAATGCAGGTTAATCTAAAACAGGTTAAACAGGTTAATCTACTTTAAAAGCCCAGGCAGGAAAGTGAAAACACAACATTGTTTGTGGTAAACCACTGGGCTCTAACACCGCAGTGGATTATTCAGAGAAAAGGGGTAAACAGATACAAGTTATACACTACAGGCTAACAAGGAAATCTAAACAGAATAACAGAGAATAATGGCTACAGAGAATATACATACATGGGGAATCGTTCGCAATCGCGTCCTGGACCAGTCCTCAGCTATCAGGTAGAAAGCCTTCAGAGTCTTGTGTGACCAAGCCTGCTGCAAGCTCTATTTATTCACTTCATCCAAAACAATACAATGGTCACTGTAATCCCTTTGTTTATTGGACACAGAGATGCACCCTTTCATTACGGGAGAGGTCATAGGTTGATTTGAAAAGGTGGGCTATGTCTTTCTCAGCTGCTCTTGTGGGTGGCCTCCTCTGGATTCCCCCCGCATACTTAATATAATGTAAACACAGTTAATGTTCATATTCTACTTCTGTACATAACTATACGCAGTAGCAAGCGATCCTTTCCTAACTAACACCGGAATGTTACCCTTAAAATACCCTACAGCTGGATACTAGACATCACCTACCAACCTTTATCTGACCCTTCCTATCATGCAAAGACGAATCTCTCTGTCCAGGAACTGTTTAAACTAATATTACTCGCTGTCATGGTCTAGGGGAACTACATCTACAAAATGCACTAATTGGGTTAAATATGCTATATTCTAATAGCACGCTACATGCTCACAAACTCCGCCGTAAATACACATATCATGCGCACGAGTCGCCAGAGCGTCTCTTACGCAACTTGCGGATATGTGTACGCACGGGGGACCAGGTGCACGAGCAGCGTGCATGTGCATGAGGGGTTAGAACAAAGGATATGTATAACAATATTTTTCGACTTTGACAGTCGACCCTTTGGCAGTCAACAATAACTGCCACTATCTAAACAATTAAGCAGAAAAATATACAATACAATGAAATACCTATAAATGATTGGGTGGAGGGAGGAGAGGAGTAGGCGGGAAATGTATGACCTAGTGGGATAGTAAAAGCATGTATGTATGAAATTCATGTCTGAGGGGCATGTATCATCGTGCCGTACATGTTCTAGATAAGCTTCGAGGTATTGCGAAGTATACATTAAATCCTTCTTATCCCGTATTAAGGGTCTGTAAGTGGGCCAACAAACACTACCGAGCTCTTTTCGGCTTCTTGTTCCAAAAAATGGGGTGCACATTTAGTTGATGATACATGCAGGGGGAAAAACATGTGAGTGCTAATATATGTACCTATATCACCTGTCGACTATGTGTGTCACTACCTGAAGATTGTAGAGATGAAGATAAGAAACATGTCACAAATACATTCACATAATAATGTGTGCAATTGTCCTTGGGTGTCTGTTGAAGTCTTGTCCGGATGGATGTATCCTTGCTGTGGGTGATAATCAAAGTCTTTCAAGTGTCCATAAAAAGTCTTTAAAGTCTCTAAAGTGTCTATCAAAGTCTTTTAGAATGTCCATCGAAGTCTGTAGAAATGTCCATCAAAGTCTGTAGTCTTCTTCCGAATGGATGTATTTTAGCTTGGGAGAAAAACAAAGGAGAAACGGGTGAAAGAAACGGACCGTGGAATCACGTTTTATAACAACATTGACTCAATTGATGGGTCATAAATTAAATAGGTTTGGGTAACAATGCCCTCGCTCCTCAAACTCATCACTTTGGTACTGCGCTTGCACCGCATTAAAATCCGAACACATCTAAATATCAAACCAATCATTATGACAACTCCCAGGATACAAGGGAGAAATTTTCCTACATTCACGATAACATTTTGAGCCCATTCTCCTAAACCTGAGAACCAATTGCGTGGGTTCAACCATGAAAACCAGCCGGTCAGTTCATTACTCACAGCAGTAAGGGTAAGGTGGTGTCTCCTTCGGAACTCCCACTTCAATTGCAAGATATCGTCCATCTTTTGATCTATGACCTCGGTTGGGTCATCAGTGCTGTTTGTAATATACGTGCAGCACTTCACACCATACTGAGTTGCTAGGGTGATACATTACCCGCCTGTCACCGCTGTGATGTAATTGAGAACCATCCTGTGCTGGATCAGTTCCGTTTTGTAAGCTTGCAATTCCCTCCCAGTATACCTGAAGGTGTCATCATACATCTCGGTGATATTGTCTATCAGGTTCGCTAGCGCATTAATATACCTAAAATTTTTAATTCCTCTGGCGGTATGGGTGATATCTAACGCGAGTAGGAATTGAATCCCGGTGGATTCGTAAATCAAATCAGAGGCTGCGTGCTCTGTTCTATCTATAAGGTGTCTCTTAACGATGTGTTCATAGTGAGTGTGAGTGTAAGGAGCTTGAGCATTGCGGTGAACGTCTTTCATCTTATTATGGGTAATGGTCATTACTTCTTGCAACACTCTTCCAATGTAACACAATCCCTCTGAGTTTGGGGCAAGCCACTTATACGCCTTCCTCCCGCATATGAAATATGCATCATCGGGGAGAACATATGGGACAGAATATGACATTACCATATTGCAAACCTTCCAGGTGAAAAATCCTATCCCTAACTCTCTCATCTGTACAGTACACGTATCAGGCTGTAAGATATGCGCACAGTACCCTGGAGATACTTCTCCAACCCGCATGGTCCTACTTCCTAGAGTGTACCTGTACTGAAAATACCTCCCACCGTCGGCTATTTGGCGTATAAGTTCTGAGTCTACGGGCATTCTATCGGCTCTGTGTGAAAATGCCATGGTTTGGTTATTCCATGTCACTTCCCAATTTCCCGGCTTTCGGGGATTGGAAATGTTGAAACATATTAAGGACCTATCCACATGATATTGGTGGAGCTTCAAACTAGGTGGCCTAGAAATATAAAATTTCTTGTCCTCCGGTCTCCCTCCCCTTAATTCAAGTACCTCATCTAGTGTTAAAGGGTACGGTACTAATCCTGACTTGCTCTGACCTTGAGGTACTTGTGAGCACACCCAGCATTCTGTTTGGTATAAAACCTTACCCACTAATGAGTGATAGTCACTCAATGGATGACGGTCCATGTTGATATTAAGGCTGGACTGACATCTCTGGATGCACCCGTCCTCAACTATGTTTTCACATTCACTGGTCTCCTGAGACCCATTTACCCATTAAGTGCTTCTAATTTGCATATGAATGCTGTGTGCTTTTGACTGTCTGTGAAGGTGGTTTTTCACTGCTAGGAAAAAGCAGTTACACAGGTTAATTTGCATTTCAATGGCTATCTTACAACAAGCAGAGTTAACTGAATCCTAGAGGTAAAGAAAAAAAACTTTGTTTATATCTGTATGTGGTTCTTACATCACGTATTCATCTTACTATTAACTTTTATTAAGCCCCATCTGAATCTATTTGTAATTGACTATGGCATGGGTTAAATAAATGCATTGGTAACTCATAAATGGTGATTTCTTTTTGACCAAGGATGGCTGATTATTCCGGGCAGTGAAAATCAGCCATTTAGAAAAAATGACCTTCTCAAAATGGCCGCTGCTCCTCCCCCTTCCACATCCATGAGGGTTACACAAAATGGTGGACAGGCCATGTGGTTAGTGCAAAATGGAGGACAAACCATGCGGCTTCCTTTGTCACTAAGAAATCACACACCATGCAAGCCCCTGAAGTTATTTTACCTTGTTTTGCAACAATATGATCAGATATGCAGAGTACAGGTGTTTGCTTGTATTGTGTGCGCATTTGGCGCAAAACAGAAATTTACAGATTTTAAAATAGCTTTGCGTTCTTACCTTCCGGTTCCCACCAGCATCCCAACAAACCTTGCAGAGCAGACACCATCTTATCAGCAATGAAATAGGGTTTACCAGTGTATTCTACAGCCAAAAAAAAACTTACGTAGGATACCTGTCCGCCCGTTTGCTGATAGATAGAGTCTGCTTTAACCTGCTAGGCTGTGGGTATGAGGAAAACCAGGACGTAGCCCCCAATTGATAATGTCAAATATTATCTTAAAACATAAAGCTATACACTGTTACCGTGGAGCCGCTATGGCCGCTAGACTTTTTACACACACTACGGACTAAGTACGCTATTTGCGTACTGAGTACCGTATGGATACGCACTTAGCGTATCAGACGCTGTGCCTTGGGCGCGACGCACACGCGGCATGTACACACACGGATTGAAATACTGTAAACCTTATTAATGAAACAATGTAATGATATGCTTATACTTTAAACCTTAAATAGCACTGGCGATACAAAGTATCCGCAGTGCATACACCTTAACAATGCAGGTTAATCTAAAACAGGTTAAACAGGTTAATCTACTTTAAAAGCCCAGGCAGGAAAGTGAAAACACAACATTGTTTGTGGTAAACCACTGGGCTCTAACACCGCAGTGGATTATTCAGAGAAAAGGGGTAAACAGATACAAGTTATACACTACAGGCTAACAAGGAAATCTAAACAGAATAACAGAGAATAATGGCTACAGAGAATATACATACGTGGGGAATCGTTCGCAAGCACGTCCTGGACCAGTCCTCAGCTATCAGGTAGAAAGCCTTCAGAGTCTTGTGTGACCAAGCCTGCTGCAAGCTCTATTTATTCACTTCATCCAAAACAATACAATGGTCACTGTAATCCCTTTGTCTATTGGACACAGAGATGTACCCTTTCATTACGGGAGAGGTCATAGGTTGATTTGAAAAGGTGGGCTATGTCTTTCTCAGCTGCTCTTGTGGGTGGCCTCCTCTGGATTCCCCCCTTCATACTTAATATAATGTAAACACAGTTAATGTTCATATTCTACTTCTGTACATAACTATACGCAGTAGCTAGCGATCCTTTCCTAACTAACACCGGAATGTTACCCTTAAAATACCCTACAGCTGGATACTAGACATCACCTACCAACCTTTATCTGACCCTTCCTATCATGCAAAGATGAATCTCTCTGTCCAGGAACTGTTTAAACTAATATCACTCGCTGTCATGGTCTAGGGGAACTACATCTACAAAATGCACTAATTGGGTTAAATATGCTATATTCTAATAGCACGCTACATGCTCACAAACTCCGCCGTAAATACACATATCATGCGCACGAGTCGCCGGAGCGTCTCTTACGCAACTTGCGGATATGTGTACGCATGGGGGACCAGGTGCACGAGCAGCGTGCATGTGCATGAGGGGTTAGAACAAAGGATATGTATAACAATATTTTTCGACTTTGACAATGCCCTGTTCTGCCTGTCAGCATGTAGGAATAGCAGGAGTAGGTGAAACAAGGGGAAGCCTGCATAACGCCAGCTGAAGAACCCTTTGATACATTATCACATTATTTTAGTAGAAAAAAAAAGATTGATAAATATGCCATATGCCTAACTTGATGACTTCTTAGATTTTTTTTGTCTGCTTTCCTGAGTACACATTGAGGCTCATTCGAGTTTGGTCACAAATTGGCTATTGTACGCACATCGATTGTTGTTTTCTTACTGCACATGCATCTGAGCCGCAGTGTGCATGCGCAGCGAGTGAATTGTGATTGCACCAAGGAATTAGTTGCAAAGATAGTGACAGGAATGAAGTGTTTGGGAGTGGTCAGGTAAACGCAGGTGTGTCATGACCGCTCAGACACCATTTTCTAGGTGTGCATAAATTAACACTTGTGATCTTACTTGCTACTGGAGAGCCCAAGAGAGCAGCTCAGTCTGTTCATCTTCAGAGGCACTCAAGACTCTCTGACATGCCTGGATTTGGGACGATGGTACCGATGTATAAGCAATTTCACACTGTCAGATGGAAATTATGTGATAGCAGTGGGCGTCTCTATGCTCAGGCTAGCATATGATCGCAATTGCATATGGCAAAAGATATCAACAGCAGCAGCAAGAAAAATCGCACATGAATGAGTCTCACTGAGCAGACATTCATGTAATTTAGAGGAGAGGTAAACAGCCTTTGCGCCTGAGCTCCAAGTAGGGCACACGATTTGTTTTTGGCTTCCCTTGATTGTAAGATATACAATACTGTATGCTGGGAACCAACACGTTTGGGGAACCAGACTACAGCCGGAAATTGGTTCCCAGAACAGCATGTTTAGGGATTTGTTTGTAATGTCTAGCATTGCTAGATGGTGAAAGGTTATCCAGTCACATTATACTATTTGATCCCGCCGGGTGTCGGGATTCCGGCGTTGGTAACCTGACAGCCGGTATCCCGACAGGTAGCAAATTGAATGCCTCCTGTTTGATCCTGACTAGTACAAATGGTAGACTGTACATTAGTGAAATGACAAAAGGAAAGAACAAATAGACATTATAGACTGCACAGAGCTGTTACATATGATATGTGATAGCAGAGAATGTTTTTAACTTCAATATGACAAGTAATTTCCAGTTTATCTAATCAGCGAAAAGTCACACACAATGCTCACCATGTCCACGTATAAGGATTGTATGCGTAACAATATTTGATGACATTTGGGGCTAAGTGGAAGGCCCAGGTGCAAAAATATGCTCCGGGCCCCACTCCTCCGACCCATAGGGAAAGGCAGCAGGCGACTGGGGAGAAGCAGTGGGTGACGCAGAAGCAGTTAGTGACTGGGGAGTCAGTGGGTGATGGAGAGGTAGAGGATGAGATGGGGAAGGTGGCAGGGAGAGGCAGGGTGTAACAGGGAAAAGGCAGTTTGTTACAGCGGGAGACAGGGAGAGGGGCTGGCATTGCATTGCAGGCAGGAGCCCAGCGGCACTGCCTCCCCCACAGTACTCCCACAGTCCACAATGTACCCCCCCCCCCCCCACACACACACACTTTCTCCATACCGCTCTTACCTACAACAACACCAGCCACAAAGGGAAAGATGCCCAGAGCTGTCTTCTTCACAGACTCAGAGAAAGTCCTGCTTGCTGGCAGCTGGCTCCTCTGAATCTGACTGCTATGCTACTGCCTGTGTCACCATTCTGCGGAGACTGTGCCGCTGAATGATGCCTTATGCACTGGGGACTGGAGAGGTTGAGCGCTGGGCTGCCTGATGAGTCATGGTCCAGACTGCCACCATCACTCAGGTGACAGAGAGGTGGAGAACTTTAAATGCGTCTTCAGGGTCCTTCTGACCAGGGTCCATGGAGGGCTATGGCTAAATCCAAGTTGGCTAAAGGATCTGTGACATAACCACCCCGTGACCTGCAACAAAAGGGGGGAGGAGCAAGGTCAGAACATGGGACCCAAAATGTACCCTCGTGGGCTCGCCACCAGGTTACTAAAGGGAGTAGTTGTTGACTTGGATAGTGAAAGTGCTATCCCTTCGACCTTGCTCCTCCCTCTGACATCAGGGGTCCTTTAGCCAACTTGGATCTAGCATCTTCCATCTACTAAGCGGGTGCAGCGGCGTCAGTCAGTCAGTCAGTTTGACTCATTATAAAGCTGCCGGCTACGGGCCCTTTAATAGCGGTGGGCCCTGGTACAATGCACCGCAGCTAGTTCTGCCCCTGGGTGGCTGGGTCACTGGGATTGTTAGTGTGGTAGAAACTAGTAGGCCTCATTTTAAACTGAACAGTGCCCGGATTACCTTTGTTCCCATGCCTACACCTCCTTCATCCACCTTGCCGGTACTCGCTCTGCTGGTACTTGCAGTTTGTATTGTGTATGACTGAAATATGGATAGAAAGATGGCCATATGCAGGGTGGATTCTGATCATATTTTTCAACATCCCTGATAACCAGCCTGTCTTTTTTTCAATAAGGCCATTATCAGATGGATTATATATATCTATATTTTCTACTTTTGTAAACCTGAGAAATAATTGTATACACAGTAATAATATATACATCCGCAGTCTTCAGTTTACTAATTACGCATTTCTCTTTTCTTGTTTCCCTCCATATCACCTCATCTGTCTACCCAGTACTGATTGAAAGCCAATGTATCACTCCTCCTGCGTGTGTCACTCCTGAAGCAACAAGCCACCTCCAGACACTGTAACAGCATGGCTATCTCCTCACGCCTAGCACTATGGGAACAGAAGGAAAGTCTCACTTCTCCAGCACAATCTGCTTATTCACATCTGCATGCAGACACAGCCAGATGGCCCATCATCGTTGTAATGCATCAGCACTTTACATCACTTGCCATGTAGTCTTACTGCAAAACAATTCATCCTTTGCTATCTTTCTCATAACCCCTACCCCAGAATTGTGCTCAGGCCCTGAAAATTAGTTTCAGGGTACATGTTGTGGGCATTGCATCCTCAATCACTCTCTTACTAACTTGGGGCAGTGTGCATACATAAAGGCCATAGAATAGAAATTGCATGCAATTAAAAACTGAGACAAGCATCTAATGTGTTGTGTTTTATGAACAAATAGATCAGGGAAGAAGACAAGGCGCCAACAGCTACTTCTCCTCCACCAATATTTTCAGCAATTCCTGGTGGCTTCATTAAACAGCTTGTTCGAGAAACTGAAAAAGAAGCAAAGCAGAAAGAAAAAGAAGTGAAGGAAAAGATAGTAAGTACTGTACATCCTTACTACCAGGCTGGAAGCTTCTCAGGGTAAAAGCGGCTGCATGGACCACAGCTTACATTACTTCTAATAGTTCCATTTTCACACCTCTGATCATTTATATTTAATAAGCAATGTTCTTGGTAAATGTGACCTGCTTTTTACTACCCATAATGCACCATTTTGTCTGTTTTATTTACTGATCTAAAGACTTATTACTAATGTACCACCTGTGACAACACAGCCGGCGCGTTGTGTTGCACAGTGGTAAAAGACACGCAGTTACTTTCCTAGCCCTGGTCCTGCCCATGGACTACACTAATTGCTAATCTGTATTTGGCTATATATTAGGCAATATTGTATTATATTGTATGATGTTATTGTTACAAGTGTACACTTATGTTTATCTGCTATATTTGGAATATGTAGTTTATTTAGTTATACTGTGTTCAATGTAACTGTTAACAGGATAAGTGGATGCCAGAGTTGTTAAATATATTTAAATCAGTCCATTGTCATTTAAGTCCCCTAGCTGTAAAATCAGATGTGAGCAAGAGGAGCAGGGTAAACAGTAAACAGGTTATGTCTGGGCCTGCAGATAATCTGATCATGTACACCCCATTGTGTGCAGGAACCCAGACACCTTGTCTCCATCCTCTGTGACACCCTCACTGACCTGCTTGTGTGATGCATAGACGGGGGAGGGTGTAACAAGGGGACAGAGAGATGGTGAGCTTTTGCAAGGGGCAGAGAGTGGCAGGACACTGGCTAAGAAGTAATGTTCTGTCAGGAGTTCCAGGAGGGAATTGTCGTGTAGAATTGGATTACAGAAGTGTGCTGAGCTGTGTTATAACCGATTCTGTCAATAAACCACGTTGGTTTTTCATCTACTACCAAGCTTGAGTGATTTGGAACCTGGTATCTTCACACCACCATGGAGGTTGTTGGGGGAAGTGGGACATTTTATAATAGTGCTACGGAATGTTATATCAAGTTGATTTATTGATTAATTCAAATGTTACAATAGACATTTCAAACATTTTTGTCACCCTAACTTCTACTGTATTGCTAAATACAGTTCTCTTACTACAGGATGGGTGTGACTCTGATTTTTCATTGTTTGCTGCCTGTCATCACTTGTTGTGGTAGATAAATAAGCAAGTGATAGCCTTGTGATAATGTAACTCATGATGTGGTATTAGTGAGCATTGAGTTTAATACCAGCGGTTTTCAAGCAAGCTTAGCCATGACTTGTAATGGACAGCGGGACTAAGTAAATGAACTAACATTGATATTGATCAGTTGCTATCAGTCTGATGTAATCCATACAGTTTGAGCCACTGTAGGGAAAAATTCTCTGCTTCCCATATTGTCACCTACAGGAAAGGAGAAGGGATGGGAGACTTGGTATTGTTTTAGCAATCACTTGTGTGCACTGTTTCAGCATTACTATCTATCTAACTTGTAGTCAGTCTACTAGCTACAGAACAGTGTTCACGCCAAGGCACCAATTATATTTCTGATCTTTAGATTTTAGTCTTTAAATATGATTTTCATAAAGACTGCTGTTTTCTTCTAGGTGAAACAAGAACAGCCACCAGATGGTATAAAGGTAAGTGAGCAATGAAGGTCATGTATATCTTATCAGCTATATGCGTGAAATGAATGAAGGATTTAAAATAACATATGGATAAATAACACATGTGATAAACAGGTTAGTATCGCATATAGGTCTCTGTGTTTTACTAGCACTCAGAATTGTCAGTGCTCCAAGCATCCTTAAATGACCCATACCGCTGGCACGGGTACTTGGTTGGTATCTATATATAATTTATATATATATGAAAATGGGCGTACTGTATGTTTGTGTGTGTGTGTGTGTATGTGTATATGTATTTTCCAGCATAACTCTGGAATGCCTGGAGCAATTTACATCAAACTTGGTACACATATGACTTACAATCTGGAAAGAATTATACCCCTTTTCCATCTGTAGCACAGGTCGCAGCCGGGTGCTTGACATGGCTGCGACCCGTGCTACAGCCCCCTTTCCCACAGCGCTCACCAACCCGGCATATTGCCGGGTTGGTGACGCTGCTGCTGACGCGGCAGGGGCGGCGCTGGGAGATCACATGATCTCCCAGCGCCGCCCTTCCATTCACTGTGAACGGGAGCCGTGTCGCATCAACACGGCTCCCGTTCACACTACACAGCTTACCAGGTTGAACACGTGTTCAACCCGGCAAGCTACCTGAATTTGCAGGGGGACCCTTTTCCACTAGAATAAAACATGGGTAAATGCGCATCCCCGCGCATTTACCCGTGTTTTTAAAGCTAGTGGAAAAGGGGTATTACTGTGGGGGTAAAACAGCCCCAGCACCAATAGGGGTAGGGGTGGGTGGTGGGTGACATATAAAAATGCATAATTTTCGGCCATAACTCTGGAATGCCTGGATAAATTTACACCAAACTTGGTACACATATGACTTACACTCTGGAAAGAAATACTGTGGGGGTAAGAAACCCCTAGCACCCCTAGGGGTGGGGGTGGGAATGGGGTTACTTGTAAAAATCCATAGTTTTTGTGCATAACTCTGGAATGCCTGGAGCAATTTACACCAAACTTAGTACACATTTGTCTTACAATCTAGGGGTGGGGGTGGGGAGGGGGTGACTTGTAAAAATCTATAGTTTTCGGCTGGAGCAATTTACACAGAAGCGCACATGGGTAGGAGCAGAAGCACCCACGTGTATGGGCACAGGCACCCATGGGTAGGGGCAGAGGCACACATGGATAGGGGCAGAGGTGCCCACGTGTAAGGGCAGAGGCACACATGGGTAGGGGCAGAGACACCCACAGGTAAGGATAGAGGCACCCACGGGTAGGGGCAGAGGCACACATGGGTAGGGTCAGAGGCACACATGGGTAGGGGCAGAGGCACCCACAGGTAAGGATAGAGGCACCCACGGGTAGGGGCAGAGGCACCCACAGATAGGGGCAGAGGCACACATGGGTAGGGGCAGAGGCACCCACAAGTAAGGATAGAGGCACACCCAGGTAGGGGCAGAGGCACACATGGGTAGAGGCATAGGCATACGGGTAGGGGCAGAGGCACCTACGGGTAAGGGCAGATGCACACATGGGTGGGGGCAAAGGCATACTTTAGTGTTAAAGCAAAGCAAGGAGACCTAGGGCCCTTTGACATAGAGTCAGCCTGCAAACCTTATATATTTAACATACAGCGGGCGGAGCTTGGCCTGTTGTCCCAGCATGTACAGCGGATTATTCTCCCCAGCACCAGCATTTTGACAGCATCAATCCAGGAAAGCCCAGAGGTGTGGCCTGACAAAGATTGGCGTTATTCTTTACATTCCGTAGCGAAGCTAAAATATATATATATCTTTCTATCTATCATAGGGGCGGAATTTAATTACCCGCAATCCATTTTCACTGTAAAAAAATCGCAGTTACTCACTTTTCCAATAATATAGGGTAACATGTTTAATGGGTATAAGCAACTCCATAATTATGAGTGTACTGTAAAACAAGTACAATGCACCACAGTCTAATGCTTGTGATTACTTAAGTGGCCAATGCAGAAACAAGGTCTAATGTGAGGAACAATTAAATACTTATCACTAAGATGAAGTGGTGAGATATTATCACTATTCAGTAGCAGCTTAAAGGTTTAATATTATAAAATGAGTTCATTACTGGTAGGCCCTACATATCCTACTAGGGCTCAAGCACTTCGTATTATTAAAGACATACACATGCACGGGTCTACTATGCTTGACCAGCTATGGGGATCCCTGTGCCCAGCATACTTGCGGTATGCCGACAGAGGGGTGAGCGCAAAAGAGCCCCTTGCGGGCACGGTGGTGCGCTATGCATGACACATTATTTATTCTCCCTCCAGGGGTGTCGTGGACACCAGCCCTGGTATGCTGACCACCGGTACCCCGACAGCTGGAATATCGAGTGCCACCCCACATGCACACATTCAGTTATCTTGCATACACTTGCATACACTTTATTCACCCGTTGGTGAAAGGAGCACAAATGGAACAAAACAAATAGGGATCATTGACGTAAACAAAGAGTAATATACTCTGAACCCCACGGTGGGAATGATGGGGCTTGGACAATACAAGCAGCATCCATACTCTGACATGTATTTCCTACCCTCCAGCATTTCCCTCTTTATAAACGTTACACTTGAGGAAAAAGGGGCGTGGCCAGCACTGATTGTTTAAAGCTATTCCTGGGGGCAGCCGGTGCTGACAGGTTAACTTCAGAGAACCACGGAGGGAGTCGCCTGCCACTGAGTAGCACTGCGGAATTCTGTGTCCCCACAGAGCTACTATAGAATCCCGACACTGCACCTGATCAAGTAGAAATGGCACGGCCCCTGTTTGGTCGGTACAGACCACAAAAAAAGGGGTTCAGTATCGGCCAAAACAATACAGTTGGAGGGTGTGGTATTTATCTATAGATCATGAGAATCTGCTGCTTGTTTAGACTTTGGAACTGCTCATTCTTGTTCCAAGCTTCATTTGTGCTTTTCCCTTTAATGTGCCACTCTTACGTTCAATCAACTGATGCTAAATGATCACCGTACACTGTTTTTGACAAGAAAGGTAGTCATTAATGTATTCTATGCATGTACAGCTGATCAGCATTGCTGAAATACTGGACACTTTAAGTATGAAAATGGCATATTTTGCTTGTTGTATTACTAAATGTGTGAGTGTGTGTGTATATGTGAGAGGGTGCGGCTGCGGTGCTTGTGGTGCCTGCTGCCGTGCAGGTGTAGACTCGGTACTCACCAGGCGCCGCTCTCTCTCACCTTCAGGTACCGGAACCCCCAACGGACCTGGAAATCTTCACTCGGATCCGGACACGGCGATTCCCTCTCGGAGCTGACCGACGACCGAGCTGAGGAGAGAATGGTTTACATTAAAGGGGGTATCGACCCTGCTTCCACTGGAACAGGGGATACCCCAGGGGTGACCGCGACCTTCACCGGTTGGGTGAATGGTCATCACCGGCACAAAGCCTCAGCCACCCAGATTTCACACACTCGCACTTTCGCACGTAGTGTGATGAAAAGGATTCTCACGTCCGTGAGCAATCCCGACTCCGGCGCTCGGGGACAGACAAGGGACAAACGTACACGGATGCTACTCACCGTCACAAGTCTTGCACTCCGATCTTCTCCACTTACAGGTCCCTGTAAGGAGGCAAAGAGAAACAGCCGTGCAGGGCCTAACTCTACCCTAGTGTCACACCCTATACTAAATACAACGGCAGAGCCCTCAAACGAGCTCTGTGGGTGTGGTGCAACAAAACTATGCAAACACAGACAATTTGCCCTGCACGGTAACAACATACATCACAATATCAGAATGCAAGATCACACGGTGTTGTCCCTTTAAATCCCTACCTGCCGCTGGAAGGGGGTGGGTGCCACACGGCCTGCCCACCTAAACACCTCCGGGTGGCCCGAGCCTAGTGCCACCTTTATTCACCTTGGGGGGGGGGTACTTACTCGCTGGGCCTAGCGCCCCCTGACTGCGCTCAGGCCGGAGGCCTGACTTCGCCCACGGGCCTAGCGCCCGCCTAACTTGCTGCACGTTGGGTGACCTGGGCCTTGTGCCCAGGGTCACCTTGATACTCCCTAATTGGCCAAAATACACTAGGGCCTAATGCCCTCTATTGCCCACAGGCCTATTGCCTGATTTGCCCCTCGGGCCTAACGCCCGTCCCTGGTGGTCGAGGGAGGAAGAGGGGAGGGGGTGAAGGTTGCCTCACCGAGGCCTCACCTGATCCACGGGGTCTCCGGCACTCTCTTCTGCCGCTGACCCGTCCTGGCCAGCGGCGCCGCCGTCTCTCCTCCGCGTCCAGCCGCCGCTGGACATCTTCCTCCTGCAGGCCGACGTCTTCCGGCCTCTTCAGCGGCCACCGGAGCTCTTCTCCCCACGGCCGCCGTCTTCTTCGTCCACGCCGTCTTGGCTCCCCGTCCGGCTCTTCTTCTCTCCTCCGCGCGGCGTCTTCTTTCCTCTTCGCGCTCTTCCGCGCGCGCGGTCTCCCTTCTCGGTCCCGCCCGGCGTCTGACGTCAGACGCCGGGGGCGGGGCCTATGACGCGGCGAGCGCCGATTGGCTCGCCGCGTCTCTCCCTGATTGGCCGCCGCTCCGGGAGCCGCGATTGGCTCCCGGAGGGCGCCAACATTCAAACCCCTCTGCAGCCTCTGGTCCGGTGCAGGGTAAAGGGTAATCCCTGCACCGGACACCACCCGCCGCCGCCACGCACCCAGCGCTGCCGATGTGCCCGTAGGGCACATCTCTACATTCCCCCCCCCTTTCTCCTTTGTAGTCCCTACAAAGGTCTCCACGACGTCCATTGTCCGCGGGTCAGGGAACTCCGAGGTCCCTCCGGCGAGGTTGTGTTCAAGGGTCCAGCCCGGACAGGCTGTGACCCCACATCCTTCCACCTCCAGCTCCGGGTTCCTCTTCTTCGTTCCTCCTGACCTCCATCGGTGGATCCTCTGGGGAAGTGGCATCTCCCCACGGTCGCTTAACGTGGGCCACCAAGGGGAATCTTCCTCCACGGGGACAGCAGGCCCCCACTCTTGGCCTTCCAGATCGTCTGGGACATTGTCCCTGTCTTCAGGGCGTGGTACCGACCACCACCCAACAGCGGAATCCTCCGGGGCATCCATTTCCTCCCGGGCAACAGCCATCATATGTCGAATTTCCTCGTGGGGCATCTCCAAAGGTCCTGTGTCTTCCTCTGGAACGGGTCCTCCCACAGCATCACGATCCTCTCCCCGTACGTCCGTCCAACTCTGTACTTCCGGCAGGTATTCTTGCTCCAGGACTATCTCCTCCTCTTCACGGAGGGCATTCAACTGGGAGCATGACTCCACTCGATCCTGCCAGTCACTCTCGACGGCGCTTCCGATGCCAGAGTCGTCCTCCATCTGTTCTGGGAGGGATTCGTCGGCGGACAGCTCACCGTAGTCTGAGTCCTCCTCCGATATCTGGACTGGGGTATTACTTTCCTCCTCAGCGTACTTCTTTGCTTCCGCTGGCACCTCTGCTTCCTCAGCGTACTCCTTCGCTTCCGCTGGCATCGTTACTTCCTCAGCGTACTCCTTTGCTTCCGCTGGCATCTCTAGGTACCCAGGACACACCTGTTCCGCACGTCCTGGTCGTGGACGGTTCCATCGCGGGGAGATTCCGGACGTCTCCGTCACTGGGTCTTCACGCTTTTCTTCGCAGCGTGATCTCTTCACCTCCCAGTCGTCCACCTCCGCCTCATGCGGGAAAGGATTCTGCCTTACTGGGGTCACTTTCCTGGGACAGAGTAGGTCCGCGGCATCTTCCCAGGGGCACTCACTGGCCGCATGTCCTGGTCGCCGACACTTCCAACAAGGGAGGGCCACTGCCACCTTCTCCAAGACGGGTTCCTGGTCCACCTCCTTCACTGGGGAATCTTCACCCGTTGATTCCGGCTCAGAGGAAATGGGCACCTGCGAACTAACTTCAAGCAAGGCCTTCCGCTCCATTTCCCTGGTTTCCTCCTCCCATCTCTGGGCGCGACCATCCGCAATCATCCGGTCTTCATTCCACGGACAATCGGGAAGCGCATGTCCTCTCGCCTCGCAGAGCGCACACACAGGCTCTGCAGCCACCCGGTCCCAAAGCTGCTGACGAGACTCCGTCATCTGCTTCACCGTGGCCTCGTAGTCCGTCCTGTCTTCCGTCCATGGACATTCCAGGAGCCGATGTCGGGGATCTCCACAGCTTTCACACCGGGAATCAACCTCGTCTTCGCTCAACTCTTCATCCCAAGGACAACTGTTGTGCTCATGCCCGTAGTTTCCGCAGAGCAAACATCGGGACTCCTTCTTCACTTGGCCCTGCTGACGTCTTCGGTCCGCTTCCTGGACCACCTTCTTTGGGGACGTCTCTCGCCAAGTGCACTCGCTGGCAAAGTGCCCTGTTTGCCGACATCTCTTGCAGGGCGTCACAGCGGCCTTCTGGCGCCCCTTCTCCCGGCGCTCTTCTTTTCCACGCTGGACCGACCGCTGCACCATCTTCAGGATGTCTGCCCCAGACACCGTCACCCAGTCGCTCTGGTCCGCACACATCCGGGGGTGAGTCTTCTCCGGAGCCGTCCGCAGGGAGGTCTTCTTGGTGGCGTTCCACATCGTGTCCGTGATCCGGTCTCTTTTATCCTGCCGACTACGCCAAGTGTGAGAGGGTGCGGCTGCGGTGCTTGTGGTGCCTGGTGCCGTGCAGGTGTAGACTCGGTACTCACCAGGCGCCGCTCTCTCTCACCTTCAGGTACCGGAACCCTCAACGGACCTGGAAATCTTCACTCGTATCCGGACACGGCGATTCCCTCTCGGAGCTGACCGACGACCGAGCTGAGGAGAGAATGGTTTACATTAAAGGGGGTATCGACCCTGCTTCCCCTGGAACAGGGGATACCCCAGGGGTGACCGCGACCTTCACCGGTTGGGTGAATGGTCATCACCGGCACAAAGCCTCAGCCACCCAGATTTCACACACTCGCGCTTTCGCACATAGTGTGATGAAAAGGATTCTCACGTCCGTGAGCAATCCCGACTCCGGCGCTCGGGGACAGACAAGGGACAAACGTACACGGATGCTACTCACCGTCACAAGTCTTGCACTCCGATCTTCTCCACTTACAGGTCCCTGTAAGGAGGCAAAGAGAAACAGCCGTGCAGGGCCTAACTCTACCCTAGTGTCACACCCTATACTAAATACAACGGCAGAGCCCTCAAACTAGCTCTGTGGGTGTGGTGCAACAAAACTATGCAAACACAGACAATTTGCCCTGCACGGTAACAACATACATCACAATATCAGAATGCAAGATCACACGGTGTTGTCCCTTTAAATCCCTACCTGCCGCTGGAAGGGGGTGGGTGCCACACGGCCTGCCCACCTAAACACCTCCGGGTGGCCCGAGCCTAGTGCCACCTTTATTCACCTTGGGGGGAGGGGTACTTACTCGCTGGGCCTAGCGCCCCCTGACTGCGCTCAGGCCGGAGGCCTGACTTCGCCCACGGGCCTAGCGCCCGCCTAACTTGCTGCACGTTGGGTGACCTGGGCCTTGTGCCCAGGGTCACCTTGATACTCCCTAATTGGCCAAAATACACTAGGGCCTAATGCCCTCTATTGCCCACAGGCCTATTGCCTGATTTGCCTCTCGGGCCTAACGCCCGTCCCTGGTGGTCGAGGGAGGAAGAGGGGAGGGGGTGAAGGTTGCCTCACCGAGGCCTCACCTGATCCACGGGGTCTCCGGCACTCTCTTCTGCCGCTGACCCGTCCTGGCCAGCGGCGCCGCCGTCTCTCCTCCGCGTCCAGCCGCCGCTGGACATCTTCCTCCTGCAGGCCGACGTCTTCCGGCCTCTTCAGCGGCCTCCGGAGCTCTTCTCCCCACGGCCGCCGTCTTCTTCGTCCACGCCATCTTGGCTCCCCGTCCGGCTCTTCTTCTCTCCTCCGCGCGGCGTCTTCTTTCCTCTTCGCGCTCTTCCGCGCGCGCGGTCTCCCTTCTCGGTCCCGCCCGGCGTCTGACGTCAGACGCCGGGGGCTATGACGCGGCGAGCGCCGATTGGCTCGCCGCGTCTCTCCCTCTCCCGGAGGGCGCCAACATTCAAACCCCTCTGCAGCCTCTGGTCCGGTGCAGGGTAAAGGGTAATCCCTGCACCGGACACCACCCACCGCCGCCACGCACCCAGCGCTGCCGATGTGCCCGTAGGGCACATCTCTACATATATATATATATATATATATATATATATATATATATATATATATATATATATATATATATATATACCCTCCAACTGTACCTTTTTGGCAGGTACATTACCTTTTATATATGGTCTGTACCTATTTTTGACTCTCCATTTTCCCCCTGAAAGTATAGGAAAAGGGAGTGACCACGCCCCCTTTACATGTGGCCACGCTCCTTTTCCTAATTTGTTTTATGTGTAAAATGTTGGAGGGTATGTATATATACAATATATATATATATATATATATATATACACACACACTGTATATATAAAATAAATAATATCTAGTAATATGTTAAGAGTAAGATCTATACCAATGTATATCTAAAGCTGTATTAACATCATGTCACTGTTTTAGTTCATTCTTAAGCTCACACATATTTGATCCCTGGCTGAACGGGCCAGCGATTGTATAGGTGCGTTCCCAGCTATAGAAGTTTAGTTAAGGTAGTAATATAGGTATGGTAAGTAAGTAGCAAATGAAAAGCAATAAATAGTCTTTAAATAATGTATAGTAAATTTCTGATGTGTCACCTAAGGGAGTTTCTGATTAACATTAATAATAAATGACTTAATATTTTAAATGCATTCATAGGAGGAGTAACATTGAATACAGAAATATTTTTTGTTTCTTGGTGAACCTTTGATGAGTAAATGGAAGGTTTATGCCAAGAGTGACTATAGAAACGTTAGTATATATTCAGAGCTTGTTCACACCTATCATGGTTAATGTGCTTTGAAAACTGCATTCAAAATAAGATGAATGGTTTCTTATGGGTACATTTCCCCTCTATTCTAAAACTGAATACTATTTTTGGCACTGTTGACTTGTGTAATCTATTTCTAATGCTTTAATACACATTAGCAATCGATTAGTTGGTATAGGTAGATCACATTGAATTGAAATATCTAAACACACATCTCTAAAATGCACCTGAAGAGCACTCATTTTCATGCATTTCCTAAAATACATATTTAAGAACGAGGCCTCAAAGTTTAGGAGAAGTAGATGAGGAGCTTATCACCTATTGTACTACTTTTTCTAGTATCAATTTATTTTGATACAGGTGTTTAACACTATGGGGCCATTCCTAATCCCCGTAAAGGGTGTGAGTTGCTGTTACAGCGGCGTGGAAACACCATCACCGGCACCCATACTTGCACCCCTTGCAGCCCCTTCTAGTGTCGGACTTGCACATATTTGCTCACAGGCCCTGCGGGGCTGTGAACAAAAATCCGCAAATCGGCAGTACCATAAGTGTGACATACAGCCACACTTACACCTGCAAATTCTTCCTGGGTTTCATGATTTTATGAAGCCATTTGCCATTCCAGAGAAAAGCATTCAAGCTTTTTATTAAGTTGAGCAGACAAGTTTTTCCATTTAAATTACTGCTGGTGAAAGGGGGTAGAGAGATACCAGGACAGAGGGAAGTGATGTACTGTGCCTGACACACACAGCTGTCACTTGCAGTGGAATGTCAGCAGATACCAGCGGCACTTTCACATACCCAAGATCAAATGACAAACACCTATTTATCGACAATTAAGGGGTGAATTCAATTATAGTGGGAACTGCCGTCTTGTTGGAAAGGCAGCAGTTTCCAACTTTTTTAGGTCAAATCGTGATTCGACCTATTCAATGGGGCTGCCGTTTTCGTCAATTCCAACTTGTCGGAAAACACGTGGATCGGCGGATTAGCCGCAGATCCACGTGTTTTGTCGGATTTAGTGACTAAATCCTACAGATTTTAGCCGCGTTTCCTACAATGTTAATCCGACTTTAAAAAAAGTCGGATTGGCATTGTCGGTAACGACCAAAACCAGTAGGACTTGGCTGCTAATTGAATAGTTGGAGAGGATCCGACAGCAATTGAATACACCCCTAAGCGGTAAATGTTCAGACACAATTTACTAGAATTAACCCTTTAACTTATTCTACAGTATGAATAGAAAGGCCACAACACTGACCTGGATACTATAAACATTTGACTGTGTAAAGGTCCATATAACATTAATACATTTTATTAACATTTTAATTATGTGGTTATTTGTGTTAATACACCATTGCTATAAAAGTCTACAATATACATCATGTCTCTTATGAGGTTGTCATCATGTCAACATGAGAATGTCAACAGGGTCATGGTGTTGACATTATGTTTCAACATTGTTATAATTGACCTTTTGACTACATCCCATGTAAAATTATGCAAATGTTATTACAGAAAAAAATACTTTACAACAAAATTTTGATCATTTCATGCTGTAAAAATAGTATGTTAAGTCCTAACATAAGCATTTGCACAGAGTGTGGTGGATTGTATTGTATAAATATGATCTGAGATGGGTGTAGGATCAGTTAAGCCACATTCAGGAGAAGAACTACATCGTATAGTGGTTCAGTTTCTTCTAAGGTTGATCTAACGTAATCTTCAAAATGACAATCATAATAACTAAACAACTTAACATAGCTGAAAACCTTTTTAGTTCTAGCTACTTAGAATGTAGACTACAGTATGGGAACTTAAATAAAGCAATTTGTTTTGTCTTAGTCTCCAGGTAAATTGGATAACACTGTTGTTCAACAGTTCGTGTATAAGGACGAAAATATTCTCACTGTAGAGGAAAATATGGCAGGTAAAAATAATGTCTTTATGAATGGACTTAATGGAGATAAGCACCTAGGACCAGCACAAGTACCAGAAAAAGCAGGCAGGCGAAGCATCAATTTGAAGCCTGTTAGGATCCCTACAAAGAGACAGAACTCCCCAGAACCTAAAAAAGTTCCAGAAAGTGAGTCTTCAGAAAATAAGCTTAATGAGCAGACTGAGTGCAAGTCTCCAGGACCGGTAGACGATGCCAAACAGTGGCCAACTGCAGAGGAGAAAATGCCAACGGACAATACAGAGAGTTCTGTCCCAGATAATACGGCGGAACAAGTTCTGAAAACTACTGAAGTCAAGAATGAAAAGCCTGAAGAAAACAAGGAACAAACAAACAGCCAAGATAATGACGTGTTAGCCCAAGGTATTGAGGAACAGCATACAACACCAAAAAAGGTAAGATATGATTACTTTTTCTTTGTGGAGATATGGGATTACAATTCACTTGATTACATAAAGATATTTTATTAAAGGTTGGCCTCAGTCATAAATGATGAATGTCTCATATTGGTAACAAAAACTGGTGCAGAGAAAATGCAAATGACCTATATATTGGGTGAGCAAATGGTCTTCATTGTAACATCTGCAAATTCAGTAAGCGTGTTGCGTTAAAGTGACCGTAGCTTCAAGTGGCATCTGTTGCTTTATTTCTATAGCATATTATGTAACATTAAACAAACATCATAACATTAAACAAACACAAGTAATGGGTTTAATACCAACAAGAAAGAATCATCGTTTTTATTAGTATTGCTTCATTACTGGCTCTAGCAGTGTCAATGTTGTACATTTCTAACTCTCTATTTTGTTTGTAAGCTTGTAATGAATGTAACGTTGAACTAGAATACATTTGTTTATTGACTACTATTTTTCTATTTTTTTATTACACACTACAGTATGTTTTATTCTGGAAAGACTAAAAAAACTAAGCGTTGGATGAGAATTTAAGACAGTGGAATTGTAAATTCTCAAACTGGACAGTGTTGTTTTTTATGGACTATAGCTAATTATTCTACCTAGATAGGTATACTAGAAAATATTAACTTTCTTTTTTCATTATGCTACTCGGGGCAGGATGTACTAAAGCCTAAAATGCGGTAAAACCCCCCAAAAATCCAGCTTTCGGGGTGTTTACTGCATTTCTATATGTACCTATATATACATATACATACTATATATACATATATATACATATACATACTATGGTCTAGAAGAATCACCTATGGTACTGTGCCTCTCTCTCAGTCATAACGTAGGCATTATTTAAATTAGCAGAGTATGAAGTAAACTGTACATTGTAATGCCCAGAAAATGTCAATATATGTTATTGTAGCCCTGCTTTATTGGCTCAAAATACACAGAAAATTATACCATAATGGCAAATTAACTTCTGTCCATATTACTTGCAGAAAGTAAAATGTAAATAGAAACCCAGCAACGGTACCTCATCTTGCCCCTGTCCACCCTGGACAAGAATCTGGTGCTTCAGTAAAGCCCCGTACACACTGGGCCATATGAACGATTTGAACTGTGAACGACTTGAACTATGAATGAGTTCCCTTGAACTTCCCGTTGTCCCTGATAGACAAAATTGTGCATATACACTAAGCATTTTTTTTATGATCAAAGGAAAAATAAGATTTTACTTACCGGTAAATCTATTTCTCGTAGTCCGTAGTGGATGCTGGGGACTCCGTAAGGACCATGGGGAATAGACGGGCTCCGCAGGAGACATGGGCACTTTAAGAAAGAATTTAGATTCTGGTGTGCTCTGGCTCCTCCCTCTATGTCCCTCCTCCAGACCTCAGTTAGAGAAACTGTGCCCGGAAGAGCTGACAGTACAAGGAAAGGATTTTGGAAATCCAGGGCAAGACTCATACCAGCCACACCAATCACACCGTATAACTTGTGATAACTTTACCCAGTTAACAGTATGAACAACAACAAAGCATCAGTTCAACCCTGATGCAACAATAACATAGCTCTTATTGCAGCAATAACTATATACAAGTATTGCAGAAGAAGTCCGCACTTGGGACGGGCGCCCAGCATCCACTACGGACTACGAGAAATAGATTTACCGGTAAGTAAAATCTTATTTTCTCTAACGTCCTAGTGGATGCTGGGGACTCCGTAAGGACCATGGGGATTATACCAAAGCTCCCAAATGGGCGGGAGAGTACGGATGACTCTGCAGCACCGATTGAGCAAACAATAGGTCCTCATCAGCCAGGGTATCAAACTTGTAGAACTTCGCAAAAGTGTTTGAACCTGACCAAGTAGCAACTCGGCATAGTTGTAATGCCGAGACCCCTCGGGCAGCCGCCCAAGAAGAGCCCACCTTCCTAGTGGAATGGGCTTTAACTGATTTAGGCAGCGGCAATCCAGCCGCAGAATGAGCCTGCTGAATCGTGTTACAGATCCAGTGAGCAATAGTTTGCTTTGAAGCAGGAGCACCCAGCTTGTTGGATGCATACAGGATAAACAGTGACTCCGTTTTCCTGACTCTAGCCGTTCTGGCTACATAAACCTTCAAAGCCCTGACCACATCCAGTAACTCGGAATCCTCCAAGTCACGAGTAGCCACAGGCACCACAATAGGTTGGTTCATATGAAAAGATGACACCACTTTTGGCAGAAATTGTGGACTGGTCCGCAATTCTGCTCTATCTATATGGAAAACCAGATAGGGGCTTTTATGTGACAAAGCCGCTAAATCTGACACACGCCTAGCCGAAGCCAAGGCTAATAGCATGACCACCTTCCACGTGAGATATTTTAACTCCACCGTTTTAAGTGGTTCAAACCAGTGTGATTTCAGTAAACTTAACACCACGTTAAGATCCCAAGGTGCCACTGGAGGCACAAAAGGAGGCTGAATATGCAGCACTCCCTTTACAACGTCTGAACTTCTGGTAGAGAAGCCAACTCTTTTTGAAAGAAAATGGATAGGGCCGAAATCTGGACCTTAATGGAGCCCAATTTTAGGCCCAAATTCACTCCTGACTGTAGAAAGTGAAGGAAACGGCCCAGCTGGAATTCCTCTGTAGGAGCATTCCTGGCCTCACACCAAGAAACATATTTTCGCCATATACGGTGATAATGTTTAGCTGTCACGTCCTTCCTAGCCTTTATCAGCGTAGGAATGACCTCGTCCGGAATGCCCTTTTCTGCTAGGATCCGACGTTCAACCGCCATGCCATCAAACGCAGCCGCGGTAAGTCTTGGAACAGACAGGGCCCCTGTTGCAACAGGTCCTGTCTTAGAGGAAGAGGCCACGGGTCCTCTGTGAGCATTTCTTGCAGATCTGGATACCAGGTCCTTCGTGGCCAATCTGGAACAATGAGGATTGTTCTCACTCCTCCTTTCCTTATTATCCTCAGCACCTTGGGAATGAGAGGAAGAGGAGGAAATACATAGACCGACTGGAGCACCCACGGTGTCACCAGGGCGTCTACCGCTATTGCCTGAGGGTCTCTTGACCTGGCGCAATATGTAGTTTTTTGTTGAGGCGGGATGCCATCATGTCCACCTGTGGCAGTTCCCACCGATATGTGATCTGTGTGAAGACTTCCTGATGAAGTCCCCACTCTCCTGGGTGGAGGTCGTGTCTGCTGAGGAAGTCTGCTTCCCAGTTGTCCACTCCCGGGATGAACACTGCTGACAGAGCGCTTACGTGATTCTCCGCCCAGCGAAGAATTCTGGTGGCTTCTGCCATCGCCACTCTGCTCCTTGTGCCGCCTTGGCGGTTCACCTGAGCCACTGCGGTGATGTTGTCTGACTGAATCAGAACCAGTTGGTCGCGAAGCAAGTGCTCCGCTTGACGTATGACGTTGTATACGGCCCTTAGTTCCAGGATGTTGATGTGAAGGCAAGTCTCTTGACTTGACCACAGACCTTGGAAATTTCTTCCCTGTGTGACTGCTCCCCACCCTCAGAGGCTAGCGTCAGTGGTCACCAGGACCCAGTCCTGAATTCCGAATCTGCGTCCCTCTAGAAGGTGAGAACTCTGCAGCCACCACAGGAGTGACACCCTGGCCCTGGGGGACAGGGTGATTAACCGATGCATCTGAAGATGTGATCCGGACCACTTGTCCAGTAAGTCCCATTGGAAGGTCCTCGCATGGAACCTGCCGAAGGGAATGGCCTCGTATGATGCCACCATCCTTCCCAGGACTCGAGTGCAGTGATGCACTGACACCTGTTTTGGTTTTAATAGATTCCTGACCAGTGTCATGAGCTCCTGAGCTCTCTATATCGGGAGATAAACCCTTCCAGAGAAAGTGATAAGCTGTTCAGCAACTGCTCTCTTGATCTCGCTTTTATGAGGAGATCATCCAAGTACGGGATAATTGTGACACCTTGCTTCCGCAGGAGCACCATCATTTCCGCCATTACCTTGGTGAATATTCTCGGGGCCGTGGAGAGACCAAACGGCAGCGTCTGAAATTGGTAATGACAATCCTGTACCGCAAATCTGAGGTACGCCTGATGAGGTGGATAAATGGGAACATGAAGGTATGCATCCTTTATGTCCAGAGACACCATAAAATCTCCCCCTTTCAGGCTTGCGATGACCGCTCTTAGCGATTCCATCTTGAACTTGAACCTTTTCAGGTATATGTTCAGGGATTTTAAATTCAATATGGGTCTGACCGAACCATCCGGTTTCGGGACTACAACATGGTCGAATAATAACCCCCTCCTTGTTGAAGGAGGGGAACCTTGACCACCACCTGTTGAAGATACAATTTGTGAATTGCAGTTAACGCTATTTCCCTCTCGTGGGGGGAAGCCGGCAGGGCCGCCGGTGAGGGGGCATCTCCTCAAAGTCCAGCTTGTATCCCTGAGACACAATATCTATTGCCCAGGGATCCAACAGGGAGTGAACCCACTTGTGGCTGAACTTACAAAGACGTGCCCCCACCGGGCCTAGCTCCGCCTGTGGAGCCCCAGCGACATGCGGTGGATTTTGTAGAGGCCGGGGAGGACTTCTGTTCCTGGGAACTAGCTGTATTGTGCAGCTTCTTTCCTCTGCCCCTGCCTCTGGCAAGAAAAGATGCACCTCGGACTTTCTTGTTTCTTTGTGTTCGAAAGGCTGCATTTGATAATGTCGTGCTTTCCTAGGCTGTGCAGGAATATAAGGCAAAATATCAGAATTACCAGCTATAGCTGTGGAGACCAGGTCCGAGATCCCTTCTCCACACAATCCTCAGCCTTCCATATGCCTCTTAAGTCGGCATCACCTGTCCATTGCATATTCTACAGGACACGTCAAGCAGAAATCGACATAGCGTTGACTCTAGAACCCAGTAGACTAATGTCTCTTTGGGCATGTTTTATATATATATCTCTTAAGACAGCATCTTTAATATATATATCTCTATATATACATATATATATATATATATATATATATATATATATATACATACTAGGGTCTCAATCTCTGCTGATAAGGTACCTGTCCACGCTACTACAGCGCTATAAACCCATGCCGACACAATCGCCGGTCTGAGTAGTGTACCAGAATGTGCACATTATCTGCAGGATCCCTGAGGATAGCTGTTAAGTCAGGGCTACCTTTTGGGCAAACGTGACACCCTAGGGGAAGATTCCCATTGTATCCTGGCCCTAGTAGGGAAAGGATACTCCCTGAGAATTCTTTGTGGGAAACTGCAGTCTCTTGTCTGGAGATTCCCGCTCTTTTTCATCATGAGAGGAGGGAAATTTACCTCAGTTTTCTTCCCCTTAAACATGTGTACCCTTGTGTCAGGGACAGATGAGTCATCAGTGATATGCAAATCATCTTTTATTACAATAATCATATAGTGAATACTTTTCTGCCATTTTGGCTGTAACTTTGCATTATCGTAGTCGACACTGGAGTCAGACTCTGTGTCGATATCAGTGTCTATTATTTTGGATAGTGATCATTGAGAGACTCTGAAGGTCTCTGCGACATAGGGACAGACATGGGTAGATTCCCTGTCTGTTCTCTAATCTTTTGTGCAATAAATTCACCTTAGCACTTACTTACACATATCCAAACAGGTGTCGGCGTTGTCGACGGAGACACCCTCACACACACATTTGCTCCATCTCCTCCTTAGGGGAGCCTTTTACCTCAGACATGTCAACACACATGTACCGACACACCACACACTCAGGGAATGCTCATCTGAAGACAATTCCCCCATAAGGCCCTTTGGAGAGACAGAGAGAGAGTATGCCAGCACACACCCCAGCCCTATTAACCCAGGAATAACACAGTAACTTAATGTTAACACATTAGCTGTTGTTTATATTGATTTTTGCGCCTAATTATGTGCCCCCCCTCTCTTTTTACCCTCTTCTACCGTGTAACTGCAGGGGAGAGGCTGGGGAGCTTCCTCTCAGCGGTGCTGTGGAGAAAAGACATGGCGCTGGTGAGTGCTGAGGAAGAAGCCCCGCCCCCTCGACGGCGGGCTTCTGTCCCGCTGAAATATACACTTACTTGGCGGGGGCTCATACATATATACAGTGCCCAACTGTATATATGCTAAACTTTTGCCAAAGAGGTCCCAATTGCTGCCCAGGGCGCCCCCCCCCCCCCCCCCCCCCCTGCGCCCTGCACCCTGCACCCTTACAGTGACCGGAGTATGTGAGGTGTGTGTGGGAGCAATGGCGCACAGCTGCAGTGCTGTGCGCTACCTCAGTGAAGACAGGAGTCTTCTGCCGCCGATTTCGAAGTCTTCTTGCTTCTTATGCTCACCCGGCTTCTGTCTTCCGGCTCTGCGAGGGGGACAGCGGCGCGGCTCTGGGATCGGACGACGAGGGTGAGATCCTGTGTACGATCCCTCTGGAGCTAATGGTGTCCAGTAGCCTAAGAAGCAGGACCTATCTTCAGAGAGTAGGGCTGCTTCTCTAACCTCAGTCCCACGATGCAGGGAGTCTGTTGCCAGCAGAGCTCCCTGAAAATAAAAAACCTAACAAAATACTTTCTTACAGCAAGCTCAGGAGAGCTCACTGAACAGCACCCAGCTCGTCCGGGCACAGATTCAAACTGAGGTCTGGAGGAGGGACATAGAGGGAGGAGCCAGAGCACACCAGAATCTAAATTCTTTCTTAAAGTGCCCATGTCTCCTGCGGAGCCCGTCTATTCCCCATGGTCCTTACGGAGTCCCCAGCATCCACTAGGACGTTAGAAAAACAGGATTTGAAAGATATCTTTTGGTTTCAGCCTAATTTAAATACTGGGCAGCCACTATAGGGGCAAGTGGGCATCCGCCCCAGAAACATTGGTGGCCAGTGGGAGCATGTTATAATAATAAAACATGTGCCCATTGGCGCCAGTGTAATGTGATTACTATTTGGCTTGCAAACATTGGTGGCCAGTGGACATCCCCCCAGAAACATTGGTGGCCAGTGGGCATCACATTGGTGAGTGTGGGCATCACATTGGTGGGCAGTGTACTCAACGATTTTTAACAGTCCGTTCAGCAGCAGAAACTCGTTGCTCCTTTCAGCTCTGTTCAGTGCCCGGGAAATGGCTTGGCTGACGTATATCATTCATATTGTTCATGCATACACACTGTACGATAATGACTATCAATATGAACGACATAGGCAAAATTGAGCTGACTGTACAGTTGACTGAAGACCACATTAAAGGATCAGTGGGTACGCACATGGTTCATCGTTCAAGAGTACACACTGGACGATATGAACGACAGATCTTTAAAAAAACATCTTTATTGTTCATATTGTACATTCATATCATCCGGTGTGTATGGGGCTTAAGTGAGGCATAAGTACTGCAAGCAGACTTGCACCTAAACCCCAAAGAAAAGCAAAACAGACCCCTACAAATGAATTCTGATGCTTGACCTAGAGCAAATGTCATTGTTATGATGACCCATATTGTCTCTAGTCATATATGTACATTACAAAATGTACATGTATTATCACAGATCTTATCACTAACATACAGTACTACTCAGATGAAGGAGATTGCCACATGTTTGAGACCGACAGATACAGTAGTATGCAGATACATTAGATATGAGATAGATAGATAGATAGATAGATAGATAGATACAGATGTGAGACAGATACAGTATCTGCAGAAATGGATTTACCGCTAGGCAACCAAAGCAGCCGCCTAGGGCACGACGGGTTCCAGGGGCCCCGGCCAGTGCCAAATTGCCTAGCAGTAAATTTGCCACTGCTCCCCCGCCTCCGCTTCTGTTAATCCTTCCACCCTCTCACTGTATGCTGCGGCTGCGGTCCATGGAGGATGCGGGGAATTGGGTGCGGAGCAGGGCCGGATTCAGGTGGGGGGGCGAACAGGGTGAATGCCCCCCCAACATAGCCATAGCCATGCCCACTTACATGACGGTGAACAGGGCATCTATAGTGCATAGGCGCAGCACAAAGAGGAACTGCTAGAGTTTGGTCGCCCTGAGGATGACAGCGGCCACTGCCACAAGTCCTGCAGCGGCATGAGGAAGTGCCCGAGGTAGCGGGGCAAGCTGTCCGTGGCGCCCAGTGGGGAGAAAGAGCAAGATGAGCAGTTCCTGACGCTGCTGTTCAGGCAGGGGCTGTGTGCTGGCAGCTGCTCCATCCCGGACCCGGTCACCGTGGGAGATGGGGGGGAAGCCGCTTCGGGTGGCAGCGATCCAGTGCAGCAGTGATCTCCGTTCGCTGGCATCACTCATCTTCCTCCCCTGATTCCCCCACTGTCAGCGCCTGAAGCAGCTAGCACAGCCCGGCATCTTTCACCTGAAGGTGGGTCCTTCATAGTGGCAACATCCCCCTCCCCAGCATCTGGCTACCCATACCAATCCTCAGCATCGCCAGCCCCATAGACATGGACGGGGTAAGTACTTGCTCCCTGCACTGCTGGGGCCACCAGAGGTGGGGGCTGCTGTCAGGTGACAGCGTGTGGCTGCACTAACATGCCCCCCATCCTCCGTGTCCCTGGGGTCACCATCCCGATCTGCCATCATCACATGCTGTCACCCCCACCTTGTGCATTGTGTGCCACCCATCCATGTTGTAGTAGTTACATGTTCCCGGTGTGTTCTGTAGTGCATTAATGGACAGTTGGGACAGGAAGTGGGAGGAGTAATAAGTGGTGGGGGAGGAGTCAGGATTAATTAATAAACTCCCCCCCCAAAAGAAAAGTCTAGACCTGCCCCTGGTCCGGAGCGGGTTGTGGGCACAGTCAGAGGTGCATAATACAGCAGCAATCATCCTCCATTCCCCCCCGTTGCCTGCATTTTTGGACGGATCCAGGGGCGGTCATGTCCCCCCTGTCATTCCTGACACTTAAAAAAAAAAACCTTAGCCAAATCCAAGCGCTACTGAGCCACCAAGCTTGTTTCGTCAATTGTTTTTTCTATAAACGTACGTATAATACCATGCCGCTCCCAATGGGGCAGTACTGCTCCGCCCACCACAAAAAAAACACCTTTAAGATAAATAATTATCCAGGGAGCGCAATCAACTATTTATTGCAATAAAAATAAAAAATTAATTAACAACATATTATGCACACATGTATGAAAAAATATAAGAGCAACAATAAATAACCAGTGTTCTATTCCTCAGTCTCCAGCGGAAACAATAAGTGATCTCAATATATTTGAGATACTCGTTAGTCCATAAAGTTCTTAAGTACGGACTTATTAAGGTTATATTTCTCTCATGGGCATAGTTTAGTACTCTTACAGTCTTTTAGTCCATAAATTTGTGCACTATGGGGGTTATTCCGAGATGATTGCACGTACCAACTTTTTGCTGCTCGTGCGATCAACTAGACGCCGCCTATGGGGGAGTGTATTTTAGCATAGCAGGGCTGCTATCGCTTGTGCAGCCCTGCTATGCTAAAAAAGTTTTGTGCAGAACAAGACCAGCCCTGCAGTTACTTACCCTGTTCGATGGATCCAGCGATGAAGGTCCCGGAATTGACCCGGAATTGACGTCAGACAACCGCCCTCCAAACGCCTGGACACGCCTGTGTCCGGATCTGCACGCCCGGAAAATGGTGAGTATCCACCCCGGAACGCCTCCCCGCTGTCAATCTTCTTGAGATTGCGCTAGCGATCACTTTCTTCTGGTCGTTGCTTGGCGACGGCTGTCGCTGGGCAACGACGTGCGTGCGCATTGCGGATACCGCGCATGCGCATTTCCGGCCAGTTCGCACCGCAGCGATGAACCGCAGCTGGTGGTGCTGCATGCAGCTAACAATTTATAAATTCTATACAAATATTCTGTAATACATGTATCCGTACACTACCATTAGTGTTAGTAATGTGTATATATATATATATATATATATATACACAGTATATACATACTGGGGCCACACCCACTCTGGGGGGGAGGGGGGGGGGGCGGGAAGTTATTGTACCCGGACCCAGGATTTCTCTTGGCAGCCCTGCTTGTACAGTGCCCTAGTAATTGGTAATAACATAGAATATCTATAAAGGAAATGCACTAAGAGAGGCACAGTTCTGCTGATAGCTACAATGCATTATAGGAAGTGGCACTGCTTCTACACAAAGAACACCTCATTGATATACAGGTTGAGTATCCCTTATCCAAAATGCTCGGGACCAGAGGAATTTTGGATATGGGATTTTTCCGTATTTTGGAATAATTGCATACCATAATGAGATATTATGGTGATGGGACCTAAATCTAAGCACAGAATGCATTTATGTCACATATACACCTTATACACACAGTAATTTTAGCCAATATTTTTTATAACTTTGTACATTAAACAAAGTGTTTGTACATTCACACAATTCATTTATGTTTCATATACACCATATGCACACAGCCTGAAGGTCATTTAATACAATATTTTTAATAACTTTGAGTATTAAACAAAGTTTGTGTACATTGAACCATCAAAAAACAAAAGTTTCACTATCTCAGTCTCACTCAAAAAAGTCCGTATTTCGGAATATTCCGTATTTCGGAATATTTGGATATGGGATACTCAACATGTATTATATTTTCTAGTAGATTTATATGATATTACAAGTACAGTTTGTCCTCTGTCCAGTGTATAGCTGAAAACGAAAAGCGACTCTCTATGTATTTCATCCTGGTAAAATAATTTATAAATACATATTTAAGTTACCAATACATAATTTAAGTTAAAATAGAGACAAATGGGAGGAAATGTGTTAATGTTCTACTTTTCACCATTTTTACGATCTTCATAAGAATGCTTTTAATGCTCTTTGTCCTCTCGAATATCCCTAGAAAAACAAAATGATAAAATAACTCCAACTGAGTAATGCAGAATAAAAATGTTCCATTCCAGCCACTTAATAATGCATGACTGTAGCGGAATTATTTGTTTTACAGTCTTTCCTGGTCTTGCTTCAGCATCTACTAGATTATACCTTAATTAAGGCTCTGTCCACAGGTGCCAGAAGATGTGTGGTATGAGACGGAGCAAGTCTGGTTCGTTCACAAAGAAGGCTTCACACTGGGTATGTGATGTAGGGGGTTGGGGGAGGGGGGGTTGGTCTTTGTCATGGCATTTTATTCACATGCATACAGCCTGCTCCTCTTACTGTGGCCAGTGCTACCATTCAGAGTCATAACTAGACATTTTGGCTCCCCGTGCTGGAAAGAGAATTGGTGCCCGCACCCCACCATATTTAAACAGGGACAGTGCGCACAGCAGGCACGTATCAAAAATAAAGAGGCATGGCTTCATGGGGAAGGGGTGTGGCTACAGAATAGTACCAATTCACATTACACGCACAGTAGTGTTCATTGTGTGTGTGTCAGGGATGTGCAGTCTGTCATTAGTGGTTAAAATAATACAAAGAAGATACTTATGACACATATTCTGTGTCATAAGTATCTGCTTTGTATTATACTAGACTTTTTTACATTAAAGTTGGCTTTGGGAGGCACCGATAGTGTGCCTCCCGGTGACAATAGGAAAGGTGCAGGAGCGGGGGGCAGGGCCAAGCCATGGGCAGTAATTAAAAGCCCATTCAAAATAACATGGAAAGCGGCACTTGTATAAGTGCCTCGGTGACAGGGGCGTGCTTTCACTGCACATGGAAGCACGCCCCTGTCACTCAGCCAGATATGATTGGACAGTGGATCTGTCACTGGATACAGCTGTCCAGTGATGGATCCGCGGTCATCACTGGGTGGGCAGCAGAATTGCGGCGGTGGTGCGGGTGTGAGCGGCAGCGGGACCTGGCGGGGATGGCTGGCATGACGGCAGGACTGGATCCTCTTGCATCCAGTCCCTGCCTGTCATTTTGCAGAGTTCGGCAGTGGAGCCAGTGGCGTAACTACTGCCCCCGCAGCCCTCGCGGTGGCTTGGGGGCGAGGGGCTGCGGGGGCGCCGCCACTGATTTAGAGCAGATTGACATGCGGACGAACGTCCGCATGTCAATCTGTTGTCACTAGCCCCCCGCTGTGAAGTAGGGACACGGAGGGCACAGCGTGCGCCTCTCCTGTGGAGCGGCTCCAGTTTTAAAAAAATGGCGCTGTTAGCATCATTTTTGAAATCTAAGATGGCTATTGCGAGCTGAACACGGTTCGCCGCATCATCTCCCCACCCCTCGGGGCTGGCTTATAGAAGCCAGCGCGAAGCGGCGGCTGTCAGTCCGCCGGCGGGGAGGGAGCGTGCAAGAGCTCCCGAAGCCCTGGGAGGCGGCGGCCATGCAAAAGAGCTGCCCGAAGTCTGACGCCTACCAGGTGAAGACCGAAGATGTCTGGAAGCCCTGGGGAGGTGGAGGCCATGCAAAAGAGCTGTCCAAAGGCCGCCGCCCACCCAGGTGAAGAGAGAAGTCACTGGGAAGCCCTGGGGAGGCGGCGGCCCCCCCAGGTGAAGAGAGAAGAATTCAGAAGTCCTGGGGAGGTGGCGGCCATGCAAAAGAGCTGTTCAAAAGGCCGCCACCCCCCAGGTGAAGACCGAAGACACCTGGAAGCCCTGGGGAGGCAGTGCACATGCAAAAGAGCTGTTCAAAGGCCGCCGCCCCCCAAACACATGGACACGCCTGCGTTTTTCCAACCAATCCCAGAAAATGGTCAGTTACCACCCACAAACTGCTTCTTGGATTTTTCCCACAAACCCATCGCCGAGCGGCGATCCGCTTTGTACCTGTACGATGTGCCTGCGCATTGCGATGCATACGCATGTGCAGTTCTGACCTGATCGCAGCGCTGCAAAAAACGCTAGCGAGCGATCAGGTCTGATTTACCCCCTAAATTTGGCCGGTTGTCAATAAAGTTTGTTTAAAAAAAATCTGCTGCAGCTGCACAGGACAAGGCTCTGGAGACTGTTTGAGTCTGTGCTTGGGGAAGGGGTTACGACACTTTTGACTCTACTCGACCGGGTTAGTTTTAGTGACAATTGCGGGAACTGTCTCCTGCTTCACAACAACAATACCCAGAGCCGGCCCTAATCAATATGATGCCCTAGGCAAGATTTTGGCTTGTGCCCCCAAGCTCTGCTGCTAGTTCCGCCTCTGACCCTGCACCCCTTCCCATCACCATCACCCCTCAGTCATAGCAGTCCTAATTTTGCTGCTCCTACCCCCTATATTTTAAATAGGAACAGTGCGCACATTAAGCCGCGCAGCCCAAAAAGGGGCATGTTCTTTTGAGAAGGGGCATGGCCACACAATAGTACCCCCAATTCAAATTATGCCACACAGTAGTGCAACTTTATTCACATTATATCATGCACTATTGTCTCTTATTCAGGTTAAATCACACAGTAGTATCGCTTTACCTTATATACGTTATTCCTCACAGTAGTGCCTCTTATTCACATTATACCACACCATATTGCTCTTTATTCACATTAGACCACACAGTAGTGCCTTTTCTATACATTACTCCACACAGTACAGCACCTTATACACAAAATGCCACACATTAGTAATACCTTTATACAATAATACCACAGTAATGCCCCTTACACATATGACACACATTATTAATGCGATTATACACACAATGACAAACATAATGCTCCTTACACATATGCTGAACACTATTACACAATGAACCTACCCACACACAGCACTCACACAGCCACTAACACTGTGACCTCTGCCTCTGCTTGGATACAGATGTATCCTTATTCCTCATACATCTTGACTCAATACGCCCATCCAGCTCTGCTAACATTGGGCACCTTTTTTTGCAGAAAATGCATCTTATTTTCATTGCTATGTGACTAGGACGCACAAGCAGATTCTGCTGATTAAAATTACAATTAGCATGCCTTTATTCTGTGTGCGACTACAGCTATATCTGCATATAAAATGCTATGTTACAGTGTATTCCTGGAAATCATTATAACGTAGCATTTTGAATCCAGATACAGCCGCAGTCACACACAGAATATAGGCATGCCGCATATAATTTTAATCAGCAGAATCTGCTTGTGCCCCTAGGCATTCCAAATGCCAATCGGGAGCTGCTTTTTCTCAACGATAATGGTCTTTTTTGTGCATGGACCCCATTGTCTGTAAAATGACGGTTAGAAGCTGATTGATTGGTACTTTATTTTTCTCAATCTTTGATAAATCTCCCCCATAACAGGGAGAAATCTGATCATGAGCTACAGTACTAATCTGTCTCCTTCACTGGCAGTAGTATCTTAACAAAGAATATGCCCCAGGCCATGCCATGATGTGCCTAATTCGGGCACATCGTTCACAATATCATCCTGTGTGTATGTCGCTGATGATGCACACTCCCACGCATCGTCAGAGACATACTCAGTCGGACCCAACGGGCAACATCGCCAGCGAGGGCCATGCTGCCAAATACAGCATGGCCCCCAGCTCCCTCCCCGTCAACCTTCGTCGCTCCCGAGTCCACTGCTGGCCCTGCTGCCCAGAGCACACCCCTGCTATGCCCCTAGGCATAAAGCTGCTAAACCTGACTAAAGTCATGGGTGCAATCGCGAAAAGTCACGTTAGGGCGCCCAAATGGGTCACTTTTTGCACATTTCAGCCCGGGGGTAGCGAGCTGAATTGCTGATGTCGCGCCCGTCGCCAGCAACAATTGAATTGCAGCTGGCGGGCGCGATAGGGGCAACATTTGAATTCCACCCAATGTGTTTACTGCAGAACTTAATCCACTTATATTTTATCTTATGTGATTATAGCCACAGAACTAAAGCCAGACGTGGGAACACCAGAGTTAGCAGATGGAAAAGTCAGGATTCGTATAGATGCAGAAAACAAAATGCTAGAAGTGGATGAAGAGAATATCCATAGAGTGAGTATGTGGATTTAGGACAATGGCTGAGATCTGTACTGTTACAGTATATATTATTAAGACTCTGTCTTAGGGCCCAGGCTGTCTTCTGAGGAACAAACATATAACAACACTCATATCAGACTTCCACAAACTAGCTACAACAGATCCATCTCTGTTTTTATGTTTTTAAAATGAAAATGATCTCTGTGGATTGAAAATACATTATATATGAATCTCTTACAGCTTTCCCTCTTCTGGGCAGTGTAGAACCTGTACAGGAGAGAGAGAGAGTAGAATGTGCATTGCGTTATACAATACATCGTCTATTGCTGACGGACTGTGTATGCTATTGGGCAGTATATTACTGTACTTCTGCAAATGTCATGTTACTGTAGAGAAGGTGAGGCCAAGATACTGTAGTAGACACTTTTAAGCTTTTCTTGTTTGTTTTGATTAATATGTTAATTTATTAGGCCTCACTAAAAGGGAGATTTATCACAGCTTGACAAGAGATAAAGCGGAGAGAGATAAAGTACCAATCAATCAGCTCATTATTGTCATTTTAAAGACTGCTTAAAAAATAACAGAAGCTGATTGGTTGGTACTCTCTCTCTCTACTTTATCGCTCTCCAAGCTTGATAAATCTCCCTTTAAGACTATCTGAAACAGTTTCTAAAATAAATTGTGAAGTCTTGCAGCATTTGCTGGTCTTAAAATATGAGAGCATTAGTCACATTGCATTAATGTATATGAGGACACTACTCTTAGTAATTGGTCAGTAATGTCTTCATAGAGCACACTCCAATAACTATGTTATAGGGGATACGTACTAATTGCCTGCGGACGGGATCCCGGCTGTCATGATCGCGACAGTGGGATCCCGTCCGCCAGAATGCTGGCAGCCAGGCGAGCGCTAGAAAGCAGCGGGCTCGCTGTGGTCACAGCGAGGACACCCACAGAGGGAGAATATCCTGTATCGGCAGCATTTCACTGCCTGGTGGGATTCCGGTGTCGGTATTGTGACCACCGGGATCCTGACTGGCGGTATTTTAACTGCTTTCCTGTTATAGTGCACAGGCATGACTTTACACTGTAGATTCCCAACGTAATTATTGCTGATTGATGCCATGATCAATTATTTATTTTGTGGTACCCAAGGAAGGAGGGGAGGGAGGAAAGACCTGAAAAATGATTGTTCTAGATAGCTTTTCCTGTCTCAGAACAATTACATTAGTTGTTTTTTAAGGTTAAAAAGGGGAAGACTAAATCGACCAAATGGTCTTTCTTTCAATTCTGCGTTTCTTTGTTTTGTTCCTGTGGGACATCCTGTGGGCTAAAGGCATTTGGTTTGATCATTCAGAGCTAACCTTTTGAAAGCTGACAGACTTTGCAGTGTTATGCTACCACAGAAAATTCCCAGGAGCACAGTGATTATGCATATGCCAGTACTGGGGATGTTCAGTTGTTCACCTGTTAATACTTATACATACTATACATATATACACACACACATATACACACACTGGGGTATATTTACTAAGGTCCCGATTTTGACCGAGATGCCGTTTTTTCTTCAAAGTGTCATCTCGGTAATTTACTAAGCAAAAATCACGGCAGTGATGAGGGCATTCGTAATATTTTGGAAGTCCTAGGAAAAAATCACGAATCAATACACCATCGGTCAAATATGCCTGCAATTTGGTAGAAATCGGTCATTTACTAAAAAGTGCAAAACACAAACACTGCCGACAATAGCCAAACACTGCCGTGCTAAAATACAAATCGTGAAAAAGTGCTAAAAAAAACCAGACCTACTTTTTTATCCCGTGTTTGTATAGGCATGCACGGATCCATGAGATCCGTGCATGTTTTTCAGTGGGAAGGGGTGGGAAATGTTATAATTTAAAAAAAAAAAAATTGCGTGGGGTCCCCCCTCCTAAACCAAACCAGCCTCGGGCTCTTTGAGCCAGCCCTGGTTGCAAAAATATGGGAAAAAAATGGACAGGGGTTCCCCCATATTTAAGCAACCAGCACCGGGTCCTGGTTCCAAAAATACGGGGGACAAAAAGCGTAGGGGTCCCCCGTATTTTTGAAACCAGCACCGGGCTCCACTAGCTGGACAGATAATGCCACAGCCGGGGGTCACTTTTATACAGTACCTTGCGGCCGTGGCATCAAATATCCAACTAGTCACCCCTGGCCGGGGTACCCTGGGGGAGTGGGGACCCCTTCAATCAAGGGGTCCCCCCCCCAGCCACCCAAGGGCCAGGGGTGAAGCCCGAGGCTGTCCCCCCCATCCAATGGGCTGCGGATGGGGGGCTGATAGCCTTTGTTGAAAGTAATGAATATTGTTTTTAGTAGCAGTACTACAAGTCCCAGCAAGCCTCCCCCGCAAGCTGGTACTTGGAGAACCACAAGTACCAGCATGCGGCGGAAAACCGGGCCCGCTGGTACCTGTAGTACTACTACTAAAAAATACCCCAATAAAGACAATACACACACACCTTGAAAGTATAACTTTAATACATACATACACACCACCATATACACATACTTACCTTATGTTCACACGAGGGTCGGTCCTCTTCTCCAGTAGAATCCATGGTGTACCTGTTGAAAAAATCCTACTCACCAAATCCAGTGTAGAGGGCTCCTCGGATAATCCATTTGTAATCCACGTACTTGTAAAAATAAAAAAACGGGACACCCGACCACGAACTGAAAGGGGACCCATGTTTTCACATGGGACCCCTTTCCCCGAATGCCAGAAAGTCAGAAACCCCCTCTGACTGATGTCTAAGTGGGTTTCTTCAGCCAATCAGGGAGCGCCACGTTGTGGCACCCTCCTGATCGGCTATGTGCTCCTGTACTGTCTGACAGGCGGCACACGGCAGTGTTACAATGTAGCGCCTATGTGCTCCATTGTAACCAATGGTGGGAACTTTCAGGTCAGCGGTTGACTGAAAGTGACCTCACCGCTGACCTGAAAGTTCCCACCATTGGTTACAATGGAGCGCATAGGCGCTACATTGTAACACTGCCGTGTGCCGCCTGTAATACAGTACAGGAGCACACAGCCAATCAGGGGGGTGCCAAACGTGGCGCTCCCTGATTGGCTGATGGAACCTTCTTGGACTTAAGTCAGAGGGGGTTCCAGGCATTCGGGGAAAGGGGACCCATGTGAAAACATGGGTCCCCTTTCAGTGCGAGGTCGGGTATCCGTTTTTTTATTTTTACAAGTACGTGGATTACAAAAGGATTTACAGAGGAGCCTAAGACATTGGATTATGTGAGTATAATTTTTTCAACAGGTACACCATGGATTCTACTGGAGAAGAGGACCGACCTGCGTGGGAACATAAGGTAAGTATGTGTATATGGAGGTGTGGATGGATGTATTAAAGTTATACTTTCAAGGTGTGTGTGTGTTGTCTTTATTGGGGTATTTTTTTAGTAGTAGTACTACAGGTACCAGCGGGCCCATTTTTCCGCCGCATGCTGGTACTTGTGGTTCTCCAAGTACCAGCTTGCGGGGGAGGCTTGCTGGGCCTTGTAGTACTGCTACTAAAAACAATATCAATCACTTTGAACAAAGGCTATCAGCCCCCCATCCGCAGCCCTTTGGATGGGGGGGACAGCCTCGGGCTTCACCCCTGGCCCTTGGGTGGCTGGGGGGGGGGACCCCTTGATTGAAGGGGTCCCCACTCCCCCAGGGTACCCCGGCCAGGGGTGACTAGTTGGATATTTGATGCCACGGCCGCAAGGCACTGTATAAAAGTGACCCCCGGCTGTGGCATTATCTGTCCAGCTAGTGGAGCCCGGTGCTGGTTTAAAAAATACGGGGGACCCCTACGCTTTTTGTCCCCCGTATTTTTGGAACCAGGACCAGGTGCAGAGCCCGATGCTGGTTGTTTAAATATGGGGGAACCCCTGTCCATTTTTTCCCCATATTTTTGCAACCAGGGCCGGCTCAAAGAGCCCGAGGCTGGTTTGGTTTAGGAGGGGGGACCCCACGCAATTTTTTTTTTAAGTTTAAACATTTTTTTTTTTTTTAACAAGGTGCACAATGAAGCCCTGCACGGATCTCTCAGATCCGGCCGAGATTCATTGTATTAAAGTCGGCAGTGTTTTACAAGTCACTCACGTAAAACACTGCCTAAAAAAACGAATGACATCGACATCGGAAAAACCGAAAATGCAGAATACGGCAGCTTAGTAAATTAGTCGTAATCAATTCAAAAAGTTGCATATTTACACTTTCGATGTCATTCGTGATTGAACTTTGACCTCAAACGGGAAAATACGATTCTTAGTAAATTTACCCCATTGTCTGTATATATATATATATATATATATATATATATATAGATAGGAGAACAGGCGGCACTCCGGAGACTTGTTTAAACAGCTTTCTTTATTGGAATGACATCCTACAATTGTTTCGGGCCTCAGCCCGTCGTCAGGGATCCCTGACGACGGGCTGAGGCCCGAAACAATTGTAGGATGTCATTCCAATAAAGAAAGCTGTTTAAACAAGTCTCCGGAGTGCCGCCTGTTCTCTTATCTGCAATTGGAAATTCTTCCTAGGGAGGGCACCTGGAGCAGATGAGATGTAAGCAAGGGGAGTGCTGGCTGCTTTGGTGATTTATATATATATATATATATATATATATATATTGTGGTAAAAGGGATGAGGTATTGGCATGCGACCAAGGTGTCAATTAGTATTATGAAGACAGGTAGTTATAAAAACATAAAATTTATTTCAGAAATCATAGCACTATAAAAAGGAGTATTAATATAAGAAAATAACAATAAAAAATACAGCCTATGCAAATTGATATGTGAAAAAATGAAGAAAAAACATAAAAATATACAAAAAACCAATATGCCAAATTTCATAAAAGAGAGCATAAAAACATAAGAGATAGGCATAAAATGTGCAGGATAAAAAGTTAAAAATAAAAGTAGTAGCTTAACTTCAGTAAGTTGAGGTAGAATCAGAGTGGCATCCAACGCGTTTCGTCCCTCATGGACTTCATCAAGGGGTGATAGGAGGCTAGAGACAGAACCTATTTATACCTCATAACTATGGGAAGTGATGTCTACATCACTTCCTGTCTGTTAATTGATGTGATATTTAGTATGGTCAAAATACCAGGATACATGAATATATCTGGTGCTAATCAAGTGGGAGCATGAGTTGTTAAAATCATGATTTAAAACAATGCAGTTTAATACTTAAAAAAACGTAAAGACGGGAGAGTCCGTCGACTTCCGGTCTTGGCTGTGTGGAGCGACATATCCGCCCCACATCCGGTGGTGTCATAATCGTCGGGCGCATGCGCCGGCTATGTGTGGCGTAGTGCGGCTACAGTCTCTGTCCAGCTTCTCTGGTCCACATATATATATATATATATATATATATAAAATAAAACAGTGCATCTGGGAAGTATTCACAGCACTTCACTTTTTCCACATTTTGTTATGATACAGCCTTATTCCAAAATGGAATAAATTCATTTTTCCCCTCAAAATTCTACACACAAAACCCTATAATGACAAAGTTATAACAGTTTTTATTTTTAGATTTTTGCAAATTTCTTAGAAATTAAAAACTAAGAAATTACATATACATAAGTATTCACAGCATTTGATATGAAGCTCAAACTTGAGCTCAGATGCATCCCGTTTCCACTGATCATCCTTGAGATGTTCCTACAGCTTAATTGGAGTCCACCTATGTTAAATTCAGTTGATTGACACACCTGTCTTTATAAGGTCCCACAGTTGACAGTGCATGTCTGAGCACAAACCAAGCATTAAGTCAAAGGAATTGTCTGTAGACAGGATTGTCTTGCATCACAAATCTGGAGAAGGGTACATAAGGGTACATAAAAATATCTGCTACTTTGAGCACTGTGGCTTCCATCTTCCGTAAATGGAAGAAGTTCGGAACCACCAGGACTCTTCCTAGAGCTGGCTGGCCATCTAAACTGAGCGATCGGGGAAGAAGGGCCCTAGTCAGGGAGATGACCAAGAACCCGATGGTCTCTCTGTCAGAGCTACAGCATTCCTCTGTGGAGAGAGTAGAACCTTCCAGAAGGACAACCAGAGCTGGATTAAGGCTTCGGGGAGCCCGGCGTACTTAAGACAGGGGGGCCCTAAGATTTAAAATTAAAATCATAGCGTCTTTAATCACTACAAAGAAAATTACAATTAGGTTACATGGTATGAGCCAAAATTTACATTATGCCAGACAGTATGAGATAAAATTCACATTATGCCACACTGTATGAGACAAAATTTACATTCTGCCACACAGCAAGAGATAATATTCACATTACGTCTCACGGTATGAGCCGAAATTTACATTACGCCATGCGATATGAGCCAAAATGTAAATTACGCCACGCAGTATGAGCCAAAATTTACATTACGCCACACAGTATGAGCCAAAATTTACATTGCGCCACACAGCATGAGCCAAAATTTACATTACGCCACACAGTATGAGCCAAAATTTACATTACGCCACACAGTATGAGACAAAATTTACATTGCGCCACACACCAAGAGATAAAATTCACATTACGCCACACTGTATGAGCCGCAATTCACATTACGCCACACGGTATGAGCCAAAATTTACATTATGTCACACAGTATGAGGCAAAATTCACATTACACCCCACAGTATGAGTCAAAATGAACATTTCACCACACGATATGAAACTAAATTCACATTACGCCACATGGTATAAGCCAAAATTCACATTACGTCACATGGTATGAGCCAAAATTTACATTACGCCAGACAGTATGAGATAAAATTCACATTTTGCCACACTGTATGAGCCAAAATGTACATTCTGCCACACAGCAAGAGAATATATTCACATTACGTCACACGGTATGAGCCGAAATGTACATTACGCCACGCGGTATGAGACAAAATTAACATTACGCCACACACCAAGAGATAAAATTCACATTACGCCACGCTGTATGAGCCGCAATTCACATTACGCCACACTGCATGAGCCGCAAGTCACATTACGCCACACGGTATGAGGCAAAATTCACATTACGCCATGTGCGAATGAGTGGCTGCGGCCCGGCCTGAATAGACCCCATAGTACCGCCCAAACACATTATATAATACACAGTGCCCCCAAACACATTATGTGACACATGGTGCCCCTCCAAATACATTATATAACACACATTATACATTACTTGTGGGTGCAGTCCTGTTCACATGTGTGTTCCGGTAGCAGGTGCTGCTGACAAATGTACCCTCTACTGCCCCTGCAGCGGCATGTCTGTCGCCGGGCCTGCTGACCGGGCATAGAGGGCGATTGTGAGAGGGAAGGGTCGGGTGGATGATGGGCGAGGGTGTAGAGAGCGGGTGTGGGCGGGGGTAGCGAGCGGCCGTAGATAGCGGGATGTCTCTGCGCGTAGGAAGTCTGTGTGGCTGGATGGTCGTAGAGAGTGGGCTGTCAGTGCTGGCGGGCGTAGAGCGTGTGCGGGCATACAGTGTAGTCACAGTCAGGAATAGAACTGCACGCTCGGCAATGAGTCAGCTACAGGCGTGTGTGAGGGGGGTGCTGGACATTAGGGGGTGCCTGTGTGCACCAGACATCCCCCCGTTCGCACGCCTATGATAAATATGTCTATACATACATATATATATATATATATATATATATTCAAACACACACACACACACACACACACACACACACACACACACACACACACACACACATATATACACACACACACACACACACACACACACGTGTGTATATATATATATATATATATATATTTTATATACACACATATATATAAATATATATAGATATATATATATAGATTGGTAAAGAAGGCGGCACTCAGACAGACGTAGATAGCAGTAAAACTGCTATCTACGTCTGTCTGAGTACCGCCTTCTTTACCAATCCATATCCAGAGGTCTTCGCCTCCAGGAGGGCACCGCAGCACCTACTATTTTAAGAGAGAGTGCCGAGTACACAGTATTCAATGATATATATATATATATATATTTTAAAACCCAGTACATACTGTAATGCAGCCTTACGTTTTTAAGTGCTTTTGCACAGGTAGCCTAGGAGAGGTGGCCGAGAATGGGTGCTGGCTGCTGCCTCCAACGCGCTGTCCTCCTCCTTCAGTGCAGCCTGCGCGCCCAGCCAATGAATGAGCCACAGGCTGCTGCTCCTCACATTATTGGACACCTGAGCCTTCGCTCAGCTGTCCTAAGTTCTGTCACAGGCAGTGAGTAAACTGCGTGCGGCCACTGCCGCGCGGCACCAGCCTCCAGTGCAGACAGTCAGTGGAGCCGGTAGCCAGAGCCACCAGGGACAGCAATCGCTGAGCTGCCCTGCCACTGCGTGTGGCGCCGGCTCCCGGGAGTGCAGCGCAATACCGCAGATCGGATCTCTGTTCCGATCTGCGGCGGTGACGGGGGGCCCTTTGAAAAATTCCCGGGACCCCCATCTTAATCTCTGAGGACAACCATCTCTGCAGCAATCCACCAACCAGGCCTGTATGGTAGAGTGGCCAGACGGAAGCCACTCCTTAGTAGAAAGCACATTGCAGCACATGTGGAGTTTGCCAAAATGCACCTAAAGGACTCAAAACAAAATTCTCTGGTCTGATGAGACAAAGATTAAACTCTTTGGCGTGAATGCCAGGCGTCATGTTTGTAGGAAACCAGGCACCGCTCATAACCAGGCCAATACCATTCCTACAGTGAAGCATGGTGGTTGCAGCATCATGCTGTGGGGATGTTTTTCAGTGGCAGGAACTGGGAGACTGGTCAGGATAGAGGGAAAGATGAATGCAGCAATGTACAGAGACATCCTGGATGAAAACCTGCTCCAGAGTGCTCTTAACCTCAGTCTGGGGCAACGGTTCATCTTTCAGAAGGACAACAACCCTAAGCACACAGCCAAGATATCAAAGAAGTGGCTTCAGGACAACTCTGTGAATGTTCTTGAGTGGCCCAGCCAGAGCCCAGACTTGAATCCGATTGAACATCTCTGGAGAGATCTGAAAATGGCTGTGTACCAACGCTTCCCATCTAACCTGATGGAGCTTGAGAGGTGCTGCATAGAGGAAGAATGGGTGAAACTGCCCAAAGATAGGTGTGTCAAGCTTGTGGCATCATATTCAAAAAGACTTGAGGCTGTAATTGCTGCCAAAGGTGCATGAACAAAGTATTGAGCAAAGGCTGTGAATACTTATGTACATGTGATTTCTTAGTTGCGTGTAGAATTTTGAGGGGAAAAAAATGAATTTATTCCAGTTTGGAATAAGGCTGTAACATAACAAAATGTGGAAAAAGTGAAGCGCTGTGAATACTTTCCGGATGCACTGCATATACTGTGTGTGTGTGTGTATATATATATATATATATATATATATAGCATATTGTGACATGCTTCTTTATATGACACATAAAAAGTCAGTTTGATTCAAATTAGCTAAACAAAAGTGGACATATGCTGTGAAGTAATTCAAACAATGGTCTCCAACAATGCGACTGATTTCAATTATGAAAAACATTTTTGTGTAGTATAAAGCCTTGTATATTAATTGTGTGTTTTTTTATTTCCTTCCAATAGACAAATCCTTCCAAATTTGACTATGCAGAAGATTTGACAGCACTTATTAGTCTAAATGAATCCAGTGTAATCAACACTCTGAGGCATCGCTACCAGTCCCAGCTTATTCACACCAATGCCGGACCAAACCTGATTGTTCTAAAACCAAGTGCACCCGTTCCAAGCTTACCTAACAAGGTTGGCACTATGTTCATTTTGGTCTTTTAATTGATAACAAGGACATGTAGTGTTATGCTAAGTGAAATGATGAAGGCATGTCTTTTATTCTGCTTTGTGACTTAAAAATGGCAAACTCTGTACAGAAAATGTTACTAGAAGATACTGTATAATGTAGTTTTTCTTTATATGTTTGTCTTACTACTGTAGCTGTGCTGCTACATTTTTATTGTAGCTGTTTTTAGTTCTGAGATCACTTTTGTGAGTTTGAAGCTTTCCGCTTCCGTGGTTGTAGAGCTCCTCGAAACAAGCTTTCTTCTTCTGGAAATCAGAAAGAGAATCAAATTAAAATGATAGGATGAAACGTTATATCTAACTGAAAAATTAAAGTTCTTTTATATTGAGAAAAATGTTGTGTGACCGCCTACAATCTAGTTTAAATAATATATTTTTGTTGATGCAAATGAGGTTAATCTATACTCTGCTTTGATGCCCCAATCTCCCTATCTCCCCCGCTGGACAATGAACTGTAGGTACAGTAGGACAATGATGTCACAAAACTGTGTTTGCATTACAGTTATCCAGTCAAACATGACCCTAAAGGTGGGTACACACATGGCAATTGAACATCGCTCGTGACGGGAACCGACGGCGGGGTTGGCATCAGCAAGTGCATACACACTTGTCAATGCTGGCAGCAACGAACGACAGCGGTGGGGGGGGAGCGGGGGCCATGCTGCATTTCGCAGCATGGTATCGCTAGCGATAGCCTCAGATCTTCTTGCATGTACAAAAGATCTGAGGCTGTCGCTCGCGACCCGAGACCCGAGAGTGCGCGCATCGGCACCCCATCTTTTGCACACACATGGAACAATGAAACGATTGGTCGTTCCGTTCGATCGGGTACGCCCACATCGTTTGTTCTATCGTTCCGTGTGTATGCCCTCAATATGGAAAACACTCTAGGCCTGATGCTGAATTGAATGTATGCCGGTTGGCAGAGCGTATACATTTCAATAGCAGTTACACTTACGACAGAAGATGTTTAACTGGGCTGTAATGGGACATTTTCATGTACGCAAAATTCACTGAGTGGGTGCTGATGGAATTGTGCAGTGTTAGATATAAGGCGCCCATAACTTTATTGTGATTACATAAACCTTTCTTAAGCTAGCTTATCACTAAAATAAATTGACACACACACTGAAATAAAGACACGGACACGGTAGCTGGAGTTAAAGGTCAGACGATATTTATTGATCGCTGACCAACTCTTTAAACTATAATTGTAATTGAATTGGAATTAATTTAGATTGCAAAGTTAAATTTAGATTGGAGGATGGCAAAGGAAAAGTCGCTACCAGACACCAGCTCCAGTCACCTGGATGAAATCCACCAACTGAGGAGGGGAGTACCCAAACCCCGCCTCCTTCCTACATAACCCGCATTGTGCTGGCCTCACCACTCTTTTCTCTGGCAAACGTTCGGTTCCCGCAGGGGAACGTCTAAATGTCCAACCGCAAGAGAAGGACACACCTGCCGTACTTCTAAAGAGGGTGCCCCACAATGACCACTTATGCCCGTTTGACCGCTGGTTGGTAGCGACTTCCCGCCAATCTGGCTGTCAATAGCCAACTGAAGAGAACAAAACAATCAAATTTAATCAGGGAGGGCGGGAGGGCATACAATAAATGGCAAGAGGAAGTCTGAGGCACGTGACCCTGCCCTATATACTATCCTGAGACCAACCCCTTAAAGCTTGACGGACAACCCTCTGATCCTATAGGAAACAACCACCGGAAACATGATCTGCCTAGCAACTGCTTAGTCATAAACAACCAATCGCCAAAAGTTGGGCTCTTATATGGCCTCAGGCTTATGCAGCCTTCAGCTAATCTAAGCAAATGCATGTCTGTTTCCAGCCATATCATCTAGTGTAGACAGGGTCCAGTGCACAATGATGCAAAGACTAGTAGAAGATGAAGCATATGTATAGGGCGCTGATGCAATGAAAGATGCGCACAGAGCTGCATAAAGGCAAATGTACCCATTTATGTCCATGCCTGCAATGCATTGGAGTCTTTGTGGGTAATTCAGAGTTGATCGCAGCAGCAAATTTGTTAGCAGTTGCCATGTACATTGCGGGGGGGGGGGCGGGGGGCAGATATAACATTTGCAGAGAGAGTTAGATGTGGGTGGGGTGTGTTCAAACTGAAATCTAAATTGCAGTGTAAAAATATAGCAGGCAGTATTTACCCTGGACAGAAACAAAATAACCCACCCAAATCTATCTCTCTCTGCACTTGTTATATCTGCCCCCCCCCCTGCAGTGCACATTGGCCCTCATTCCGAGTTGTTCGCTCGGAGTTTTTCATCGCATCGCAGTGAGAATTCTCTTAGTGCGCATGCGCAATGTTCGCACTGCGACTGCGCCAAGTAACTTTACTATGAAGAAAGTAAGTTTACTCACGGCATTTTCATCGCTCCGACGTTCGCATTGTGATTGACAGGAAATGGGTGTTACTGGGCGGATGGACGGCGTTTTAGGGGCGTGTGGCTGGAAACGCTACCGTTTCCGGAAAAAACGCAGGAGTGGCCGGAGAAACGGTGGGAGTGCCTGGGCGAACGCTGGGTGTGTTTATGACGTCAGCCAGGAACGAAAAGCACTGAACTGATCGCACAGGCAGAGTAAGTCTGAAGCTACTCAGAAACTGCTAACTCGTTTGTAATCGCAATATTGCGCGTACGTCGGTCGCAATTTTAAGAAGCTAAGATTCACTCCCAGTAGGCGGCGGCTTAGCGTGTGTAACTCTGCTACATTCGCCTTGCGAGCGAACAACTCGGAATGAGGGCCATGGTTTTGACCAACTGCTAACAAATTTGCTGCTGCAATCAGGTCTGAATTACCTCCTTTGGCTCTTGGCCAGCGAAAAGCTGTTAGGAAAAGTTATTGTTGCAATGGTAAATTTGTCATCTCAAAGAATTTCTTGTGATAATACATTTGATCTCCATCTGCACTTTTCACTCGATACACTGGGTGGCACTGCATATCTATGAAATACTATTTAATAAAGTACAGTACTGTAAAGGACATGTGAAGTGCAAACATGTTTATCTTTTTTGCTAATTTGTTGCAAAGGTTTAGGAACTACATTCATACATTTTCTTGATAACCTTTGCACTAATATCCTATTTGCAAATATTATCTATTTAAACTTGACATTTTCACTTTAACCTTTTTATTGTAACATTTCAGGACTTCTTGAGTTGTTCCTAATGCTTCTTTCTTTGTTATTTGCAAAATTTATGCAACTATTTTGTGGCTTTTTGTGAAAAAAAATTATTCTCTGTATTTGTAAAATCTGTTCTAAAATATTTTAGCATTATTCACAATTTAATAAAACAGGAGACACAACACTTTGCATCAGAGCCGGCCTTAGGCATAGGCAAACTAGGCAAATGCCTAGGGCATTTGGTATGCTTAGGGGCACCAGCAGCTTCTGCTGATTAAAATTATATGCGGCATGCCTATATTCGGTGTGTGACTGCGGCTGTATCTGCATACAAAATGCTACATTACAGTGATTTCCAGGAATACACTGCAATGTAGCATTTCATATGCAGATACAGCCGCAGTCGCACACAGAATATAGGCATGCTGCATATTATTTTAATCAGCAGAAGCTGCTTGTGCATCCTAGCCACATAGTAATGCAAATAAGATGCATTTTCATAAACAAAAGGCGCCAGACATAAGCAGAGCTGCCAGATGACTCATGCCAGGCATCTCCTGCAGAACTAGTGGCGGTGCTGGAGGGCACCAGCCAAAATCTTGCCTAGGGCATCATATTGGTTAGGGCCGGCTCTACTTTGCATGCAGATTACACCAGGTGCAAACGTCCCATAGTGTCAGTCCTGTTGAGTTACAAAACATTATTAAGGCATAATTGACATTCCAGGGCATTACCATTTCCATGTTAGATTCTATCTGTGGCATGTAATGTAAGGTTGTATTTTTGTATTTCCTTTTCCTGACATTAGTGTCTGAATGTAATCATTCCTGGGCATTCCCATCAGGTCACAGATATGCTGGCCATACACTTGTGCGATGCCCCGCGACGCAACATCGCGGGGCATCGCACGGGCAGTTCAGGTGCGATCAAATCGCACCTGAACTGCCAAAGTGGTTACCATACGATCATGCTATAGATCGCATGGTAATCACGTGATGGGCACGTCACCGGCGGGTAGGTAGCGGCCTTAGGCCTCTTCCATGGGTGCCCATCGCACATCGCAGTGCGATATATCTCATGTGGGTTTAAAACCACATGCGATCGCACTGCGATGCGAGAAATATTATGTGCAGCACATAATATCTTGAGACGCGATATTCGACCGGCGTGCCCGCGCATCGTGTCTCAACGTACCTAAAATGTGCATACAATCCTTCGATTTCTCTCACAGATGTGATCGAAATCGAAGGATAGCACCGATTATCTCATAAGTGTATGGACACCAATAAGCTGACACTTATAGCTAGCATATGAATCAGGGCACAGGCAGGGCTGTCTTTTCATATGGGCTTAATGGGCACTTCCCAAGGGCCCCAGAGTCTAGGCTGATAGCTGAGGGTCCCCTCTTTCCATGGGGTACCAGATTTTTGAAAATCGGCACTAGGAAACCTGAGATATTAGACTTCTAAGCAGTGGTCCCCATCCAGGCCCAGCACTAGCCGCTCAGCAAAGGGATGCAGTGCAGGTAGGCGCCAGACTGGAGAGGCGCTCTCCCTGCCTGCATCCCTGTGCTGAGCTGCTGCCGGCTGCTTTCACACTCTATGATATGCAGCGGCGCACCGGCAGCACAAAGCCTCCTCTCCCACCCAGCGAAGGTAGCACTGAGCACAAAGCCTCCTCTAGATAGCTAGATGGGAATAAGGGGCGGAGCAAGACAGGATCAGGCTGCAGCAGGAGGATGAGCTGCTACAGCTCCGGCCAGCCAGACTTCTTTAGGTAAGTGTGTGGAAAGAGAGTGAGTGTGTGTATGTGTATACAGTATCTGTGTATACTGTATATATGTGTGACTGTGTACGTATGTGTGTAATGTATGTACAGTATGTATGTGTGTATGTATATATATATATATGTATCTGTGTGTGTATGTGTGATTGCGGCATAATGTGTGTAAGCGGCATTGGTACAGGGGGCGTTACGTGTTTAATTGTCATTGCTACAGGGGGCGTTACGTGTGTAAGCGGCACTGGTACAGGGGGCGTTACGTGTGTAAGCGGCACTGGTACAGGGGGCATTACGTGTGTAAGCGTTACTGCTACAGGGGGTGTTACATGTGCAAGCGGCACTGGTACCGGAAGCGTTACATGTGTAAGCGGCACTGGTACAGGGGGCGTTACGTGTTTAATCGTCACTGCTACAGGGGACGTTACATGTGTAAGCGGCACTGGTGCAGGGGGTGTTACGTGTTTAATCGTCACTGCTACAGGGGGTGTTACATGTGTAAGTGGCACTGGTACAGGGGGCGTTACATGTTTAATCGTCACTGCTACAGGGAGCGTTACGTGTTTAATCGTCACTGCTACAGGGGGCGTTATGTGTGTAAGCGTCACCGGTACAGGGGGCGTTACGTGTGTAAGCGTCACTACTACAGGGGTATTATGTGCGCTGTCCCTTTGTAACATATAGGAGGGTGCAAATTTATAGTTTGCAGGGGGGCGCCGAACACCCTAGCACCAGCCCTGTCCCCATCTGAGCCTGTTAATTGCTTTTCCCAGCCAGATATCTCGGGTTTTGTCTGACTAAAGGTGCATACACACTAGGCGTTTGTGCCCAGCGTGAATGCACAGCGATAATCGGCAGTGGCGCACCGGGAGGGGGGGAGGGGGTTCCGAGCACCAAGAAACCCCCCTCCACTAAAATATATATATATATATATATATATATATATTTTTTTTTTGCTGCATTAATGGCTGCCTAGCGTCCTCTGCAACCTGCTGTCTTCCTGGTGGCACTTGTAAGTGCAATAAAAGTTTACTTTATTTTAATTATAGTACATATATATCCATGTGGATACATATATACACATGTATATACATACATACATATAAACACACACACGCATATGATATATATATACATGTGTATATATACGTGTACTGTATGTGTGTATATATATATATATATATATATATATATGTATGCATGTTTAATATGCTATGTATATGTATGTGTGTGTGTGTGTGTATATATATATATATATATATATATATATTAGTGATGAGCGGGTTCGGTTTCTCGGAAACCGAACCCCCCCGAACTTCACCCTTTTTACACGGGTCCGAGGCATACTCGGATTCTCCCGTATGGCTCGGTTAACCCGAGCGCGCCCGAACGTCATCATCCCGCTGTCGGATTCTCGCGAGATTCGGATTCTATATAAGCAGCCGCGCGTCGCCGCCATTTTCACTCGTGCATTGGAAATGTTAGGGAGAGGACGTGGCTGGCGTCCTCTCCGTTATTGTTGAACTTGATTGTGCACTATTGCTTAATTGTGGGGAGGGCTGGGGAGCAGCTGTATAATATAGGAGGAGTACAGTGCAGAGTTTTGCTGATCAGTGACCACCAGTTATCCGTTCTCTGCCTGAAAAAAACGCTCCATATCTGTGCTCAGTGTGCTGCATATATCTGTGCTCACACTGCTTAATTGTGGGGACTGGGGAGCAGCTGTATTATATAGCAGGAGTACAGTGCAGAGTTTTGCTGACAGTGACCACCAGTATACGTTGTCTGCCTGAAAAACACTCCATATCTGTGCTCAGTGTGCTGCTTTATTGTGGGGACTGGGGACTAGAGATGAGCGCCTGAAATTTTTCGGGTTTTGTGTTTTGGTTTTGGGTTCGGTTCCGCGGCCGTGTTTTGGGTTCGAAAGCGTTTTGGCAAAACCTCACCGAATTTTTTTTGTCGGATTCGGGTGTGTTTTGGATTCGGGTGTTTTTTTCCAAAAACACTAAAAAACAGCTTAAATCATAGAATTTGGGGGTCATTTTGATCCCAAAGTATTATTAACCTCAAAAACCATAATTTACACTCATTTTCAGTCTATTCTGAATACCTCACACCTCACAATATTATTTTTAGTCCTAAAATTTGCACCGAGGTCGCTGTGTGAGTAAGATAAGCGACCCTAGTGGCCGACACAAACACCGGGCCCATCTAGGAGTGGCACTGCAGTGTCACGCAGGATGTCCCTTCCAAAAAACCCTCCCCAAACAGCACATGACGCAAAGAAAAAAAGAGGCGCAATGAGGTAGCTGTGTGAGTAAGATTAGCGACCCTAGTGGCCGACACAAACACCGGGCCCATCTAGGAGTGGCACTGCAGTGTCACGCAGGATGGCCCTTCCAAAAAACCCTCCCCAAATAGCACATGACGCAAAGAAAAAAAGAGGCGCAATGAGGTAGCTGTGTGAGTAAGATTAGCGACCCTAGTGGCCGACACAAACACCGGGCCCATCTAGGAGTGGCACTGCAGTGTCACGCAGGATGGCCCTTCCAAAAAACCCTCCCCAAACAGCACATGACGCAAAGAAAAAAAGAGGCGCAATGAGGTAGCTGACTGTGTGAGTAAGATTAGCGACCCTAGTGGCCGACACAAACACCGGGCCCATCTAGGAGTGGCACTGCAGTGTCACGCAGGATGTCCCTTCCAAAAAACCCTCCCCAAACAGCACATGACGCAAAGAAAAAAAGAGGCGCAATGAGGTAGCTGTGTGAGTAAGATTAGCGACCCTAGTGGCCGACACAAACACCGGGCCCATCTAGGAGTGGCACTGCAGTGTCACGCAGGATGTCCCTTCCAAAAAACCCTCCCCAAACAGCACATGACGCAAAGAAAAAAAGAGGCGCAATGAGGTAGCTGTGTGAGTAAGATTAGCGACCCTAGTGGCCGACACAAACACCGGGCCCATCTAGGAGTGGCACTGCAGTGTCACGCAGGATGTCCCTTCCAAAAAACCCTCCCCAAACAGCACATGACGCAAAGAAAAAAAGAGGCGCAATGAGGTAGCTGACTGTGTGAGTAAGATTAGCGACCCTAGTGGCCGACACAAACACCGGGCCCATCTAGGAGTGGCACTGCAGTGTCACGCAGGATGTCCCTTCCAAAAAACCCTCCCCAATCAGCACATGATGCAAAGAAAAAGAAAAGAAAAAAGAGGTGCAAGATGGAATTGTCCTTGGGCCCTCCCACCCACCCTTATGTTGTATAAACAAAACAGGACATGCACACTTTAACCAACCCATCATTTCAGTGACAGGGTCTGCCACACGACTGTGACTGATATGACGGGTTGGTTTGGACCCCCCCCAAAAAAGAAGCAATTAATCTCTCCTTGCACAAACTGGCTCTACAGAGGCAAGATGTCCACCTCATCTTCACCCTCCGATATATCACCGTGTACATCCCCCTCCTCACAGATTATCAATTCGTCCCCACTGGAATCCACCATCTCAGCTCCCTGTGTACTTTGTGGAGGCAATTGCTGCTGGTCAATGTCTCCGCGGAGGAATTGATTATAATTCATTTTAATGAACATCATCTTCTCCACATTTTCTGGATGTAACCTCGTACGCCGATTGCTGACAAGGTGAGCGGCGGCACTAAACACTCTTTCGGAGTACACACTTGTGGGAGGGCAACTTAGGTAGAATAAAGCCAGTTTGTGCAAGGGCCTCCAAATTGCCTCTTTTTCCTGCCAGTATAAGTACGGACTGTGTGACGTGCCTACTTGGATGCGGTCACTCATATAATCCTCCACCATTCTATCAATGTTGAGAGAATCATATGCAGTGACAGTAGACGACATGTCCGTAATCGTTGTCAGGTCCTTCAGTCCGGACCAGATGTCAGCATCAGCAGTCGCTCCAGACTGCCCTGCATCACCGCCAGCGGGTGGGCTCGGAATTCTGAGCCTTTTCCTCGCACCCCCAGTTGCGGGAGAATGTGAAGGAGGAGATGTTGACAGGTCGCGTTCCGCTTGACTTGACAATTTTGTCACCAGCAGGTCTTTCAACCCCAGCAGACCTGTGTCTGCCGGAAAGAGAGATCCAAGGTAGGCTTTAAATCTAGGATCGAGCACGGTGGCCAAAATGTAGTGCTCTGATTTCAACAGATTGACCACCCGTGAATCCTTGTTAAGCGAATTAAGGGCTGCATCCACAAGTCCCACATGCCTAGCGGAATCGCTCCGTGTTAGCTCCTCCTTCAATGCCTCCAGCTTCTTCTGCAAAAGCCTGATGAGGGGAATGACCTGACTCAGGCTGGCAGTGTCTGAACTGACTTCACGTGTGGCAAGTTCAAAGGGCATCAGAACCTTGCACAACGTTGAAATCATTCTCCACTGCACTTGAGACAGGTGCATTCCACCTACTATATCGTGCTCAATTGTATAGGCTTGAATGGCCTTTTGCTGCTCCTCCAACCTCTGAAGCATATAGAGGGTTGAATTCCACCTCGTTACCACTTCTTGCTTCAGATGATGGCAGGGCAGGTTCAGTAGTTTTTGGTGGTGCTCCAGTTTTCTGTACGTGGTGCCTGTACGCCGAAAGTGTCCCGCAATTCTTCTGGCCACCGACAGCATCTCTTGCACGCCCCTGTCGTTTTTTAAAAAATTCTGCACCACCAAATTCAAGGTATGTGCAAAACATGGGACGTGCTGGAATTGGCCCAGATTTAATGCACACACAATATTGCTGGCGTTGTCCGATGCCACAAATCCACAGGAGAGTCCAATTGGGGTAAGCCATTCCGCGATGATCTTCCTCAGTTGCCGTAAGAGGTTTTCAGCTGTGTGCGTATTCTGGAAAGCGGTGATACAAAGCGTAGCCTGCCTAGGAAAGAGTTGGCGTTTGCGAGATGCTGCTACTGGTGCCGCCGCTGCTGTTCTTGCGGCGGGAGTCCATACATCTACCCAGTGGGCTGTCACAGTCATATAGTCCTGACCCTGCCCTGCTCCACTTGTCCACATGTCCGTGGTTAAGTGGACATTGGGTACAGCTGCATTTTTTAGGACACTGGTGACTCTTTTTCTGAGGTCTGTGTACATTTTCGGTATCGCCTGCCTAGAGAAATGGAACCTAGATGGTATTTGGTACCGGGGACACAGTACCTCCAACAAGTCTCTAGTTGGCTCTGCAGTAATGATGGATACCGGAACCACGTTTCTCACCACCCAGGATGCCAAGGCCTCAGTTATCCGCTTTGCAGTAGGATGACTGCTGTGATATTTCATCTTCCTCGCAAAGGACTGTTGAACAGTCAATTGCTTACTGGAAGTAGTACAAGTGGGCTTACGACTTCCCCTCTGGGATGACCATCGACTCCCAGCGGCAACAACAGCAGCGCCAGCAGCAGTAGGCGTTACACGCAAGGATGCATCGGAGGAATCCCAGGCAGGAGAGGACTCGTCAGAATTGCCAGTGACATGGCCTGCAGGACTATTGGCATTCCTGGGGAAGGAGGAAATTGACACTGAGGGAGTTGGTGGGGTGGTTTGCGTGAGCTTGGTTACAAGAGGAAGGGATTTACTGGTCAGTGGACTGCTTCCGCTGTCACCCAAAGTTTTTGAACTTGTCACTGACTTATTATGAATGCGCTGCAGGTGACGTATAAGGGAGGATGTTCCGAGGTGGTTAACGTCCTTACCCCTACTTATTACAGCTTGACAAAGGGAACACACGGCTTGACACCTGTTGTCCGCATTTCTGGTGAAATACCTCCACACCGAAGAGCTGATTTTTTTGGTATTTTCACCTGGCATGTCAACGGCCATATTCCTCCAACGGACAACAGGTGTCTCCCCGGGTGCCTGACTTAAACAAACCACCTCACCATCAGAATCCTCCTGGTCAATTTCCTCCCCAGCGCCAGCAACACCCATATCCTCCTCATCCTGGTGTACTTCAACACTGACATCTTCAATCTGACTATCAGGAACTGGACTGCGGGTGCTCCTTCCAGCACTTGCAGGGGGCGTGCAAATGGTGGAAGGCGCATGCTCTTCACGTCCAGTGTTGGGAAGGTCAGGCATCGCAACCGACACAATTGGACTCTCCTTGTGGATTTGGGATTTCGAAGAATGCACAGTTCTTTGCTGTGCTGCTTTTGCCAGCTTGAGTCTTTTCATTTTTCTAGCGAGAGGCTGAGTGCTTCCATCCTCATGTGAAGCTGAACCACTAGCCATGAACATAGGCCAGGGCCTCAGCCGTTCCTTGCCACTCCGTGTGGTAAATGGCATATTGGCAAGTTTACGCTTCTCCTCCGACAATTTTATTTTAGGTTTTGGAGTCCTTTTTTTACTGATATTTGGTGTTTTGGATTTGACATGCTCTGTACTATGACATTGGGCATCGGCCTTGGCAGACGACGTTGCTGGCATTTCATCGTCTCGGCCATGACTAGTGGCAGCAGCTTCAGCACGAGGTGGAAGTGGATCTTGATCTTTCCCTAATTTTGGAACCTCAACATTTTTGTTCTCCATATTTTAATAGGCACAACTAAAAGGCACCTCAGGTAAACAATGGAGATGGATGGATTGGATACTAGTATACAATTATGGACGGGCTGCCGAGTGCCGACACAGAGGTAGCCACAGCCGTGAACTACCGCACTGTACTGTGTCTGCTGCTAATATATAGACTGGTTGATAAAGAGATAGTATACTCGTAACTAGTATGTATGTATAAAGAAAGAAAAAAAAAACACGGTTAGGTGGTATATACAATTATGGACGGGCTGCCGAGTGCCGACACAGAGGTAGCCACAGCCGTGAACTACCGCACTGTACTGTGTCTGCTGCTAATATAGACTGGTTGATAAAGAGATAGTATACTCGTAACTAGTATGTATGTATAAAGAAAGAAAAAAAAAACCACGGTTAGGTGGTATATACAATTATGGACGGGCTGCCGAGTGCCGACACAGAGGTAGCCACAGCCGTGAACTACCGCACTGTACTGTGTCTGCTGCTAATATATAGACTGGTTGATAAAGAGATAGTATACTCGTAACTAGTATGTATGTATAAAGAAAGAAAAAAAAACCACGGTTAGGTGGTATATACAATTATGGACGGGCTGCCGAGTGCCGACACAGAGGTAGCCACAGCCGTGAACTACCGCACTGTACTGTGTCTGCTGCTAATATATAGACTGGTTGATAAAGAGATAGTATACTCGTAACTAGTATGTATGTATAAAGAAAGAAAAAAAAAACACGGTTAGGTGGTATATACAATTATGGACGGGCTGCCGAGTGCCGACACAGAGGTAGCCACAGCCGTGAACTACCGCACTGTACTGTGTCTGCTGCTAATATAGACTGGTTGATAAAGAGATAGTATACTCGTAACTAGTATGTATGTATAAAGAAAGAAAAAAAAACCACGGTTAGGTGGTATATACAATTATGGACGGGCTGCCGAGTGCCGACACAGAGGTAGCCACAGCCGTGAACTACCGCACTGTACTGTGTCTGCTGCTAATATATAGACTGGTTGATAAAGAGATAGTATACTCGTAACTAGTATGTATGTATAAAGAAAGAAAAAAAAACCACGGTTAGGTGGTATATACAATTATGGACGGGCTGCCGAGTGCCGACACAGAGGTAGCCACAGCCGTGAACTACCGCACTGTACTGTGTCTGCTGCTAATATATAGACTGGTTGATAAAGAGATAGTATACTCGTAACTAGTATGTATGTATAAAGAAAGAAAAAAAAACCACGGTTAGGTGGTATATACAATTATGGACGGGCTGCCGAGTGCCGACACAGAGGTAGCCACAGCCGTGAACTACCGCACTGTACTGTGTCTGCTGCTAATATAGACTGGTTGATAAAGAGATAGTATACTACTAATATTATATACTGGTGGTCAGGTCACTGGTCACTAGTCACACTGGCAGTGGCACTCCTGCAGCAAAAGTGTGCACTGTTTAATTTTAATATAATATTATGTACTCCTGGCTCCTGCTATAACCTATAACTGGCACTGCAGTAGTGCTCCCCAGTCTCCCCCACAATTATAAGCTGTGTGAGCTGAGCAGTCAGACAGATATATAATATATATAGATGATGCAGCACACTGGCCTGAGCCTGAGCAGTGCACACAGATATGGTATGTGACTGACTGAGTCACTGTGTGTATCGCTTTTTTCAGGCAGAGAACGGATATATTAAATAAACTGCACTGTGTGTCTGGTGGTCACTCACTATATAATATATTATGTACTCCTGGCTCCTGCTATAACCTATAACTGGCACTGCAGTAGTGCTCCCCAGTCTCCCCCACAATTATAAGCTGTGTGAGCTGAGCAGTCAGACAGATATATATAATATTATATATAGATAATAGATGATGCAGCACACTGGCCTGAGCCTGAGCAGTGCACACAGATATGGTATGTGACTGAGTCACTGTGTGCTGTGTATCGCTTTTTTCAGGCAGAGAACGGATTATATTATGTACTCCTGGCTCCTGCTATAACCTATAACTGGCACTGCAGTAGTGCTCCCCAGTCTCCCCCACAATTATAAGCTGTGTGAGCTGAGCAGTCAGACAGATATATATAATATTATATATAGATAATAGATGATGCAGCACACTGGCCTGAGCCTGAGCAGTGCACACAGATATGGTATGTGACTGAGTCACTGTGTGCTGTGTATCGCTTTTTTCAGGCAGAGAACGGATTATAAATAAAAGTGGTGGTCACTGGTCACTATCAGCAAAACTCTGCACTGTACACTACTGAGTACTCCTAATGCTCCCCAAAATTAGTAAATCAAGTGTCTCTCTAATCTATTCTAATTCTAAACGGAGAGGACGCCAGCCACGTCCTCTCCCTATCAATCTCAATGCACGTGTGAAAATGGCGGCGACGCGCGGCTCCTTATATAGAATCCGAGTCTCGCGATAGAATCCGAGCCTCGCGAGAATCCGACAGCGTCATGATGACGTTCGGGCGCGCTCGGGTTAACCGAGCAAGGCGGGAAGATCCGAGTCGCTCGGACCCGTGAAAAAAAACATGAAGTTCTGGCGGGTTCGGATTCAGAGAAACCGAACCCGCTCATCTCTACTGGGGACCACCAGTATAATATTATATAGGAGGAGTACAGTGCAGAGTTTTGCTGACCAGTGACCACCAGTATATAATATATAGCATTACGGTACAGTAGGCCACTGCTGTACCTACCTCTGTGTCGTCATTAAGTATACTATCCATCTAGATTCTATACCTATGGTGCATTTCAGTTGTGCAGTTTGCTGACACAGTGACCACCAGTATATATAGCAGTACGGTACGGAAGGCCACTGCTGTACCTACCTCTGTGTCGTCATTAAGTATACTATCCATCTACATTCTATACCTGTGGTGCATTTTAGTTTTGCAGTTTGCTGACACAGTGACCACCAGTATACTATATATAGCAGTACGATACGGAAGGCCACTGCTGTACCTACCTCTGTGTCGTCATTAAGTATACTATCCATCTACATTCTATACCTGTGGTGCATTTTAGTTTTGCAGTTTGCTGACACAGTGACCACCAGTATACTATATATAGCAGTACGGTACGGAAGGCCACTGCTGTACCTACCTCTGTGTCGTCATTAAGTATACTATCCATCTACATTCTATACCTGTGGTGCATTTTAGTTTTGCAGTTTGCTGACACAGTGACCACCAGTATACTATATATAGCAGTACGGTACGGAAGGTCACTGCTGTACCTACCTCAGTGTCGTCATTAAGTATACTATCCATCTACATTCTATACCTGTGGTGCATTTTAGTTTTGCAGTTTGCTGACACAGTGACCACCAGTATACTATATATAGCAGTACGGTACGGAAGGCCACTGCTGTACCTACCTCTGTGTCGTCATTAAGTATACTATCCATCTACATTCTATACCTGTGGTGCATTTTAGTTTTGCAGTTTGCTGACACAGTGACCACCAGTATACTATATATAGCAGTATGGTACGGAAGGCCACTGCTGTACCTACCTCTGTGTCGTCATTATGTATACTATCCATCTACATTCTATACCTGTGGTGCATTTTAGTTTTGCAGTTTGCTGACACAGTGACCACCAGTATACTATATATAGCAGTACGGTATGGAAGGCCACTGCTGTACCTACCTCTGTGTCGTCATTAAGTATACTATCCATCTACATTCTATACCTGTGGTGCATTTTAGTTTTGCAGTTTGCTGACACAGTGACCACCAGTATACTATATATAGGAGTACGGTACGGAAGGCCACTGATGTACCTACCTCTGTGTCGTCATTAAGTAGACTATCCATCTACATTCTATACCTGTGGTGCATTTTAGTTTTGCAGTTTGCTGACACAGTGACCACCAGTATACTATATATAGCAGTACGGTACGGAAGGCCACTGCTGTACCTACCTCTGTGTCGTCATTAAGTATACTATCCATCTACATTCTATACCTGTGGTGCATTTTAGTTTTGCAGATTGCTGACAGTGACCACCAGTATATATAGCAGTACGGTACGGAAGGCCACTGCTCTACCTACCTCTGTGTCGTCAAGTATACTATCCATCCATGCCTGTGGTGCATTTCAGTTGTGCGCAGTATATATAGTAGTAGGCCATTGCTATTGATAGTTACTGGCATATAATTCCACACATTAAAAAATGGAGAACAAAAATGTGGAGGTTAAAATAGGGAAAGATCAAGATCCACTTCCACCTCGTGCTGAAGCTGCTGCCACTAGTCATGGCCGAGACGATGAAATGCCATCAACGTCGTCTGCCAAGACCGATGCCCAATGTCATAGTAGAGAGCATGTAAAATCCAAAAAACAAAAGTTCAGTAAAATGACCCAAAAATCAAAATTAAAAGCGTCTGAGGAGAAGCGTAAACTTGCCAATATGCCATTTACGACACAGAGTGGCAAGGAACGGCTGAGGCCCTGGCCTATGTTCATGGCTAGTGGTTCAGCTTCACATGAGGATGGAAGCACTCATCCTCTCGCTAGAAAAATGAAAAGACTTAAGCTGACAAAAGCACAGCAAAGAACTGTGCGTTCTTCTAAATCACAAATACCCAAGGAGAGTCCAATTGTGTCGGTTGCGATGCCTGACCTTCCCAACACTGGACGGGAAGAGCTTGCGCCTTCCACCATTTGCACGCCCCCTGCAAGTGCTGGAAGGAGCACCCGCAGTCCAGTTCCTGATAGTCAAATTGAAGATGTCACTGTTGAAGTACACCAGGATGAGGATATGGGTGTTGCTGGCGCTGGGGAGGAAATTGACAAGGAGGATTCTGATGGTGAGGTGGTTTGTTTAAGTCAGGCACCCGGGGAGACACCTGTTGTCCGTTGGACGAATATGGCCATTAACATGCCTGGTCAAAATACAAAAAAAAATCAGCTCTTCGGTGTGGAATTATTTTAACACAAATGCGGACAACAGGTGTCAAGCCGTGTGTTGCCTTTGTCAAGCTGTAATAAGTAGGGGTAAGGACGTTAACCACCTCGGAACATCCTCCCTTATACGTCACCTGCAGCGCATTCATCATAAGTCAGTGACAAGTTCAAAAACTTTGGGTGACAGCGGAAGCAGTCCACTGACCAGTAAATCCCTTCCTCTTGTAACCAAGCTCCTACAAACCACACCACCAACTCCCTCAGTGTCAATTTCCTCCTTCCCCAGGAATGCCAATAGTCCTGCAGGCCATGTCACTGGCAAGTCTGACGAGTCCTCTCCTGCCTGGGATTCCTCCGATGCATCCTTGAGTGTACCGCCTACTGCTGCTGGCGCTGCTGTTGTAGCTGCTGGGAGTCGATCGTCATCCCAGAGGGGAAGTCGGAAGACCACTTGTACTACTTCCAGTAAGCAATTGACTGTCCAACAGTCCTTTGCGAGGAAGATGAAATATCACAGCAGTCATCCTGCTGCAAAGCAGATAACTCAGGCCTTGGCAGCCTGGGCGGTGAGAAACGTGGTTCCGGTGTCCACCGTTAATTCAGAGGCAACTAGAGACTTGATTGAGGTACTGTGTCCCCAGTACCAAATACCATCTAGGTTCCATTTCTCTAGGCAGGCGATACCGAAAATGTACACAGACCTCAGAAAAAGACTCACCAGTGTCCTAAAAAATGCAGTTGTACCCAATGTCCACTTAACCACGGACATGTGGACAAGTGGAGCAGGGCAGACTCAGGACTATATGACTGTGACAGCCCACTGGGTAGATGTATTGCCTCCCGCAGCAAGAACAGCAGCGGTGGCACCAGTAGCAGCATCTCGCAAACGCCACCTCGTTCCTAGGCAGGCTACGCTTTGTATCACCGCTTTCCAGAAGAGGCACACAGCTGACAACCTCTTACGGAAACTGAGGAAGATCATCGCAGAATGGCTTACCCCAATTGGACTCTCCTGGGGATTTGTGACATCGGACAACGCCAGCAATATTGTGCGTGCATTACATCTGGGCAAATTCCAGCACGTCCCATGTTTTGCACATACATTGAATTTGGTGGTGCAGAATTATTTAAAAAACGACAGGGGCGTGCAAGAGATGCTATCGGTGGCCCGAAGAAATGCGGGCCACTTTCGGCATTCAGCCACCGCGTACAGAAGACTGGAGCACCACCAAACATTCCTGAACCTGCCCTGCCATCATCTGAAGCAAGAGGTGGTAACGAGGTGGAATTCAACCCTCTATATGCTTCAGAGGATGGAGGAGCAGCAAAAGGCCATTCAAGCCTATACATCTGCCCACGATATAGGCAAAGGAGGGGGAATGCACCTGACTCAAGCGCAGTGGAGAATGATTTCAACGTTGTGCAAGGTTCTGCAACCCTTTAAACTTGCCACACGTGAAGTCAGTTCAGACACTGCCAGCCTGAGTCAGGTCATTCCCCTCATCAGGCTTTTGCAGAAGAAGCTGGAGACATTGAAGGAGGAGCTAAAACAGAGCAATTCCGCTAGGCATGTGGGACTTGTGGATGGAGCCCTTAATTCGCTTAAGCAGGATTCACGGGTGGCCAATCTGTTGAAATCAGAGCACTACATTTTGGCCACCGTGCTCGATCCTAGATTTAAAACCTACGTTGGATCTCTCTTTCCGGCAGACACAAGTCTGCAGAGGTTCAAAGACCTGCTGGTGAGAAAATTGTCAAGTCAAGCGGAACGTGACCCGTCAACATCTCCTCCTTCACATTCTCCCGCAACTGGGGGTGCGAGGAAAAGGCTAAGAATTCCGAGCCCACCCGCTGGCGGTGATGCAGGGCAGTCTGGAGCGAGTGCTGACATCTGGTCCGGACTGAAGGACCTGCCAACGATTACTGACCTGTCGTCTACTGTCACTTCATATGATTCTCTCACCATTGAAAGAATGGTGGAGGATTATATGAGTGACTGCATCCAAGTAGGCACGTCAGACAGTCCGTACGTATACTGGCAGGAAAAAGAGGCAATTTGGAGGCCCTTGCACAAACTGGCTTTATTCTACCTAAGTTGCCCTCCCTCCAGTGTGTACTCCGAAAGAGTGTTTAGTGCAGCCGCTCACCTTGTCAGCAATCAGCGTACGAGGTTACTTCCAGAAAATGTGGAGAAGATGATGTTCATCAAAATTAATTATAATCAATTGCTCCATGGAGACATTCACCAGCAGCAATTGCCTCCACAAAGTACACAGGGACCTGAGATGGTGGATTCCAGTGGGGACGAATTAATAATCTGTGAGGAGAGGGATGTACACAGTGAAAGGGGTGAGGAATAGGAGGATGATGATGAGGTGGACATCTTGCCTCTGTAGAGCCAGTTTGTGCAAGGAGAGATTGATTGCTTCTTTTTTTGGTGGGGGCCCAAACCAACCAGTCATTTCAGTCACAGTCGTGTGGCAGACCCTGTCGCTGAAATGATGGGTTCGTTAAAGTGTGCATGTCCTGTTTATACAACATAAGGGTGGGTGGGAGGACCCAAGGACAATTCCATCTTGCACCTCTTTTTTCTTTAATTTTTCTTTGCATCATGTGCTGTTTGGGGACAATTTTTTTGAAGTGCCATCCTGCCTGACACTGCAGTGCCACTCCTAGATGGGCCAGGTGTTTGTGTCGGCCACTTGTGTCGCTTAGCTTAGTCACACAGCGACCTTGGTGCGCCTCTTTTTTTCTTTGCATCATGTGCTGTTTGGGGACAATTTTTTTGAAGTGCCATCCTGCCTGACACTGCAGTGCCACTCCTAGATGGGCCAGGTGTTTGTGTCGGCCACTTGTGTCGCTTAGCTTAGTCACACAGCGACCTTGGTGTGCCTCTTTTTTTCTTTGCATCATGTGCTGTTTGGGGACTATTTTTTTGAAGTGCCATCCTGCCTGACACTGCAGTACCACTCCTAGATGGGCCAGGTGTTTGTGTCGGCCACTTGTGTCGCTTAGCTTAGCCATCCAGCGACCTCGGTGCAAATTTTAGGACTAAAAATAATATTGTGAGGTGTGACGTGTTCAGAATAGACTGGAAATGAGTGGAAATTATGGTTATTGAGGTTAATAATACTATGGGATCAAAATGACCCCCAAATTCTATGATTTAAGCAGTTTTTTAGGGTTTTTTGTAAAAAACACCCGAATCCAAAACACACCCGAATCCGACAAAAAATTTTCGGTGAGGTTTTGCCAAAACGCGTCCGAATCCAAAACACGGCCGCGGAACCGAATCCAAAACCAAAGCACAAAACCCGAAAAATGTCCGGTGCACATCACTAATATATATATATATATATATATATATATACACGGTATATATATGTGTAGATATGTATATATATATATATATATATATATATATACATATATACACACACACACACACACACACACACACACACACACACACACACACACACACACACAGACACACTAGTTTTACGGACCCAGCATATACTGGGTCACCTCAGTCCCCACCCCCGTGATTGGCTCCACCCAGTTCTGGAAACTCCTCCCCCATGCAAATCCTGCGTTTGCCACTGATCGTGAACATTGCTGTCAGGAAAATAGCTCAGTGCATACACAGTGAACGATTTTCCCTGTGCCAGCCATGTTCACAAGGGGGTGAAGCACTTTCCACAGTAGGATACTGTGGAAAGTGCTTCACTCGGCTGAACAAACAGCCCAATGGACGGCAGCGACTAGCGATGATGCGTGAGCGCGCATCAGTGCTCACAGCTCATATTACACAGCCCAATGCTCCTTCTGCAGTTTAGTGTTCTCCCTCCTACCCCATCTCCCACCATCTGTGCAGTAAAAGAGTAATTAGCAGAAATTACTGTTCCAGATAATACATGCTGAGCAGAAGATAGAACACCCCCTACCGCCCACGGGACATCAAAGCTGCCGCTGATAGCACCTCCCACCCCTACCGCTGGAGGATGGGTAGGGGCCCCAGTGCATTGCTTTGCCCAGGGGCCTACACTGCTGTTAAGACGGCCCTGGGCACAGGTGGGCATAATGTACTGAATTGTACATTATGTTTACGATATAAACCACGGGCATTGGGGGTCATTCTGAGTTGATCGCTCGCTAGCAGTTTTTAACAGCCATGCAAATGCTATGCCGCCGCCCACTGGGAGTGTATTTTAGCTTAGCAGAAGTGCGAACAAATGCATCGCAGAACGGCTACAAAGTTTTTTTGTGCAGTTTCAGAGTAGCTCAAAACCTACTCAGCGCTTGCGATCACTTCAGACTGTTCAGTTCCTGTTTTGACGTCACAAACCCGCCCAGCGTTCGCCCAGCCATGCCTGCATTTTTCCTGGCACGCCTGCGTTTTTCTGAACACTATCTGAAAACAGTCAGTTGACACCCAGAAACGCCCACTTCATGTCAATCACACTGCGGCCACCAGTGCAACTGAAATGCTTTGCTAGACCCTGTGAAAACTACTTTGTTCATTGTGCCCGTATGATGCGCGTGCGCATTGTGCCACATACGCATGCGCAGAACTGCCATTTTTTAGCCTGATTGCTGCGCTGCGAACAAATGCAGCTAGCGATCAACTCGGAATGACCCCTATAATGTACTGAATTGCATTAAATATCACATATGTATCTAGTTATATGGGGAGGATACACTTATCATTTTTGCATGTCATTTTTGTTGTTGTTGTTGTTGTTGTTGTTGTTGTTGTTTTTCTTAATTTTTTGTGCTCCCCATTCCCAGTACAGCCATGAATTCCAGGGATAAAGTAGGGAGGGCTCTGAAAGCAGAGTTGGGCAGCCCCATAAATGGTCCCTTGATATGATGTGAGTGCACTTGCTACTGTAGCTTCTAAACTGTTTTCCTGTGGAAACCAATTAGGAACATGCATGGGTATTTTCACTTGTTTTTAAGTCATCGAAAATCATTATGAGATTGCCACATGTATGTAAGCAAGTAATTTGGAAGCTGGGTTGTCAACTTGCTGCTGATGTGTGGTGGGTTATGGACCCACACATCAGGGACGTGCAGTGAGGTAAATTACTCGGGAGGCTGCATAATGGGTGTAAGGTGCAATCAAGGAGATTGCTGGTCTATTCAGGGTGTGAGGGAGATTGCTACTGTTTCAGGGAGTCTCCTGCAGAATGCGGGAGGATAGGCAACTATGGTGTAGATCCCCCCCTTAAACAGCACTATTGTTACTGTCTAGGTTGACATTGGAGAAATCAGGGGGACAAATTTTGTACCTAACATTAGGTATTACCAGCCAGGCAGGTGGCACCATGGCAAGTATGGCACTCATTCTCTTCTATTGCAGTGTGCATGAGTGGCCTGTCATTAGGATAAGGTACTCATAAAGTTGGATGCCTACAGTACTTTGGAACTGAGGCAAGATGGCTGCATTAGCTGCTACTGTATCTTGTCTGCTAGAGGAAGCTCTTTTATCCTAGAAGTATTTATGGGGCATTTACATTGGAATGACAACTTGCATCGTGTCAATAATGATTCTGGCAGGTTTTTGGCAACTCTGCATCTATTGGCATTCTGTTACATACGTTGACTTAAAACTCACCAATTCAAAACTGAAGGCTTTTACATTCTCCCCATGGTCACATCATATATATAGTATGACTGACATGTCATTGCAGACACCCATAGATGAGAATGTAGCTAAAGAGGCAAGGGGTAGAATGCTGACTGTAGGGCACTGGTTGGCACTACTGTAGTACATTTCTGCAACAGTATTGACTGTTTTACTGGGCACTACCATTACCACCATTGAGTCTTTACTGCTACTAATTGGCATCATTCTGGATGTTGCTTCTACTTTTTAGCGTCTTTCTGGACATTACTACTACTGTTGCTAATTGCCGTCTTTCTGGATATTAATTGTATTAATGGAGCTCTTTCTGGATATTACTGTTATTTCTCATTTTTCTGGATATTTTCATCTTTATAGATATTACTGTTACTAGATGTAATGAATGGGTAGCATTACGGATAAACACCTTACTGAAAATGATCACTGGCATATTAGATTTTGCTGGCATTATGGCTATTATATGTGATCTTGCTAGACATTCTCACGGGTATATTGTATCTTTAGGCATTATAGTTGGTCTATTATGTGTCGATGGGCATTAAAAATGCATATTAGATCTTGATGGCTATTATCATTGGTATAGTAAAGTGTGCAGGCTGAGGATGCCTCTGGCACATTAGGACCATGTTGGGCATTCACAATGGCATAACAAATCTAGCAGAACTTTATCACAATCATATTTCACATTGAGTGACTTTATCAATGACAGAAGATCTTGCTTATGACCACAGTACCCATATCAATGGCACGTTGCAGGCATAATAAGTTGGGCACTGCTTTGTATCATATACTGTATAGTCTCTGCTGGCATCATTTTCTGTCTCTTCAGTAAACGTACAAAGGTAAAAACATACTCATGTACGGCACAGTATTTATGAAGGAAGTGTGAACCAAGAGGTCCAGTTATAATTTCTGCACTGGGTTCTCCGCTGTCTTCTTCGGCCACTCAAATGCCCATTACAAAGTATCATTACATTGCCTGTATTTTGCGAACATTTGTAAACAATTCACATTTAAATATATTTTGTTATCCTTCCATTACATAGTATGAGTGGAAGCACAGTAAATAATAGTGAACCATGTAGTACAGTAAATAATTTATTCCTACTGAGTCGTTTTTATTTCAAGGTCTGTAATAACCCTTTTTTATGTGCTGATACAGTTTCATTTAATTGTAAAGCTGTATAAGGTAGAAGATTTTATACGTATGTCTGCCCATGGAACACAAGCTAGGATATCATCTGTAAAACACTTGGATGAAGCAAGTACTTCAGCTCTACAGCACTTCCATTGATCTGTTTCTTGTTTTGCTTTTTTCATTTATTTTCTGTTTTCATTACCACCAGTAGATTCAGATATGGAAAACATGTTCAGCGAATTATAATACACAAATACATCAATTCATATTCAAATGTGCAGTAAAGCAAATTTAATTGCAGTGAGAAATTCTAAATAAGACCTTATATATAGGAGTGGGGGAATAATGTAATAGAGTGTGAGAATCAGAAAGTGAGAGATTTTTTGAGAGTTTTCCAGCTTATTTTTAAACTGGCAATCATTTACCTGGCAAATCATGTGACTCAATGGGGGAGATTCAAATGTTTGAAAAGTTAGTTGGGAGTCTGTTTTTTCCTATCTAATAGACAGGTAAAAACAGACACTCAACCGACTTTTCAAACATTTGAATTTCCACCATTATGTTCTGTGATACTGTAGTTAGATGTGTAGATGTGTTTTATAAACAATGGTAGAAAATACAAAGGATATTGGAAGTGACTGGGAAGTTTCATAACCTGTATAAAAGCACTTGGCCTCTGGCCTTGTCTTTTTATATTTACTGAAGGCTGTAAATGTTAGCAAAGATTGATGCCTATTGTATCACTGGGAGAGCTTCTAATATCATGAGTTCAGATTTCTTTAACACTGGACAAAGGATTATTCAAGGTATAAGAATCATGGTGTCTGAATGTCGGCCTACTGCAGAGTTTATCACAGACACGCTAACTCCCGTTACGCTTTACACTAGGTATTCAAAGGGAAGAAGGATGGAATGTCACCTCACATCTGCACGGTGGCTCAGAAAGCCTACTGGAACATGCTGACCCAGTGCCAGGATCAGACAATTGTGCCGTTGGGCAGAAGTAGTGCAGGAAAATCAACATGCTGTCAGACAGCCTTGGAATACCTGGTCGATACTGCTGGGAGTGTGGACAACAGAGTAACAGGTAGCAGGCTGCTTTAGATATCCCACTACATTGTTCGTCTTGTGTTTAGATACTATTATGCTATTGTTAGTAATCTATCAATATTTTCACTGTTTTCATTATTACATCCTCTAGTACTTGGTTAAAATTGATCAATCTGTAACTCGTTAAATGTGATGTCATTAATGTAAGCATTATTAATATGTTTATATTATACAGGTTGAGTCTCCCTTATCCAAAATGCTCGGGACCAGGGGTATTTTGGATATGGGATTTTTCCGTATTTTGGAATAATTGCATACCATAATGAGATATCATGGTGATGGGACCTAAATCTAAGCACAGAATGCATTTACGTTTCATATACACCTTATACACACAGCCTGCAGGTAATTTTAGCCAATATTTTTTATAACTTTGTGCATTAAACAAAGTGTGTGTACATTCACACAATTCATTTATGTTTCATATACACCTTATACACACAGCCTGAAGGTCATTTAATACAATATTTTTAATAACTTTGTGTATTAAACAAAGTTTGTGTACATTGAGCCATCAGAAAACAAAGGTTTCACTATCTCACTCTCACTCAAAAAAGTCTGTATTTCGGAATATTCCGTATTTCGGAATATTTGGATATGGGATACTCAACCTGTATATACTCTAAATGTGTATATTTACTAAGAGTGTGCATTTATGCCACACACAGATAAAGCTACTCAGTCTCATGTAATGTAATGTCTCTAACTGTGTTTCCCAGTGGAGAAGATCCAAGCAATGTTCACCATTCTGAAGTCGTTTGGTTGTGTGTCGACAAGTGACTGTAATAACTCTACTCGCTTCTCTATGGTTATGTCTTTGGATTTCAATGCTGCAGGACGCGTAACAGCGGGACACCTACAGGTAATCATATTAGTGTCACAGGTAATTAGTCATCTGATGGAGGACTATATACTGTACACTACATAAAAGGGGTATACAGTAGGTTTATGAATGTTATGGTCATGCAGCACAGGGGCGTCAGAATGATTTTTAGTTTGGGGGGCAAGATAAAATCTCAGTTTGGATCCCCTAGCTTAAGGCCACCTTAGACGGGTCACTTGCACCTGTGCTGAATGATATGGAGGAGCTGGGAGTGGACCCTTGTACACATTACACCTGGTAGAGCCTATTATACACATTATACCAGGTAGAGCCCCTGATATACACATTATGCCTGGTAGAGCCTATTATACACATTACGCCTGGTAGAGCCCCTTATATAAATTATATCTGGTAAAGCCCCTTATAAACATTTTTCCAGATAGAGCGCCTCCTCTACCTTCATGTCATGCTTCTCTTCACTACCCCTTTCCACAAGCTATGCTGCTGCTTACCTCTGTTGTCACCAGCAGCACATATCTGCAGAGCTGACACACTGCAAGAAACAAGGTGAGGTTGGCAGCTTCAGCGCTGCCTGCGCTGTATTAGTAGCAATGTGTCTGGCACCGCTACTATTACTTCACACATAGCACAGTGAGCAGTGCTACAGCTGCTGGTGGTGGCGGCGGCAGGCCCAAGAGGGCGATTGCAGGTCCGAGTGGATGGCGCCTCACTCATTTTGGGGGAGTGAGCTGCCCCCTTGCCCGTCGCCCCTATTCCAATTCCCCTGATGCAGCATGAAAGCAGGACCTGATCTGTATTCCATACTTTTTATTATATATACACAGTTTGTATTCATCTTAGTTACAAGTAGTTTGTAATTAGTTTGCCCTTAGTTCACTGTAACATGATTATACGATCTCCTCAGAGGTGTTTGTAACCACTACTTTCATAATATTTAGTAAAAACTGATTTGGAAAAATGAGTGAATACATGGGCAGGAGCTGTGCATTGTTGTGGAGTACATACACAGGCAAGAGCTGTACATTGCGGTGGAGTACATACACAGGCAAGAGCTGTACATTGCGGTGGAGTACATACACAGGCAAGAGCTGTACATTGCGGTGGAGTACATACACAGGCAAGAGCTGTACATTGCGGTGAAGTACATACACAGGCAGGAGCTGTGCATTGCGGTGGAGTACATACACAGGCAGGAGCTGTGCATTGCAGTGGAGTACATACACAGGCAGGAGCTGTGCATTGCAGTGGAGTACATACACAGGCAGGAGCTGTACATTGCGGTGGAGTGCATAAATGGGCAGGAGCTGTGCATTGGGGTGGAATGCATACATGGGCAGGAGCTGTGCATTGGGGTGGAATGCATACATGGGCAGGAGCTGTGCATTGTGGTGGAGTGCATACATGGGCAGGAGCTGTGCATTGCAGTGGAATGCATACACGGGCAGGAGCTGTGCATTGGGGTGGAATGCATACATGGGCAGGAGCTGTGCATTGCGGTGGAATACATACACAGGCAGGAGCTGTGCATTGCGGTGGAGTGCATACATGGGCAGGAGCTGCGCATTGCGGTGGAGTGCATACATGGGCAGGAGCTGTGCATTGCGGTGGAGTGCATACATGGGCAGGAGCGTGCATTGGGGTGGAGTGCATACATGGGCAGGAGCTGTGCATTGCGGTGGAGTGCATACATGGGCAGGAGCTGTGCATTGCGGTGGAGTGCATACACGGGCAGGAGCTGTGCATTGTGGTGGAGTGCATAGATGGGCAGGAGCTGTGCATTGCGGTGGAGTGCATACATGGGCAGGATCTGTGCATTGCGGTGGAGTGCATACACGGGCAGGAGCTGTGCATTGTGGTGGAGTGCATACATGGGCAGGAGCTGTGCATTGCGGTGGAGTGCATACATGGGCAGGAGCTGTGCATTGCGGTGGAGTGCATTCACGGGCAGGAGCTGTGCATTGCGGTGGAGTGCATACATGGGCAGGAGCTGTGCATTGCGGTGGAATGCATCCACGGGCAGGAGCTGTGCATTGCGGTGGAGTGCATACATGGGCAGGAGCTGTGCATTGCGGAGGAATGCATCCACGGGCAGGAGCTGTGCATTGCGGTGGAATGCATACACGGGCAGGAGCTGTGCATTGCGGTGGAATGCATACATTGGCAGGATCTGTGCATTGTGGTGGAGTGCATACATGGGCAGGAGCTGTGCATTCTGGTGGAGTGCATTCACGGGCAGAAACTGTGCTTTACATTACTATTAATATTTTTGCCCTGTGCACAAAGAAGTTGCAACAGTCAGGTGCAATGAGCACACAAAGCGCAGGTAGTTGGACACATTCATTGCATGTTAGAGTGTGAACTACACGGTGTCGCTCATAATGGCATGTGTACAGAACTTGGACTACATGTGCACTGCTAACTTGCATTTCGCTATATAGCATGAAATAGACAACTGCATCAGAAAGAATCAACTTGTTCTTTATATTTTGTTGATCTAATCTCTAAGTTACATTCTGGTTTACTATTAACAATGTTAATATTTATTGTAACATCAATCATATGGTTTATTTCTTATTCATTAGAAATCCCTGCATTGTCCACCTTGTGGGTACAGTGAAAACTGTTAGATATGATGCTCTACACACAGGATGAAGAAGTTGTTGTAATGGTTTCTGTATTTATTTCCAGACCATGCTCTTGGAAAGAATTCGTGTTGCTCAACAGCCAGAAGGAGAAAGTAATTTTAATGTGTTCTCACAATTGCTGACTGGAATAGAGTTGGATCTCAGGTAATGAAATCTGTACTGTTGGCTACATTTTACAGATTTGTCGTTTATAGCTCCTTTTCCATCTTCCACAAGGCCCTAATGTGGTTGCTTAATGCCAAGTTTTCTCTTTCTTCATTTCTTTAAGTCATTTTTTTTACTACCCTTTATCTTCTTCCATTCCCTTTATTCAATTTCACCCCTTACCTAAATCATATCCTGTTATCATCTATCTTGATCCATTCATGTTATGCCATCTCTTCCACTTATTCATTCAATATATAATTTTCCTTCACCATATCCCTTTTATCCATTACCATACTCACATCCCCTTGTAGCTTTTATGTATTTTCTTTATTCCATCACTTCCCTTACTTTCATCCCTTTTACTACTTCCCATCTCTTCATTACTACCATTTATCCATGACCAGAATCATATACCGTAAATACACTATTAAACCACTATATCAGTGTTTCTCAGCCTCTGTCCTTGCAATACAATAACAGGATATCTTTGCTAGCTCCAACCGTTAACTCAAAATAACTGGGGCACTAATTAAATCATCTGTGATCAAGTATGTCTATCCATAAAACCTGGGCTGTAAATGTCCCTTGAGGATAGAGGTTGGGTAACACTTCACTAGATACAGTACTCAAGATTCTATTTAAATATTAAGGGCCCCACACACTAGAACGATAATGCCTGATTTCATCCGATTGCGACCTTTCGGGTCGATAAATCGGATGGAAAGTGGCAAATTGGATGTGTTTTACATCTGATCCGATCTGATGCGTGGTCCCGTGAGCATCGGATCGGTGCCCCTAGGTCGTTAGTGCTGCACTCGTGATTTATCGGATCCCACCGGCATGGCTGGGATCTCATAAGATACATCGTATGCAAAAGGACCGCATACGATGTATCCTATGCGATCCTGCCGCCCGGGAGGCTGCCGGGCGTGCAAGGGAAATCTTATGCGACATGAGGGTCCGACATGTCGCTGTAGTGTATGGGGCCCTTTAGATTAGTAACAGTGGCATGATAGTATGTTATCTGCTTACAGGAGTGTGGAAGGTTACGTGTTTTTATGTGCGTAACTGTTGCTTTGTTAGGAGTTAAGGTTGACTTGTTAGAATACAGAGTTGAATAGATGGGAAGGTAATGTTACTTAAGTCAGAAATATAATTTTCCTTTAATACAAAAGCATGTATCCTACAACTAATAGCCTATACATCTGATACAACTGTGGCCCAGAATTATCAAGCATTGGAAAGTGTGATAAATTGCACGGTGATAAAGTACCAACCAATCAGCTCATAACTGTAATTTTTCAAACCCAGCCTGTAACATGCCAGTTAGGAGCTGATTGGATGGTATTTTATCACCGTACAATTTATTTCTCAGTCTCCAAGGCTTGATAAATCTGGGCCTATATTCTTTAAAAAGTTGCAAAAATATTCTGCTGTTTTCAGATTGTTCTGTTAGAAAATATTCCCTTTAATGATGTTACAATTTTGAATGTCACATCAAGTGACTATTTTTGTGTGACAGATTTCTGCACATAGGCCCTCATTCCGAGTCGTTCGCTCGGTAATTTTCATCGCATCGCAGTGAAATTCCGCTTAGTACGCATGCGCAATAATCGCACTGCGACTGCGCCAAGTAATTTTACAATGAAGATAGTATTTTTACTCATGGCTTTTTCTTCGCTCCGGCGATCGTAGTGTGATTGACAGGAAATGGGTGTTACTGGGCGGAAACACGGCGTTTTAGGGGCGTGTGGATAAAAACGCTACCGTTTCCGGAAAAAACGCAGGAGTGGCCGGAGAAACGGGGGAGTGTCTGGGCGAACGCTGGGTGTGTTTATGACGTCAAACCAGGAACGACAAGCACTGAACTGATCGCAGATACCGAGTAAGTCTGAAGCTACTCTGAAACTGCTAAGTAGTTTGTAATCGCAATATTGCGAATACATCGGTCGCAATTTTAAGAAGCTAAGATACACTCCCAGTAGGCGTAGGCTTAGCGTGAGCAACTCTGCTAAATTCGCCTTGCGAGCGATCAACTCGGAATGAGGGCCATAGTATGCACATAATGAAGTTCATGGTTTTCAGCACTAGGTGGCGTAACATACATACAGAAAGCAGATGTACACTATGAACAGGCTTTTTGGAACATTAGCATCTATTGAATTCCACTTTTTTTTGTAGAATTGTGTGATTTTAGGAGCGGAGGGAGAGGATTATTAGGAGCGGAGGCAATAGATGCACTTTTCACATATAGCAGAAAGCACTGTGTATGTTATACGTATTGTTGCTTATTAAATATGGGTTATTTAAATAACAATAATTGATCTATTTTCATTAAGTTGAACCTATTACCAGCTTCAATAGACACAATCTCCCTATTGCATAGTGCTGCAGAATGTGTTGGGTCTTCATAAATAAGTAATGAATTTATATGGCAGGCGCGAGAATTGTGTTTACATTGCTCCTTCACCAACTGTATGTTCACAGAAGAAGAGTCCTCCTGGGACCTCTTAGGGTTCCTGTGTTGGAATGTAAATAATGCTTCATTAACCATGCATTAGCATCCACCACTTCAAATTGCACTTGATAAAATCTAGACTGCTCTTGTGTGTGTTTTTATTATTATCCAGCAGCAGCTTTTCAGCTGGCAGTGATAGAGCCCTGGAGGTTTTTAGAAAAAGCTTCCAGCCATCGGTTATCGGCTTCATGTTATATTGACATTGCCTGGAAAGGATTTGATACATGGTTCAGGCGATGGGCTTTTTACAGCCTGGGAATAGCCTGATTAATGTCCCATGTCAAGACAAAGTCTAATGGTAATCAAAAGGAGGCTGATGCATAGGAAATGGGTAAACAGCAGGTCTCCTTGTCCTTAGCTGTGACATTGCCCATCTGACACTGGACCGGCTTCTGCCAGCTTACTAGTGGTGGGATGTGTAACAGACAAGAGAAGACTCTGGGGGTTATTCAGAGTTGATAGCAAAACATAAAAGTTAGCAATTGGGCAAAACCAGGGCCCTCATTCCGAGTTGATCGCTCGCTGACATTTTTCGCAGTGCAGCGATCAGGTTACTACTGCGCATGCGTATGCACCGCAATGCGCACACGCGTCATATGGGTACAAACAGCATCGTTGCTGTGCAATGCTTCTAGCGACAAATCCATCCGCACAACCGATCGCAAGGAGATTGACAGGAAGAGGGCGTTTATGGGTGTCAACTGACCGTTTTCTGGGAGTGGTAGGGAAAACGCAGGCGTGTCCAGGCACTTGCAGGGCGGGTGTCCGACGTCAATTCCGGGACCGGACAGGCTGAAGTGATCGCAAGGGCTGAGTAAGTCCAGAGCTACTCAGAAACTGCAAGAAGCTTTTTCGTCCCGCTTGGCTGCACAAGCTTTCTCACACTTGCAAAGCGAAAATACACTCCCCTAGAGGCGGCGACTATCTCACTGCTGCTCTGCAAAAAACAGCTAGCGAGCGATCAACTCGGAATGAGGGCCCGTGTTGCACTGCAGGTGAGGCAGATGTAACACGTGCAGAGAGAGTTAGATTTGTGTGGGGTGTGTTCAAACTTAAATCTAAATTGCAGTGTAAAAATAAAGCAACTAGCATTTACCATGCACAGAAACAATATAACCTACTCAAATCTAAATCTCTCTGCACATGTTACATCTACCCCACCTGCAGTGCAACATGGTTTTGCCCAACTGCTATCATTTTTGGTTTGCTAACAACTCTGAATAACCCCCTCTGTCTTACTGCCTGAATAAGGGACTCTAGAATTCAGGCAGGAAAGAGAAGCCTGGGAGATATAAGTATTTGCTTAGATCTGAAAAAGCTAAAAAAAAATCAGTGACTTCTCTTGTTCAATATATTCATAAAATATACACACTAGAATGGATAAGACACTATTGTAAAGTACCAGCATGTAGCACAGCTCTTTAAAATCAGACAATACAACCAGTAGCGGATCTTGCCACGGGCAAGCAGGACTTTTGCCCGGGGCGCCGCCTTCCGGAGGGTGCCGGCGCCATCCGGAGGGCGCCGCACCATGGCAAGATCCGCTGCTGCTGTGCCCCCCGCTGCAGCTGTGCCCCCCGCTGCAGCTGCCCGCTGTCCCGCTGTGAAGGGAAACTAGATGCGTAGCGTCTAGTTTCCCTTCGTCGGTTGCCCATTGTGAAGAGAGGACCTTCACTGTAATGATGTGCTGTGCGCGTTGACGTCATCGCGCACCACACAGCAAAGGTCCTCTCCACGAAGGGAACTAGACGCTTAGCGTCATCGCGCACCGCACATCCTACTACAGTACAGGGGGCGTAACTGACTATGCCCCCTGTATGAAAATAGTGCTTGTCCAGTAGTCCAGTCACTTTTGGATCCACGTAGATGTACTTTGTCCAATACACCCAGCAGAATCTCTGCAAACACACAACTGAAGTGTTGTGAAGAGCAAATATTAATAGAGGTAGTAACAAGGGCAAGAACTATAGAGAAAAGTGGCTGGAAAAGTGAAGAGGAAGGGGGAAACTTTACATGCTGTATATTGGGGGTCATTCCGAGTTGATCGTACATTCCGAGTTGATCGTAGCTGTGCTAAATTTAACACAGCTACGATCATTCACACTGACATGCGGGTGGATGCCCAGCACAGGGCTAGTCCACCCCGCATGTCAGTGCCGCCTTCCCCCCAGCAGAAGTGCAAAGGCATCGCACAGCAGTGACGTGCGGTGGGGTGAGGCAGGTGAGGCAGAGCCCTTCCTGTCATACTTACGTTTGTGCCAGAGTTTTGACTGTGTAAAGTATATGAAAAATATAAATAATTTGTTTGAAATATCTTCTTTGCATTATTCTAATAGTTTTTATAGCCAAAACTCTGGAGTAAACAGTCTATGGCAGGACAGGCAGTGCCTCACTTGCCTATCTTTTCCGCTCATCTCTGATCAAAGCGCACCAAATTTCCAGGAGTTTATACTGCTGCACCTGTGTATAATGCCCAGATGTACCCTTTGACTCATATATTGTATGTAAATCTAGCTCTGGGGCCAGCTGGTGCCTCCTGAGCCATTTAGCTCACCGCACGTCCCTGTCGCACAGAGGCGATCGCTAGGCAATGATGGCTGGCATGCGCCGGCGCACTGCGGCGCCAGTACATGCGCAGTTCCGATCGCTGTGCTGCGAGAAACTGTAGTGAGCGATTGGGTCGAAATGACCCCCAGAGTTAGGTAAAGAATAAAGGAAGAAAACAAAATTCAGAATTCTCTAAACAAATTTGGCAAATTTTGCTGCACTTTTGCTGCACTTATACCTTATAACAGCCTGTTATTATACAGCTCACATTACACTGAATTGGTGATACAGCTCACAATTCACTGAATGGGTGATTTTACATTACATTGAATGGTGAACATAACCAAAAGCAATGTGCCCCAGTATTCATGGCTTACAGAAACTTGTATGCAATTTTTACATTATCCAAGTTGGCCTTACCAAAAGAGGAATAATGGTAATAATATTTGTATTGCTCAGTCATGCAATATCTTTAAATATATTTTAGATATACGGGCGCTCTGCACACCGTCGTAAGGGGCTATGCCCCCTTAACCCTTGCACGCCCTTGTGGCGTACAATATTTTTATTATATGGAGTATTACCTCCAATCATAATTGTGTGAGTGATTAAATATTGCATGGACAAAGGGCGTGCAATGGTTAAGGGGTCATAGCCCCTTGCAATGGCGTGAACAGCACACGCAGGGCCTGATGAATCACGTAGTAGGTGCTGTGGTTGGGAGAGTGGCGGGTGCAGGGGAAACGCGGATGGGGCAGGGGGTCCGGGGGTGCCGCGGGTGGGGGAGGAGTGGTTGCAGGGGTGCCGTGAGTGGGGGAGGGGCGGGTGCGGTGGTGCTGCGAGTGGTGGATTCGTGGGTGTGGGGGTGCTGCGGGTGGGGGAGGGGTCCGGAGCCACCACGGTGGTGGTGTGGGGGTGCCACGGATGGGGCCTGGAGGTACTGCGAGTGGGGGAGGGGCGAGTAATGCTTCTCCTGCTTCTCCTCCTGGAAGCAGCTGTCCTCCCTTTGGCAGTGGCTCTCCTGGAGACTCGCACAGCAGCCAAGCAGCAAGTCACTATTGCTAGCGTCAGTGTCCCAATGTGCCACATTACTCGCTGATCAATGTAAAAGGTGAGAGTGCTGTGCAGTGTTAGTGACACTGTACACCCTCTGCACTGGACAGCACTGTCACCTTTTACACTGATTCAGCGTCCAGACATTACTCTCCACGATATCACTCACTCTATCCATTACATTAGCCATCTCTGGGATTCCAGGCCAGCAGCCCAGGTGCTGTGTTGCGGAGTCAGAGCCTCTGGGGATTTGGGCGCAGCTGTGGCAGGGAGGCACTTCTGTGACATCCCGCACAGAGGAGGCTCCGGGGCTCAGAGAGTATGTGGCGCAGGGAGGGCTATGAAAGCCTTCCGCTGTGTCGGTTTCATACACATCTATGCCGGTGGCCGCAGCAGCTTTTGTTCCACCTGCGCCGCGGCTAGGGAGTGGGGATTGTTGATGCCGGAGGAAGCAGGCGGACTGGCAGCAGGACATACGATGCTGCAGTAAAAGGATTTTTCCCCCCCTATCTACAGCGCAGAGACTTGCTTAATACCCTCCAACTGTACCTTTTTGGCAGGTACAGTACCTTTTTTTTATGGTCTGTACCAATTTTTGGCTCTCCAAACTTACATTGAAAGTATTACGCCCCCTTTTCAAATTTGTACCAATTTTTATGTGTAAATTGTTGGAGGGTATGTTGCTGCAGATGCAGTGGGCCTATTTTGGGGTGTGGGCCTGGAGCTGCAGCTCTATCAGCCCCATTGTTAATCCTGCTCTGGGAACACACAGCAGCCAAAGGGCAGAGCCTCCCATTGGATGTAACCTGTGTGGGAGGGCGTTTCTCGCCCAATCAGCTGTGGACTGGGTGTGATAGACCTGCCGCTAACCCAATTAGAGCTCCTAGCCCCGCCCAGCGTTATACACACAGTCACAGAGTCACAGATCTGGGCTATTATATAGGAGACAGTTAAAATTTTACTACACATTTTATGTCACAGCAAATTGCTGACTTGGTGTGGGGGTCCATGCTGCATTGTTACTGTGATTAGAACGGGAGTGATCAGTGCCACAGCTGCCCCTTACTAGCCCTGGGTTTTACCTAGAGATGAGCGCCTGAAATTTTTCGGGTTTTGTGTTTTGGTTTTGGGTTCGGTTCCGCGGCCGTGTTTTGGGTTCGAACGCGTTTTGGCAAAACCTCACCGAATTTTTTTTGTCGGATTCGGGTGTGTTTTGGATTCGGGTGTTTTTTTCAAAAAACACTAAAAAACAGCTTAAATCATAGAATTTGGGGGTCATTTTGATCCCAAAGTATTATTAACCTCAAAAACCATAATTTACACTCATTTTCAGTCTATTCTGAATACCTCACACCTCACAATATTATTTTTAGTCCTAAAATTTGCACCGAGGTCGCTGTGTGAGTAAGATAAGCGACCCTAGTGGCCGACACAAACACCGGGCCCATCTAGGAGTGGCACTGCAGTGTCACGCAGGATGTCCCTTCCAAAAAACCCTCCCCAAACAGCACATGACGCAAAGAAAAAAAGAGGCGCAATGAGGTAGCTGTGTGAGTAAGATTAGCGACCCTAGTGGCCGACACAAACACCGGGCCCATCTAGGAGTGGCACTGCAGTGTCACGCAGGATGTCCCTTCCAAAAAACCCTCCCCAAACAGCACATGACGCAAAGAAAAAAAGAGGCGCAATGAGGTAGCTGACTGTGTGAGTAAGATTAGCGACCCTAGTGGCCGACACAAACACCGGGCCCATCTAGGAGTGGCACTGCAGTGTCACGCAGGATGTCCCTTCCAAAAAACCCTCCCCAATCAGCACATGATGCAAAGAAAAAGAAAAGAAAAAAGAGGTGCAAGATGGAATTGTCCTTGGGCCCTCCCACCCACCCTTATGTTGTATAAACAAAACAGGACATGCACACTTTAACCAACCCATCATTTCAGTGACAGGGTCTGCCACACGACTGTGACTGATATGACGGGTTGGTTTGGACCCCCCCCAAAAAAGAAGCAATTAATCTCTCCTTGCACAAACTGGCTCTACAGAGGCAAGATGTCCACCTCATCTTCACCCTCCGATATATCACCGTGTACATCCCCCTCCTCACAGATTATCAATTCGTCCCCACTGGAATCCACCATCTCAGCTCCCTGTGTACTTTGTGGAGGCAATTGCTGCTGGTCAATGTCTCCGCGGAGGAATTGATTATAATTCATTTTAATGAACATCATCTTCTCCACATTTTCTGGATGTAACCTCGTACGCCGATTGCTGACAAGGTGAGCGGCGGCACTAAACACTCTTTCGGAGTACACACTTGTGGGAGGGCAACTTAGGTAGAATAAAGCCAGTTTGTGCAAGGGCCTCCAAATTGCCTCTTTTTCCTGCCAGTATAAGTACGGACTGTGTGACGTGCCTACTTGGATGCGGTCACTCATATAATCCTCCACCATTCTATCAATGTTGAGAGAATCATATGCAGTGACAGTAGACGACATGTCCGTAATCGTTGTCAGGTCCTTCAGTCCGGACCAGATGTCAGCATCAGCAGTCGCTCCAGACTGCCCTGCATCACCGCCAGCGGGTGGGCTCGGAATTCTGAGCCTTTTCCTCGCACCCCCAGTTGCGGGAGAATGTGAAGGAGGAGATGTTGACAGGTCGCGTTCCGCTTGACTTGACAATTTTGTCACCAGCAGGTCTTTCAACCCCAGCAGACCTGTGTCTGCCGGAAAGAGAGATCCAAGGTAGGCTTTAAATCTAGGATCGAGCACGGTGGCCAAAATGTAGTGCTCTGATTTCAACAGATTGACCACCCGTGAATCCTTGTTAAGCGAATTAAGGGCTGCATCCACAAGTCCCACATGCCTAGCGGAATCGCTCCCTTTTAGCTCCTTCTTCAATGCCTCCAGCTTCTTCTGCAAAAGCCTGATGAGGGGAATGACCTGACTCAGGCTGGCAGTGTCTGAACTGACTTCACGTGTGGCAAGTTCAAAGGGCATCAGAACCTTGCACAACGTTGAAATCATTCTCCACTGCACTTGAGACAGGTGCATTCCACCTACTATATCGTGCTCAATTGTATAGGCTTGAATGGCCTTTTGCTGCTCCTCCAACCTCTGAAGCATATAGAGGGTTGAATTCCACCTCGTTACCACTTCTTGCTTCAGATGATGGCAGGGCAGGTTCAGTAGTTTTTGGTGGTGCTCCAGTCTTCTGTACGTGGTGCCTGTACGCCGAAAGTGTCCCGCAATTTTTCTGGCCACCGACAGCATCTCTTGCACGCCCCTGTCGTTTTTTAAAAAATTCTGCACCACCAAATTCAAGGTATGTGCAAAACATGGGACGTGCTGGAATTTGCCCATATTTAATGCACACACAATATTGCTGGCGTTGTCCGATGCCACAAATCCACAGGAGAGTCCAATTGGGGTAAGCCATTCCGCGATGATCTTCCTCAGTTGCCGTAAGAGGTTTTCAGCTGTGTGCGTATTCTGGAAAGCGGTGATACAAAGCGTAGCCTGCCTAGGAAAGAGTTGGCGTTTGCGAGATGCTGCTACTGGTGCCGCCGCTGCTGTTCTTGCGGCGGGAGTCCATACATCTACCCAGTGGGCTGTCACAGTCATATAGTCCTGACCCTGCCCTGCTCCACTTGTCCACATGTCCGTGGTTAAGTGGACATTGGGTACAACTGCATTTTTTAGGACACTGGTGAGTCTTTTTCTGACGTCCGTGTACATTCTCGGTATCGCCTGCCTAGAGAAGTGGAACCTAGATGGTATTTGGTAACGGGGGCACACTGCCTCAATAAATTGTCTAGTTCCCTGTGAACTAACGGCGGATACCGGACGCACGTCTAACACCAACATAGTTGTCAAGGACTCAGTTATCCGCTTTGCAGTAGGATGACTGCTGTGATATTTCATCTTCCTCGCAAAGGACTGTTGAACAGTCAATTGCTTACTGGAAGTAGTACAAGTGGGCTTACGACTTCCCCTCTGGGATGACCATCGACTCCCAGCAGCAACAACAGCAGCGCCAGCAGCAGTAGGCGTTACACGCAAGGATGCATCGGAGGAATCCCAGGCAGGAGAGGACTCGTCAGAATTGCCAGTGACATGGCCTGCAGGACTATTGGCATTCCTGGGGAAGGAGGAAATTGACACTGAGGGAGTTGGTGGGGTGGTTTGCGTGAGCTTGGTTACAAGAGGAAGGGATTTACTGGTCAGTGGACTGCTTCCGCTGTCACCCAAAGTTTTTGAACTTGTCACTGACTTATTATGAATGCGCTGCAGGTGACGTATAAGGGAGGATGTTCCGAGGTGGTTAACGTCCTTACCCCTACTTATTACAGCTTGACAAAGGGAACACACGGCTTGACACCTGTTGTCCGCATTTCTGGTGAAATACCTCCACACCGAAGAGCTGATTTTTTTGGTATTTTCACCTGGCATGTCAACGGCCATATTCCTCCCACGGACAACAGGTGTCTCCCCGGGTGCCTGACTTAAACAAACCACCTCACCATCAGAATCCTCCTGGTCAATTTCCTCCCCAGCGCCAGCAACACCCATATCCTCCTCATCCTGGTGTACTTCAACACTGACATCTTCAATCTGACTATCAGGAACTGGACTGCGGGTGCTCCTTCCAGCACTTGCAGGGGGCGTGCAAATGGTGGAAGGCGCATGCTCTTCACGTCCAGTGTTGGGAAGGTCAGGCATCGCAACCGACACAATTGGACTCTCCTTGTGGATTTGGGATTTCGAAGAATGCACAGTTCTTTGCTGTGCTGCTTTTGCCAGCTTGAGTCTTTTCATTTTTCTAGCGAGAGGCTGAGTGCTTCCATCCTCATGTGAAGCTGAACCACTAGCCATGAACATAGGCCAGGGCCTCAGCCGTTCCTTGCCACTCCGTGTGGTAAATGGCATATTGGCAAGTTTACGCTTCTCCTCCGACAATTTTATTTTAGGTTTTGGAGTCCTTTTTTTACTGATATTTGGTGTTTTGGATTTGACATGCTCTGTACTATGACATTGGGCATCGGCCTTGGCAGACGACGTTGCTGGCATTTCATCGTCTCGGCCATGACTAGTGGCAGCAGCTTCAGCACGAGGTGGAAGTGGATCTTGATCTTTCCCTAATTTTGGAACCTCAACATTTTTGTTCTCCATATTTTAATAGGCACAACTAAAAGGCACCTCAGGTAAACAATGGAGATGGATGGATTGGATACTAGTATACAATTATGGACGGGCTGCCGAGTGCCGACACAGAGGTAGCCACAGCCGTGGACTACCGCACTGTACTGTGTCTGCTGCTAATATATAGACTGGTTGATAAAGAGATAGTATACTCGTAACTAGTATGTATGTATAAAGAAAGAAAAAAAAACCACGGTTAGGTGGTATATACAATTATGGACGGGCTGCCGAGTGCCGACACAGAGGTAGCCACAGCCGTGAACTACCGCACTGTACTGTGTCTGCTGCTAATATATAGACTGGTTGATAAAGAGATAGTATACTCGTAACTAGTATGTATGTATAAAGAAAGAAAAAAAAACCACGGTTAGGTGGTATATACAATTATGGACGGGCTGCCGAGTGCCGACACAGAGGTAGCCACAGCCGTGAACTACCGCACTGTACTGTGTCTGCTGCTAATATAGACTGGTTGATAAAGAGATAGTATACTCGTAACTAGTATGTATGTATAAAGAAAGAAAAAAAAACCACGGTTAGGTGGTATATACAATTATGGACGGGCTGCCGAGTGCCGACACAGAGGTAGCCACAGCCGTGAACTACCGCACTGTACTGTGTCTGCTGCTAATATATAGACTGGTTGATAAAGAGATAGTATACTCGTAACTAGTATGTATGTATAAAGAAAGAAAAAAAAACCACGGTTAGGTGGTATATACAATTATGGACGGGCTGCCGAGTGCCGACACAGAGGTAGCCACAGCCGTGAACTACCGCACTGTACTGTGTCTGCTGCTAATATAGACTGGTTGATAAAGAGATAGTATACTCGTAACTAGTATGTATGTATAAAGAAAGAAAAAAAAACCACGGTTAGGTGGTATATACAATTATGGACGGGCTGCCGAGTGCCGACACAGAGGTAGCCACAGCCGTGAACTACCGCACTGTACTGTGTCTGCTGCTAATATATAGACTGGTTGATAAAGAGATAGTATACTCGTAACTAGTATGTATGTATAAAGAAAGAAAAAAAAACCACGGTTAGGTGGTATATACAATTATGGACGGGCTGCCGAGTGCCGACACAGAGGTAGCCACAGCCGTGAACTACCGCACTGTACTGTGTCTGCTGCTAATATATAGACTGGTTGATAAAGAGATAGTATACTCGTAACTAGTATGTATGTATAAAGAAAGAAAAAAAAACCACGGTTAGGTGGTATATACAATTATGGACGGGCTGCCGAGTGCCGACACAGAGGTAGCCACAGCCGTGAACTACCGCACTGTACTGTGTCTGCTGCTAATATATAGACTGGTTGATAAAGAGATAGTATACTCGTAACTAGTATGTATGTATAAAGAAAGAAAAAAAAACCACGGTTAGGTGGTATATACAATTATGGACGGGCTGCCGAGTGCCGACACAGAGGTAGCCACAGCCGTGAACTACCGCACTGTACTGTGTCTGCTGCTAATATAGACTGGTTGATAAAGAGATAGTATACTCGTAACTAGTATGTATGTATAAAGAAAGAAAAAAAAACCACGGTTAGGTGGTATATACAATTATGGACGGGCTGCCGAGTGCCGACACAGAGGTAGCCACAGCCGTGAACTACCGCACTGTACTGTGTCTGCTGCTAATATATAGACTGGTTGATAAAGAGATAGTATACTCGTAACTAGTATGTATGTATAAAGAAAGAAAAAAAAAACACGGTTAGGTGGTATATACAATTATGGACGGGCTGCCGAGTGCCGACACAGAGGTAGCCACAGCCGTGAACTACCGCACTGTACTGTGTCTGCTGCTAATATATAGACTGGTTGATAAAGAGATAGTATACTCGTAACTAGTATGTATGTATAAAGAAAGAAAAAAAAACCACGGTTAGGTGGTATATACAATTATGGACGGGCTGCCGAGTGCCGACACAGAGGTAGCCACAGCCGTGAACTACCGCACTGTACTGTGTCTGCTGCTAATATATAGACTGGTTGATAAAGAGATAGTATACTCGTAACTAGTATGTATGTATAAAGAAAGAAAAAAAAAACACGGTTAGGTGGTATATACAATTATGGACGGGCTGCCGAGTGCCGACACAGAGGTAGCCACAGCCGTGAACTACCGCACTGTACTGTGTCTGCTGCTAATATAGACTGGTTGATAAAGAGATAGTATACTCGTAACTAGTATGTATGTATAAAGAAAGAAAAAAAAACCACGGTTAGGTGGTATATACAATTATGGACGGGCTGCCGAGTGCCGACACAGAGGTAGCCACAGCCGTGAACTACCGCACTGTACTGTGTCTGCTGCTAATATAGACTGGTTGATAAAGAGATAGTATACTACTAATATTATATATACTGGTGGTCAGGTCACTGGTCACTAGTCACACTGGCAGTGGCACTCCTGCAGCAAAAGTGTGCACTGTTTAATTTTAATATAATATTATGTACTCCTGGCTCCTGCTATAACCTATAACTGGCACTGCAGTAGTGCTCCCCAGTCTCCCCCACAATTATAAGCTGTGTGAGCTGAGCAGTCAGACAGATATATAATATATATAGATGATGCAGCACACTGGCCTGAGCCTGAGCAGTGCACACAGATATGGTATGTGACTGACTGAGTCACTGTGTGTATCGCTTTTTTCAGGCAGAGAACGGATATATTAAATAAACTGCACTGTGTGTCTGGTGGTCACTCACTATATAATATATTATGTACTCCTGGCTCCTGCTATAACCTATAACTGGCACTGCAGTAGTGCTCCCCAGTCTCCCCCACAATTATAAGCTGTGTGAGCTGAGCAGTCAGACAGATATATATAATATTATATATAGATAATAGATGATGCAGCACACTGGCCTGAGCCTGAGCAGTGCACACAGATATGGTATGTGACTGAGTCACTGTGTGCTGTGTATCGCTTTTTTCAGGCAGAGAACGGATTATAAATAAAACTGGTGGTCACTATCAGCAAAACTCTGCACTGTACTGAGTACTCCTAATGCTCCCCAAAATTAGTAAATCAAGTGTCTCTCTAATCTATTCTAAACGGAGAGGACGCCAGCCACGTCCTCTCCCTATCAATCTCAATGCACGTGTGAAAATGGCGGCGACGCGCGGCTCCTTATATAGAATCCGAGTCTCGCAAGAATCCGACAGCGTCATGATGACGTTCGGGCGCGCTCGGGTTAACCGAGCAAGGCGGGAAGATCCGAGTCGCTCGGACCCGTGAAAAAAAACATGAAGTTCTGGCGGGTTCGGATTCAGAGAAACCGAACCCGCTCATCTCTAGTTTTACCCTTTGTATTGAAGCCCTAACATTGATTATTAGCTTTTCTATATTCTGTATGTTTATTGCAAGGCAGGTTTTAAACTATTTCGATAATTTCTATTTTGCTAACGTCATTGTTTAGTCATGAAAGCTGTAACACAGAAATGGCTGCTAATTAGGATGACTTGGTGAAGCTGAATAGCATCTGTTAATATAACTATCTAAACTTTTATACTACCTTGCATGTTCCCTATTCCTATTCCCCTATCCTCTGACCATATGCTGAATTTGTCTGGGAGAATAAAATGCAGAGAATTTAGAAGATTGAGCTATTTATTTAGAAGTAACTGATATTATTGTACTTTCCAGCTCGGTTGTATGACTTACATTCTCTTCACTTTCAAAAGCCTCTATGGTTTGACCTACAATCTTAAATTTTCCTGCATTTTTGACCACATCCTGCTTCAAATAATCATCCTGCTTCAAAATGGAAAATACTCATACTGTACATATGGATTAATTTATTTTTTAATTATTTACTTGCGACCTGGAGATTTGGGTCTACCCTCCTCTTCCTTATAAAACCTTTTTTGCTGAAACAGAACAAGAAGGCTGCTACTAGGGGATGTAGTCAATTTGTAGACAGTCACTTTGGGGTACACGTAATGCCTGAAGATAAGATACACAGGTGCAGTATTACTCAGATCAAAAGTCACATTCCATTTTGCCAATCAAAATTCATGGTATCTTCCTCAGCTGAAGAGTAGAGGCAATCTTCATGTCTTTTGTGTTATATTGTTTGAATGTTAATAAAGTTTTCAGTATATCCATGCTTGAGCACAGATGACTTAATTGGTGCCTCAGTCAGTTTGATTTAACCATATATACTCAAGTATGGCTATCCTTAAAACCTGGACTGTAATGGCGGAGTGTGTGAAACTCTGCCATATAGCATCAGGTTCACACAAGATTTCATGTGAGTGTCCTAGTCTCCCAATAGTATGTAAAGAATACATCAAGGGATATGTAAATGTATAAATAAAAGTGTTGCGCATGTACAGATTCCACATACCGCACATGTGCTGACAGCATTCAAAAGACGCTCTGAGTCAATGGTGAGATTGCTGAGGGGTGACTTTTCACTCACCCACTTCTCAGTAAACATTGCAGTAACTACATCCTGCTTCACCACAAGAAAAGGTGAAGGAGCGCAGTGTACTTCAAGGCAAGTGGGGTCTTTGTACATGTGTACCTGTGTACCTGTGTCAACAAACTATATATGGACAGAAACAGTGTTGTCTATATGCTGACGCTTTAATGTAATCTGCCTCAGCTAATATCACACATGAGCATGTAGTGAATATAATCTAACTCTTATATTTGGTACCTGAACGTGTTGAAAGCCTCTCCTTCATAAAGCTGGGTAAACACCTATACAATTGTCGGGCCATTCTTTCAATTTCAACCATTCTTTCGACATCGCAAGAGTGTGTTGGCACCTTCGCTCAGGTCCATGTTGGACCAAAAGTGCAGTATGTGCGCACCTTCGACCAATCTAGCACACTTCCTCCAGCAACAGTGCCTGAAATCTGTAGAGTGTATACAAGCCTTACTTCTGACTGTGTACATGCATATCAGCACTGGGGTCAGAACTTCTGATCAGGTGTTAAGTCAGTTGAAACATTGCATCAAAAGAGTGACCACAAAGGTGTGTATCTAGCTTAACTCATAGAATATCAGTTTGGGAGGCCAATTCAATTAGCGGCGATGTGTGACCACACATCATGGGATATTTGACTGCGCACATATCCACCTATTACGTTAGGCTCAACCTTAAATACACATCACCCTTTGTAAGAGAACTGCAGAAGGAGTCAGAGTAAGATAGAATCATGGGGGTAATTCTGAGTTGATCGCTGCAGCAAGTTTGTTAGCAATTGGGCAAAACCACGTGCACTGCAGGGGGGGGGGCAGATATAACATTTGCAGAGAGAGTTAGATTTGGGTGGGTTATTTTGTTTCTGTGCAGGGTAAATACTGGCTGCTTTATTTTTACACTGCAATTTAGATTTCAGTTTGAACACACCACACCCAAATCTAACTCTCTCTGTACATGTTAAATCTGTCTCCCCTGCAGTGCACATGGTTTTGCCCAACTGCTAAAAAAATTCCTGCTGCGATCAACTTGGAATTACCCCCTATGTTTGGAAAAAATGTCACTGCTCACTAAGTTGTTCCTTAGATGTTTTATATAGTTAATTTTCAATACAAAGTATTTTAAACTTGCATACTGTATATGCAGCACTATGGAAATAAATAAAGTCTTCATACCGACTTTCTTTCCCTACTGTTTGCTGGCTTGCTTGTATTCTTTTATATTAGAGTAAACAGCATTTTGGTAAAGCTTGATACATGAACTCAGTTTGTGTGTATTCTAGGCACAGTGTAATTGTAATATTTCTTAACTGTTCCCAGGTCGGAGCTGCACCTGCACCAGATGGCAGACAGTCACTCCTTTGGAATCGCGCCATGTGTGAAGGTAGGGAGATGGCTCATTATGCAAATATGCATGCTCTCTGGATTAGCTGCTGCCCCTTCCTCTTTTCTTCTTGAGTGCTTGCACGCATGATATGTGGCCAATCTGACAGGGAAAATGTACATGAGAGAAATGTTATCTAGAGGACATTTTCAGAATATTGCTACATTCCTGCATTAGGTTTTGCTGATCACTATAGGGTGTAAGGACAGTACTGTATGGGGGAGATTCAATTGTTTGAAAAATCTAATAGACAGGAAAAAATAGACACACAACCGACTTTTCAAACATCTGAATTGCCTCCTATGTGTTATTGTTGCAGGATTGTCAGAACAATACCCTATTGTAGCTGAAATGATAGCATTATATTAAAACTTAATATGCTATTGTTTTTTCTCTGACGTCCTAGTGGATGCTGGGAACTCCGTAAGGACCATGGGGAATAGACGGGCTCCGCAGGAGACTGGGCACTCTAAAAGAAAGATTAGGTACTTTCTGGTGTGCACTGGCTCCTCCCACTATGACACTCCTCCAGTTAGATTTCGTGCCCGGCCGAGCTGGATGCACACTAGGGGCTCTCCTGAGCTCCTAGAAAGAAAGTATATTTTAGGTTTTTTATTTTACAGTGAGACCTGCTGGCAACAGGCTCACTGCATCGAGGGAGGAGAAGAAGCGAACCTACCTGCTTGCAGCTAGCTTGGGCTTCTTAGGCTACTGGACACCATTAGCTCCAGAGGGATCGACCGCATGGAACTTGCCTTGGTGTTCGTTCCCGGAGCCGCGCCGCCATCCCCCTTACAGAGCCAGAACCAAGAAGAGGTCCGGAAAATCGGCGGCAGAAGACATCAGTCTTCACCAAGGTAGCGCACAGCACTGCAGCTGTGCGCCATTGCTCCTCATGCACACTTCACACTCCGGTCACTGAGGGTGCAGGGCGCTGGGGGGGGGCGCCCTGAGGGCAATATATGACACCTTGGCTGGCAAATCTACATCATATATAGTCCTAGAGGCTATATAGATGTAAAATTAGTTACCCCTGCCAGTATTCCAGAAAAAGCGGGAGAAAGTCAGTTGAAAAAGGGGCGGGGCTTCTCCCTCAGCACACTGGAGCCATTTTCTCTTCACAGTGCAGCTGGAAGACAGCTCCCCAGGCTCTCCCCTGTAGTTTTCAGGCTCAAAGGGTTAAAAAGAGAGGGGGGGCACAAAATTTAGGCGCAATATTGTATATACAAGCAGCTATTGGGAAAAATTCACTCAATATAGTGTTAATCCCTAAATTATATAGCGCTCTGGTGTGTGCTGGCATACTCTCTCTCTGTCTCCCCAAAGGGCTGTGTGGGGTCCTGTCCTCAGTCAGAGCATTCCCTGTGTGTGTGCGGTGTGTCGGTACGGCTGTGTCGACACGTTTGATGAGGAGGCTTATGTGATGGCAGAGCAGATGCCGATAAATGTGATGTCGCCCCCTGTGGGGCCGACACCAGAGTGGATGGATAGGTGGAAGGTATAAACCGACAGTGTCAACTCCTTACATAAAAGGCTGGATGACGTAACAGCTATGGGACAGCCGGCTTCTCAGCCCGCACCTGCCCAGGCGTCTCAAAGGCCATCAGGGGCTCAAAAACGCCCGCTCCCTCAGATGGCAGACACAGATGTCGACACGGAGTCTGACTCCAGTGTTGACGAGGTTGAGACATATACACAATCCACTAGGAACATCCGTTACATGATCCCGGCAATAACAAATGTGTTACACATTTCTGACATTAACCCAAGTACCACTAAAAAAGGGTTTTATGTTTGGGGAGAAAAAGCAGGCTGTGTTTTGTTCCCCCATCAAATGAGTGAATGAAGTGTGAAAAAGCGTGGGTTCCCCCGATAAGAAACTGGTAATTTCTAAAAAGTTACTGATGGCGTACCCTTTCCCGCCAGAGGATAAGTTACGCTGGGAGATATACCCTAGGGTGGATAAGGCGCTCACACGTTTGTCAAAAAAGGTGGCACTGCCGTCTTAGGATACGGCCACTTTGAAGGTACCTGCTGATAAAAAGCAGGAGGCTATCCTGAAGTCTGTATTTACACACTCAGGTACTAGACTGAGACCTGCAGATAGTGCTGCTGCAGCGTGGTCTGTAACCCTGTCAAACAGGGATACTATTTTGCGAACATAAGACGTCGTCTTATATATGAGGGATGCACAGAGGGATATTTTGCCGGCTGGCATCCAGAATTAATGCAATGTCCATTCTGTCAGGAGGGTATTAGAGACCCGACACTGGACAGGTGATGCTGACTTTAAAAGGCACATAGAGCCTTATAAGGGTGAGGAATTGTTTGGGGATGGTCTCTGGGACCTCGTATCCACAGCAACAGCTGGGAAGAAATTTTTTTACCTCAGGTTTCCTCACAGCCTAAGAAAGCACTGTATTATCAGGTACAGTCCTTTCGGCTTCAGAAAAGCAAGCAGGTCAAAGGCGCTTCCCTTCTGCACAGAGACGAGGGAAGAGGGAAAAAGCTGCACCAGTCAGCCAGTTCCCAGAATCAAAATTCTTCCCCCGCTTCCTCTGAGTCCACCGCATGACGCGGGGGCTCCACAGGCGTAGCCAGGTACGGTGGGGGGCCGCATCAAAAATTTCAGCGATCAGTGGGCTCGCTCACAGGTGGATCCCTGGATCCTTCAAGTAGTATCTCAGGGGTACAAGCTGGAATTCGAGGCGTCTCCCCCCCGCTGTTTCCTCAAATCTGCCTTGCCGACAACTCCCTCAGGCAGGGAGGCTGTGCTAGAGGCAATTCACAAGCTGTATTCCCAGCAGGTGATAGTCAAGGTGCCCCTACTTCAACAAGGACGGGGTTACTATTCCACACTGTTTGTGGTATCGAAACCGGACGGTTCGGTGAGACCCATTTTAAATTTGAAATCCTTGAACACATACATAAAAAAAAAATTCAAGTTCAAGATGGAATCGCTCAGGGCGGTTATTGCAAGCCTGGAGGAGGGGGATTACATGGTATCCCTGGACATCAAGGATGCTTACCTACATGTCCCCATTTACCATCCTCACCAGGAGTACCTCAGATTTGTGGTACAGGATTGCCATTACCAATTCCAAACACTGCCGTTTGGACTGTCCACGGCACCGAGGGTCTTTACCAAGGTAATGGCAGAAATGATGATACTCCTTCGAAAAAAGGGAGTTTTTAATTATCCCGTACTTGGACGATCTCCTTATAAAGGCGAGGTCCAAGGAGCAGTTGTTGGTCGGAGTAGCACTATCTCGGGAAGTGCTACAACAGCACGGATGGATTCTATACATTCTAAAGTCACAGCTGGTTCCTACCACACGCCTACTGTTCCTGGGGATGGTTCTGGACACAGAACAGGAAAAAAAAAAAAAAAAGTGTTTCTCCCCCAGGAGAAAGCCAAGGAGCTGTCATCTCTAGTCAGAGACCTCCTGAAACCAAAACAGGTATCGGTGCATCACTGCACACGAGTCCTAGGAAAAATGGTAGCTTCTTACGAAGCAAAATTCCATCGGGCAGGTTCCATGCAAGAACTTTTCAGTGGGACCTCTTGGACAAGTGGTCGGGATCGCATCTTCAGATGCATCGGCTGATAACCCTGTCTCCAAGGACCAGGGTATCTCTACTGTGGTGGCTGCAGAGTGCTCATCTTCAAGAGGGCCGCAGATTCGGCATACAGGACTGGGTCCTGGTAACCACGGTGGCCAGCCTTCGAGGCTGGGGGGCAGTCACACAGGGAAGAAATTTCCAAGGACTTTGGTCAAGTCAGGAGTCGTCCCTACACATAAATATTCTGGAACTGAGGGCAATTTACAATGCCCTAAGTCTGGCAAGGCCTCTGCTTCAAAACCAGCCGGTACTGATCCAATCAGACAACATCACGGTAGTCGCCCATGTAAACAGACAGGGCGGCACAAGAAGCAGGATGGCGATGGCAGAAGCCACAAGGATTCTCCGATGGGCGGAAAATCACGTCTTAGCACTGTCAGCAGTGTTCATTCCGGGAGTGGACAACTGGGAAGCAGACTTCCTCAGCAGACACGACCTACACCCGGGAGAGTGGGGACTTCATCCAGAAGTCTTCCAACTGTTGGTAAACCGTTGGGAAAGGCCACAGGTGGACATGATGGCATCCCGCCTCAACAAAAAACTAGATATTGCGCCAGGTCAAGGGACCCTCAGGCAATAGCTGTGGACGCTCTAGTGACACCGTGGGTGTACCAGTCGGTTTATGTATTCCCTCCTCTGCCTCTCATACCAAAGGTACTGAGAATAATAAGAAAACGAGGAGTAAGAACGATACTCGTGGTTCCGGATGGGCCAAGAAGAGCTTGGTACCCAGAACTTCAAGAAATGATATCAGAGGACCCATGGCCTCTACCGCTCAGACAGGATCTGCTACAGCAGGGGCCCTGTCTGTTCCAAGACTTACCGCGGCTGCGTCCCTGGAGTTCAGACATTTGTAAAGGGAGTGCTACATATTCAGCCCCCTTTTGTGCCTCCTGTGGCACCTTGGGATCTCAACGTGGTGTTGAGTTTCTTAAAATCACATTGGTTTGAGCCACTAAATACTGTGGATTTGAAATATCTCACGTGGAAAGTGGTCATGTTATTGGCCTTGGCTTCGGCCAGGCGTGTGTCAGAATTGGCGGCTTTGTCATGTAAAAGCCCTTATCTGATTTTCCATATGGATAGGGCAGAATTGAGGAGGGGTCTCGGCTTTACAACTTTGCCGAGCTGCAACTTGGTCAGGGGCAAACACGTTTGCTAAATTCTACAAATTTGATACCCTGGCTGAGGAGGACCTTGAGTTCTCTCATTCGGTGCTGCAGAGTCATCCGCACTCTCCCGCCCGTTTGGGAGCTTTGGTATAATCCCCATGGTCCTTACGGAGTTCCCAGCATCCACTAGGACGTCAGAGAAAATAAGATTTTTCTCACCGGTAAATCTATTTCTCGTAGTCCGTAGTGGATGCTGGGCGCCCATCCCAAGTGCGGATTGTCTGCAATACTTGTATGTAGTTATTGCCTAACTAAGGGTTATTGTTGAGCCATCTGTTGAGAGGCTCAGTTATATTTCATACTGTTAACTGGGTATAGTATCACGAGTTATACGGTGTGATTGGTGTGGCTGGTATGAGTCTTACCCGGGATTCAAAATCCTTCCTTATTATGTCAGCTCGTCCGGGCACAGTGTCCTAACTGAGGCTTGGAGGAGGGTCATAGTGGGAGGAGCCAGTGCACACCAGGTAGTCATAAATCTTTCTAGAGTGCCCAGCCTCCTTCGGAGCCCGCTATTCCCCATGGTCCTTACGGAGTTCCCAGCATCCACTACGGACTACGAGAAATAGATTTACCGGTGAGTAAAATCTTATTTTCTCTTTACCATCTCAAAACAGGTGATAAGTAGTGCAAAATCCCTATTTTAAGGTAAAAATATGGGGATGTGGTTCAAAACCCCTGGGACACCCACCGGAATGACTACTTAGGCACTAAGATGTTTTTAATTATATTTAATTGGCCAATAATTACGTCATTTTTGGCCTCAAAAAAGTGATGGAAATTGGGGTACAAGGTATGGGATGGGTATATTGGGGTGCTGTATGAGTGGGACAAGTGTTTTTAGACTTGCAGGTTGGAGTGATCGGTCTGTTTCCACTTTTTGAAAAACTCTCCTAAAAAGACCCAAATATATACTTATACCCATTTTATGTACCCCAATTTTAATGAGAGCACTTCTTCTGCTGAAAAAAAATTTGCTTTCTATAATTGTTTCACATTTAAAAAACAACAACAGCCATTTGACCCAATTTATATACACCAAATAGTTTTGTTATGGCCACTAATAGACTACTATTCCGTTCCCAACATTCCACAGAGACAGCACTGACTAAAGTGGTTAATGATTTGGTCACTACAAAGTCTAAAGGCCATTACTCACTACTTATTCTTCTAGATCTATCTGCTGCATTTGACACTGTAGACCACTCTCTTCTCATACAGACACTACAATCCCTAGGTCTTAAAGACACAGCCCTTTCTTGGTTCCTATCCTACCTATCTAATCGCTCCTTCAGTGTTCGCTTCTCTGAATCTACCTCCTCTTCGCTACCTCTTTCAGTTGGAGTACCACAAGGCTCAGTCTTGGGTCCTCTGCTTTTCTCTATCTATACCTCATCTCTTGGTAAACTAATCAGCTCTTTTGGATTTCAGTATCATCTGTACGCAGATGATACTCAAATCTACCTATCCTCCCCTGACTTGTCCCTATCTGTACTGGACCGTGTCACTGAATGCCTTTCTGCCATTTCATCCTGGATGACATCTCGCCACCTCAAACTGAATATTTCAAAGACAGAGTTAATTATATTTCCATCGGCCAATAGTAGGTACCAACCTGATATCTCTATCACTGTTGAAAACTCGACTATCTACCCTACCCCACAAGCTCGCTGCCTAGGTGTCATCCTTGACTCTGATCTGTCCTTTGTTCCCCACATTCAATCTGTCTCAAGATTATGTTACATGCATCTAAAAAAACATATCCAAAATATGACCATACCTTACACAAGACACTGCTAAAACTCTAATCCACGCTCTTATTATCTCCCGCATTGATATTATTGCAATAGTCTCCTACAGTGCCGTAACTAGGCATTTTAGCGCTGTGTGCAAGAAACGACAGTGGCGCCCCCCCCCCCCATGTAAGATAGGGGCAGTGCGCGCAAAAAATTTCTAGGGGCGTGGCTTCACGGGGAAGGGGCGTGGCCACAAAATAATAGCAATTCATACTACGGTGCACAGTAGTCTACATTATTCAAATTATGCTGCACAGTAGCGCCACTACACCAGGTAGAGCCCCTTTTATACATTACAGCAGACAGTGTCCCCCTTTTTACACATTGCGGCAGCCAGTCCCCCTTTTTACACATTGCGGCAGCCAGTCTCCCTTTTTACACATTGCGGCAGCCAGGACCCTTTCTTACACATTGCGGCAGCCAGGCCCCCTTTTTACACATTGTGGCAGATAGACCCTTTTTAAACACATTGCGGCAGCCAGTCCCCCTTTTTACACATTACAGCAGCCAGTCTCCCTTTTAACACATTGCGGCAGCCGGTCCTTCTTTTTACACATTGCGGCAGACAGCGTCCCTTTTTTACAATTACAGCAGACAGCGTCCCCATTTTTACACATTACGGCAGACGGTGTCCCCCTTTATACACATTGCGGCAGCCAGTCCCCCTTTTTACACATTACGGCAGCCAGTCCCCCTTTTTACACATTGCGGCAGATAGACCCTTTTTACACATTGCGGCAGCCAGTCCCATTTTACACATTGCGGCAGCCAGGACCCCATTTTACACATTGCGGCAGCCAGTCCCCATTTTTTACACATTGCGGCAGCCAGTCCCATTTTTTACACATTGCGGCAGCCAGTCCCATTTTACACATTGCGGCAGCCAGTCCCCCTTTTTTACACATTGCGGCAGCCAGTCCCATTTTTTACACATTGCGGCAGCCAGTCCCATTTTACACATTGCGGCAGCCAGTCCCCCTTTTTTACACATTGCGGCAGCCAGTCCCATTTTTTACACATTGCGGCAGCCAGTCCCATTTTACACATTGCGGCAGCCAGTCCCATTTTACACATTGCGGCAGCCAGGACCCCATTTTACACATTGCTGCAGCCAGTCCCATTTTTTACACATTGCGGCAGCCAGTCCCATTTTACACATTGCAGCAGCCAGTCCCATTTTACACATTGCTGCAGCCAGTCCCATTTTTTACACATTGCGGCAGCCAGGACCCCATTTTACGCATTGCTGCAGCCAGTCCCATTTTTTACACATTGCGGCAGCCAGTCCCATTTTACACATTGCGGCAGCCAGTCCCATTTTACACATTGCTGCAGCCAGTCCCATTTTTTACACATTGCGGCAGCCAGGACCCCATTTTACGCATTGCTGCAGCCAGTCCCATTTTTTACACATTGCGGCAGCCAGTCCCATTTTACACATTGCGGCAGCCAGTCCCATTTTACACATTGCTGCAGCCAGTCCCATTTTTTACACATTGCGGCAGCCAGGACCCCATTTTACGCATTGCTGCAGCCAGTCCCATTTTTTACACATTGCGGCAGCCAGTCCCATTTTACACATTGCGGCAGCCAGTCCCATTTTTTACACATTGCGGCAGGCGGTGTCCGAGAGAGAGACAGAGAGAGAGACACACAGAGAGAGAGACAGATAGAGAGAGAGAGAGAGAGAGAGAGAGAGAGGGGGGAATATACTTACCTTCTCCCCGCTGACAGGCTCCTCGTGCAGATCCCTCAGTGCAGGAGGTGAGGTGAGAAGAAGGAGGAGGGAGGGGGAGCAGGGAGCCGCAGCAGCGCTATGTTATTGGTAGTAAGCGCCGCTGCAGCATCCCCCTCTCCTTCTGTATTGGCTGCCGGGCAGCCAATACGGAAGGAGAGGGGGATGCTGCAGCGGCGCTTACTACCAATAACATAGCGCTGCTGCGGCTCCCTGCTCCCCCTCCCTCCTCCTTCTCCGCTGCCTCCGGCGCAGATGTCTGCTATCCTCACAGCGCGGCGCACGGCGCAGAGACTTAGAGGCGGCATGTAATGAGTCAATTTGACTCATTACATGCCGCTGGCCGTGCGCCCCCAGGGCAACTGCGCTGTGTGCCAAGCCCCCTTGGCACACACGTAGTTACGGCTCTGGTCTCCTAACTGGTCTTCCCAAAACGATACTCTCACCACTACAATCCATTCTGAATGCAGCGGCGAGGCTTATCTTCCTCACTAGATGTTCATTGTCTGCAGATCCACTCTGTCAGTCCCTCCATTGGTTACCTGTACTCTACCGCATTCAATATAAAATACTTTTACTCACACACAAGGCCATTAACCATACTACACCAACGTACATCACTTCGCTTATCTCAAAATATCTCCCAACCCGACCTCTTCGCTCTTCACAAGACCTGCGTCTCTCATCCACACTCATTACTCGCTCCCACTCACGATTGCAGGACTTTCATCGGGCTGCACTCACTCTGTGGAATGCCCTCCCATGCCCAATAAGACTCTTCTCTAGTCTCCAAACCTTCAAGTGTTCCCTGAAAACTCACCTCTTTAGGCAAGCGTATCAAATTCCAGAACCACCCACATAACTTTCATAAACCTTCTTATCAAATTGCATCCACTCTGTACAGTCCACACATTTCCTCACTTGTCTTCTCATTCTTTACTTTCCCTTCCTCTCGAACCCAGTTCATCATTGCTGTATGACCATATCATACAGCCCACCAAGAACCTTTGCAATCTGGTGGACAACTATGCAATAGATAGCACCTTTCCTTGTGTAGACATGCCTATTTCCCTATAGATTGTAAGCTTGCGAGCAGGGCCTTCCTACCTCTATGACTGTTTGTTATCACCCAGTTTGTTATTGTTATTTCCAATTGTAATGCGTAACGGAATTTGCTGCACTATATAAGAAACTGTTAATAAATAAATAAATAAATAAATAATAATGTTTCTCTGACGTCCTAAGTGGATGCTGGGACTCCATAAGGACCATGGGGATTAGCGGCTCCGCAGGAGACTGGGCACAACTAAAGAAAGCTTTAGGACTACCTGGTGTGCACTGGCTCCTCCCACTAAGACCCTCCTCCAGACCTCAGTTAGATTCTTGTGCCCGGCTGAGCTGGATGCACACTAGGGGCTCTCCTGAGCTCCTAGAAAGAAAGTATATTTTAGGTTTTTTATTTTACAGTGAGATCTGCTGGCAACAGACTCACTGCAGCGAGGGACTAAGGGGAGAAGAAGCGAACCTACCTAACTGGTGGTAGCTTGGGCTTCTTAGGCTACTGGACACCATTAGCTCCAGAGGGATCGACCGCATGGAACCGGCCATTGATGTTCGGTCCCGGAGCCGCGCCGCCGGCCCCCTTACAGAGCCAGAAGCAAGAAGTGTTCCGGAAAATCGGCGGCAGAAGACTTCAGTCTTCACCAAGGTAGCGCACAGCACTGCAGCTGTGCGCCATTGCTCCTCATGCACACCTCACACTCCGGTCACTGATGGGTGCAGGGCGCTGGGGGGGGGGGGGGGGCGCCCTGAGCAGCAATATAAACACCTTGCCTGGCAAAATCATCACAATATATATCCCCAGAGGCTATATATGTGATAAATACCCCTGCCAGAATCCATAAAAAAGCGGGAGAAAAGTCCGCGAAAAAGGGGCGGAGCTATCTCCCTCAGCACACTGGCGCCATTTTCTCTTCACAGTGCAGCTGGAAGACAGCTCTCCAGGCTCTCCCCTGCAGTGTTCAGGCTCAAAGGGTTAAAAAGAGAGGGGGGGCACTAAATTTAGGCGCAATATTGTTTATACAAGCAGCTATTGGGGGAAAAATCACTCAGTTATAGTGTTAATCCCTGCATTATATAGCGCTCTGGTGTGTGCTGGCATACTCTCTCTCTGTCTCCCCAAAGGACTTTGTGGGGTCCTGTCCTCAGTCAGAGCATTCCCTGTGTGTGTGCTGTGTGTCGGTACGGCTGTGTCGACATGTGGGATGAGGAAGGTTACGTGGAGGTGGAGCAGAGGCCGATAAATGGGATGTCGTCCCCTGTGGGGCCGACACCAGAGTGGATGGATAGGTGGAAGGTATTAACCGACAATGTCAACTCCTTACATAGAAGGCTGGATGACGTAAAACATCTGTGGGACAGCCGGCTTCTCAGCCCGCGCCTGCCCAGACGTCTCAAAGGCCATCAGGGGCTCAAAAAAGCGCCCGTTACCTCAGATGGCAGACACAGATGTCGACACGGAGTCTGACTTCAGTGTCAACGAGGTTGAGACATATACACAATCCACTAGGAACATCCGTTACATGATCTCGGCAATGAAAAATGTGTTACGCATTTCTGACATGAACCCAAGTACCACATAAAAGGGGTTTTATTTTTGGGGAGAAAAAGCAGCCAGTATTTTGTTCCCCCATCAGATGAATGAATGAAGTGTGTAAAGTAGCGTGGGTTCCCCCGATAAGAAACTGGTAATTTCTAAAAAGTTACTGATGGCGTACCCTTTCCCGCCAGAGGATAGGTCACGTTGGGAGATATCCCTTAGGGTGGATAAGGCACTCACACGTTTGTCAAAAAAGGTGGCACTGCCGTCTTAGGATACGGCCACCTTGAAGGAACCTGCTGATAAAAAGCAGGAGGCTATCCTGAAGTCTGTATATACACACTCAGGTTATATACTGAGACCTGCAATTGCCTCAGCATAAATAGTGCTGCTGCAGCGTGGTCTGATACCCAGTCAGATAATATTAATACTCTAAGACAGGGATAATAGTTTGCTAACATAGAGCATATTAAAGACGTCGTCTTAGATATAAAGGATGCACAGAGGGATATTTGCCGGCTGGCATCCAGAATTAATGCAATGTCCATTCTGCCAGGAGGGTATTAGAAACCCAGCAGTGGACAGGTGATGCTGCCTATAAAAGGCACATGGAGATTCTGCCTTATAAGGGTGAGGAATTGTTTGGGGATGGTCTCTGGGACCTCGTATCCACAGCAACAGCTGGGAAGAATTTTTTTTACCTCAGGTTCCTCACAGCCTAAGAAAGCACTGTATTTTCAGGTACAGTCCTTTCGGCTTCAGACAAGCAAGCGGGTCAAAGGCGCTTCCTTTCTGCACAGAGACAAGGGAAGAAGGAAAAAGCTGCACCAGCAGCCAGTTCCCAGGATCAAAAATCTTCCCCCACTTCCTCTGAGTCCACCGCATGACGTTGGGGCTCCACAGGTGGAGACAGGTGCGGTAGGGGCACGTCTCGGGAACTTCAGGGACCAGTGGGCTTGCCCACAGGTGGATCCCTAGGTTCTGCAAGTAGTATCACAGGGATACAGGCTGGAGTTCGAGGCGACTCCCTCTCGCCGTTACCTCACATCAGCCTTGCCTGCTGCCCTCGGAGAAAGGTAGTACTGGCGGCAATTCACAAGCTGTACTTCCAGCAGGTGAAATCAAGGTACCCCTCCTTCAACAAGGCCGGGGTTACTATTCCAAAATGTTGTGGTACCGAAACCAGACGGTTCGGTGAGACCCATTCTAAAATTGAAAGCCTTGAACACTTATATACGAAGGTTCAAGTTCAAAATGGAATCGCTCAGGGCGATTATTGCAAGCCTGGAGAATTTCATGGTATCACTGGACATCAAGGATGCTTACCTGCATGTCCCTATTTACCCTCTTCACCAGGAGTACCTCAAAATTGTGGTACAGGATTGTCATTACTAATTCCAGATGTTGCCGTTGGTCTGTCCCCGGCACCGAGGTATTTACCAAGGTAATGGCCGAAATAATTATCCCGTACTTGGACGATCTCCTTATAAAGGCGAGGTCCAGGGAGCAGTTGTTCGGCGGAGTAGCACTATCTCGGGAAGTGCTACAACAGCACGGCTGGATTCTGAATATTCCAAAGTCGCAGCTGGTTCCTACGACGCGTCTACTGTTCCTGGGTATGGTTCTGGACACAGAACAGGATAAAAAGGGTTTCTCCCGGAGGAGAAGTCCAAGGAGTTGTCGTCTCTAGACAGAGACCTCCTAATACGTATACAGGTGTCGGTGCATCAATGCACGCGAGCCCTGGGAAGGATGGTAGCTTCTTACGAAGAAATTCCATTCGCCAGGTCCCATGCAAGGATTTTCCAGTGGGATCTGTTGGACAAGTGGTCCGGGTCGCATCTTCAGATGCATCGGCGGATAACCCTGTCTCCAAGGGCCAGGGTGTCGCTGTTGTGGTGGCTGCAGAGTGCTCATCTTCTAGGGGGCCGCAGATTCGGCATAGAGGACTGGGTCCTGGTGACCACGGATGCCAGCCTTCGAGGCTGGGGGGCAGTCACACAGGGAAGAAACTTCCAAGGCTATGGAAAAGTCAGGAGACTTCCCTACACATAAATATTCTGGAACTAAGGGCCATTTACAATGCCCTAAGTCAGGCTAGACCCCTGCTTCAACACCGGCCGGTGCTGATCCAGTTAGACAACATCACGGCGGTCGCTCATGAAAACCGACAGGGCGGCACAAGAAGCAGGATGGCGATGGCAGAAGCCACAAGGATTCTCCGATGGGCGGAAAATCATGTGTTAGCACTGTCAGCAGTGTTCATTCCCGGAGTGGACAACTGAGAAGCAGACTTTCTCAGAAGACACGACCTCCACCCGGGAGAGTGGGGACTTCATCCAGAAGTTTTCCTAATGATTGTACACCATTGGGAAAGGCCACAGGTGGACATGATGGTGTCCCGCCTCAACAAAAAGCTACAAAGATATTGCGCCAGGTCAAGGGACCCTCAGGCGATAGCTGTGGACGCTCTGGTAACACCGTGGTTATACCAGTCGGTGTATGTGTTCCCTTCTCTGCCTCTCTTACCCAGGGTAATGAGAATAATAAGAAGGAGAGGAGTAAGAACTATACTCATTGTTCCGGGTTGGCCAAGAAGAGCTTTGTAACCAGAACTCCAAGAAATGATCTCAGAGGACCCATGGCCTCTGCCGCTCAGACAGGACCTGCTGCAGCAGGGGGCCTGTCTGTTCCAAGACGTACCGCGGCTGTGTTTGACGGCATGGCGGTTGAACGCCGGATCCTGAAGGAAAAGGGCATTCCGGAGGAAGTTATCCCTACGCTATTTAAAGCTAGGAAAGAAGTGAACGCAAACCATTATCACCGCATATGGTGGAAATATGTTGCGTGCTGTGAGGCCAGGAAGGCCCCAAATGAGAAATTTCAGCTAGGTCGATTTCTGCACTTCCTACAGTCAGAGGTGACTATGGGCCTAAAATTGGGTTCCATGAAGGTCCAGATTTCGGCTCTATCGATTTTCTTCCAAAATAGAACTGGCTTCACTGCCTGAAGTTCGGACTTTTGTTAAGGGAGTGCTGCATAGTCAGCCCCCGTTTGTGCCTCAAGTGGCACCGTGGGATCTCAACATGGTGTTGGATTTCCTGAAGTCGCATTGGGTTGAGCCACTTAAATCCGGGGAGCTACAATACCTCACGTGGAAAGTGGTCATGCTGTGGGCCGTGGCGTCGGCCAGGCGTGTATCAGAATTGGCGGCTTTGTCATACAAAAGCCCTTATCTGTATTTTATATGGATAAGGCGGAATTGAGGACTCGTTCCCAATTCCTTCCTAAGGTGGTATCAGTTTTTCATGTGAACCAACCTATTGTGGTGCCTGCGGCTACTTGGGACTTGGAGGATTCCAAGTTACTGGACGTAGTCAGGGCCCTGAAAAGTATATGTTTCCAGGACGGCTGGAGTCAGGAAAACTGACTCGCTATTTATCCTGTATGCACCCAACAAGCTGGGTGCTCCTGCTTCTAAGCAGACTATTGCTCGCTGGATCTGTAGCACGATTCAACTTGCACATGCTGCGGCTGGACTGCCGCACCCTAAATCTGTAAAAGCCCATTCCACGAGGAAAGTGGGCTCTTCTTGGGCGGCTGCCCGAGGGGTCTCGGCTTTACAACTTTGCCGAGCTGTTACTTGGTCGGGTTCAAACATTTTTGCAACAGTCTACAAGTTTGATACCCTGGCTGAGGAGGACCTAGAGTTTGCTCATTCGGTGCTGCAGAGTCATCCGCACTCTCCCGCCCGTTTGGGAGCTTTGGTATAATCCCCATGGTCCTTACGGAGTCCCAGCATCCACTAGGACGTCAGAGAAAATAAGATATTACTCACCGGTAAATCTATTTCTCGTAGTCCGTAGTGGATGCTGGGCGCCCATCCCAAGTGCGGATTGTCTGCAATACTTGTTTATAGTTATTGCCTAACTAAAGGGTTATTGTTGAGCCATCTGTTCAGAGGCTCAGTTATATTTCATACTGTTAACTGGGTATAGTATCACAAGTTATACGGTGTGATTGGTGTGGCTGGTATGAGTCTTACCCGGGATTCAAAATCCTTCCTATTTGTGTCAGCTCTTCCGGGCACAGTATCCTAACTGAGGTCTGGAGGAGGGTCTTAGTGGGAGGAGCCAGTGCACACCAGGTAGTCCTAAAGCTTTCTTTAGTTGTGCCCAGTCTCCTGCGGAGCCGCTAATCCCCATGGTCCTTACGGAGTCCCAGCATCCACTACGGACTACGAGAAATAGATTTACCGGTGAGTAAAATCTTATTTTTTCTATATTAGTTTGTATTTTTTGTGGGTACAGGCAGATTTACCTATTTTCTCCTATACTCATCTCTGGTTTTGCCGGCTAGAATTATCGTGCAAATTCTGTTTCTGGAATAGGATACGTGCAAAAAACGGGAGCGCGCAGTCGGCAAAAGCTGTTTTTTTGGAGATAGGTGCAATAACTTAAGCCACGATCGCAGATCACATCAGCGCGGCTAATTGGATACTGCACTCTGTCTGTAATTAATTGCTTTATTTCACCCCAGAGAAGTTACAAAATAGCTATTTTCATTATGTGATACACCTATTTCTAATCCCGTGTAAATGGGGATGGCTAGGGAATTCAGAATTACAATAAACAAATCTCAATAGTTAAAGGAGATAATGGAGGTAATGGAGAAAAATTTATTTTTCCTGTAGCACATGTCTAACGCTGAGGCAGAGCTGGAAGTAAAATAGGCGTACACTACTTAAAACTCATGTTCAGCAAAATAGCAAATTTGCGCACATATGCAGAGCCAGATCCTGATCTGCTGCAAGTCATCACCATCAGTGGTAACTTGGACCTGCCCTATACTAAGGACACAAGGTATCTCCTAACAGAAAGTTATACCCTTTTGTGGTGTTCTGCAAGGACCACTTTCTCATGTCAGCGCTCTGTACCCACCCAGTTCCTCCTTTTCAGCTGTAAGAGTCAATACATTGAATTTTGCATTATCACATGTTGCACTCATTTTGTGAGAGAGTGCAGTGTGAATTATTGCACAAACAGGAGAACAGGACGTCCAACTCTGCATAAGTCCCTAAATTAGCAATTTCTAACTAACAGAATTTGGGGGTAATTCAGACAGAGTTGATCGCAGCAGCAAATTTGTTAGCGGTTGGGAAAAACCATGTGCACTGCAGGTGTGGCAGATATAACATTTGCAGAGAGAGAGTTAGATTTGGGTGAGTTATTTTGTTTCTGTGCAGGGTAAATACTGGCTGCTTTATTTTTACACTGCAATTTAGATTCCAGTTGCATAACACCCCACCCAAATCTAACGCTCTCTGCACATGTTATATCTGCCCCCCCCCCCCCCATCCCGCAGTGCACATGAGTTTGCCCGACTGCCAACAAATTTGCTGCTGCGATCAACTCTGAATTAGGCCCTTTGTGCCTTGATTTGTGTAAGTGATATGGGTGTTATTTTGGTTGTTAGGCTAGGTTATGCTGACAGGAGCGGTCATAAGGACCTCTCTATGGGGTCTATTTATTAACACTGTAGTGGACCTCTGAAACGTAACATTTTGAATCTATTTATGAATACTGGGCTCTAAGCGGAGGTTCTCTCCCTGTCACTGCCAGCAAGAAGTCTATTATATATTAGCAGTGCTTTATATAGAGCGAATATTTCAGTCATTCACACCAGTTCTCTGCCCCAATGGAGTTTACAATCTATGGGGCAGATTTATTAAACTTGGTGAAGTGATAAAGTGGAAGGTGATAACGGACCAGCCAGTCAGCTCCTAACTGTCATTTTTCAAACTCAGATGGCAGATGTATTAACCTGGAGAAGGCATAAGGAAGTGATAAACCAGTATTAAATGCAAGGTGATAAAGACACCAGCCAATCAGCTCCCATATATAAATTAACAGTTAGGAGCTGATTGGCTGGTACATTATCACCTTGCACTTAACACTGCTTTATCACTGGTTTATCACTTCCTTATGCCTTTTCCAGGTTAATACATCTAACTCTCAGTCTGTAACATGGAAGTTAGGAGCTGATTGGCTGGTGCGTTATCACCTTCCACTTTATCACTTTATTCACCAAGCTTAATAAATCTACCCCTCTGTTCCCTATGACATGGACACACTCATACACACTAGGGTTAATTATTGAGTGAGAAGCTATTTACGTATGGAGTGTATTTTTGAGGTGTGGGAGCACCCAGGTGTACTCTGAGATTATACAGACGCCATACAAATGGGTCATGACCAGTAATTGAATGCTTGTCTAGCTTTGCTTTGAAGGGTAAAGGTTGGTCTGACAAAGCACTGTGCTGCAGCCTGCTACCAAATTGTAAACTTTCTTTTTATAGCCTAATTTCAACTGTATTCTCACAGTTCAAACAAAGGAGTCCTAGATGAGGGAAGTGAAGTAAGGTTGTTGGGATAACATCTATCCACCATTTTTCCAGCCTGACCAGTAAATATTGCGCCTGTGTTAAATTTTCTATTTTATAGAACAGATAGTATTCTTAATTTAATTACACCTTTTTTCCTCATTTTTTTCTTGAGCGTAAGATGTCAGGTTCCTGATTTATATTCTGAATTTTAATTTTTTCCTTATTTTGTATTTTAAATATTATACAGGTTGAGTATCCCTTATCCAAAATGCTTGGGACCAGAGGTATTTTGGATATGGGATTTTTCCGTATTTTGGAATAATTGCATACCATAACAAGATATTATGGTGATGGGACCTAAATCTAAGCACAGAATGCATTTATGTTTCATATACACCTTATACACACAGCCTGTAGTTAATATTAGCCAATATTTTTAATAACTTTGTGCATTAAACAAAGTGTGTATACATTCACACAATTCATTTATGTTTCATATACAGCTTATACACACAGCCTGAAGGTCATTTAATACAATAGTTTTAATAACTTTGTGTATTAAAGAAAGTTTGTGTACATTGAGCAATCAAAAAACAAAGGTTTCACTATCTCACTCTCACTCAAAAAAGTCAGTATTTCGGAATATTCCGTATTTCGGAATATTTGGATATGGGATACTCAACCTGTACTTCTGATAATTGTATTAAGGAACATATGTCTTACAGCACAAACAAATACATGCTGATGTGAGAACATATTTATTCAAAGATGGAGAATGCCTGGGGCCAGGTAGACAGAATGCCTAAACATTACTGGTAGCGCAGAACTTTTGAGAGTAATTTTTGTTGGTGTCTTCCTTGTAGCTGCTGTCCGGATACATGCAGTTATTTTTTACCTGGTCTCTTGACTGCAGCTTGTGATTGGTCACAATCCCAATCCACCATTTTTAGCAAGTGCTGCAAGAGAAACGGACACTAGAGATCGGGGTACTTTTGAATGTCCTTTAGTACATGGTAGTGCAGCCTACTAGCGCTTTAGCTTGCTGTCTCCTTATTTCTGCTTTATTCCCCCTGCGCCCTGCATTTATTTTATACATATGGGGCATGGTTCTGGTATTTGGCAGCAGGATCACTTTTAATGTATTCACTTTTTTATGACAACATTTATTTTAATTAGAGATGTGCGGGTTTGGATTTAATGCCAGAATTAACGCCAGTTCGGTTTTATCCGGATTTTTCTTATTGGCTATCCAAAACATGTGACAACCGTGAGCCAAAAAGATGCAGTTTTGAGATCTGAGTACATCCCAGTAAAACTGAGTAAAACTGTACCCGCTCATCTCTAATTTTAATATAATGGGTCAAAGTCATAAAATTCCAAAACAGGTGAAGTGTGTTAATAAAACTACTAATGTTAACCAAGCTATACCAACATACATCTCTTCACATCTCACAATATATCCCATCTCGACCCCTGCGCTCTACACAAGATCCTTGTGTCTCATCCACACACAGTACTTATTCACGATTGCAAGACTTCCTTCGGACTGCCGCTACAGTACTCTATGGAATGTTTTCCAACGCACAATAAGACTCTCCTCTAGCCTGCAAACCTTCAAGAGCTCCCTGAAAACTCACCTCCTCTGGCAAACTTATCATATTCCTGAACCACCCACATAACCTTCATTAATATACATATCTAATTACATCCCTCCGTACTGACAATGCTAAATTCCTTGTCGTATAAACAACCCTTTATGAAGCTAAGAACACTGTACGCTGTTTACTTAAGAAGTACCGTAATGGTACGCTATTGGCGTAGCGATCGCTCAGCCGTAGGCGAGACGCTCAAGCGTCACGTTCGCTCACGGCCCAGTGATCACAGGACACGTTTATTGGCTATGTCTAGGGGAATGAATCGCTATGGCGTAGCATACGCTCGAGACCACGAGGAGGTCACCAGCGGTGCAGACGCTCACAACACTATACCTTTATGTTAAAACCTTATACCAATGAAATACACTGAATACCTTAATGTGAGTACAGGGTGTAAGTGCAACCTTGTGTAACCTGACTAACTACAAAGCTGCTTGAGCGTCACCGACGCTCAAGTGAACACTTAACACTATAGAAAATGCACAGATACTGGTTTAGGTTCCAAAGCCTATTAACTGTATTATATCTAATATACTTGTAAAAGGGGATAACAGTACAAATGATACACTACAATATAACAGAGACTTCCTAACCACAGAACTAAACAATAAATACAAAAAGACAATGCTACACTGACCTAAATGCAATACAGTACAATACTATAATACTATGAGAGATATAAGAGAAAAGAGGAGAGAGGGAGATAGAGAGAGAGAGAGAGAAATTGGCTCACAGAAAGACAATGATTACGGAGAGAAACTTACGCACAAAGGGTATGATCGCCTGCGCCTCGATATCCAGCTCCCGGCTATCAGCAGATAACCGTTGATGAGAGAGTGAGAGCTGGATGTGGTCGGCCTGCCTATTTATGCCCCACACACAATGCAATCTCCTGGTCCTACAATCCCATTGTCCATTGGCCGAAGGAATTCGGCCCTGCATCATAACAAAAGGTCATAGGGTGATTCATACAGGTGGGCTGTGACGATTTCCAACAGCTCAGGTGGGTGGGAAACTGGGTTTCCCGCCGCATACCTGAGTATGTGTAAATAATAGAAATGGACATAAACTTCTTATGTCCATAACTATTCGCACGAGCGATTAATACGCTCCAAACCAACACCGGAATATTGCTAATTAAATACTCTTCCGATGGGTACCAAACACTGCTGTATGATTCCTGTTAGACCCTTCGTACGATATAAAGAGGGATTCCTCAGCTCTGGGACATTGTATTTTAACCAAACTTTCAGAATCTATCAAAGGGACCATGATCTATAAACTACATTAATTGTGAAAATATGTAACGAATGAGTCGCACGCTACGACCACATAAACTCTACCGTAAATACGCATACCGCGCCTGCGTGTGCACGCTATTGCGGGTATGCGCTTCCACGGGAGAGCGTACGCACGCGCAGCGCGGACCAGTGTGCGGTGCAAATATGGCAACGTGCATTGAGACATTTTTCTGACTTTGACAGTCCACCCTTTGGCAGTCAATAATAACTGCCACAAAACATTTAAGGAGAAAAATGTAAGTCAGGGGTTAATTGATTTCCATGGTTGGGTAGGGGAGAAGAGTGGAGTAGGTGTGAAGAGGGTATGACCTAGTGAGAAAGTAGAAGCATGTGTGTATGAGTCCATGTTTGGAGGGTCATGTATCATCGTGCCGTACGTGTGGTAAATCAAGCTTCGAGGTATTGCGAAGTATACATTTGAATTCCTTCTTATCCTGTGGTACAGGTCTGTGGATGGGCTGTCAAACTCTACCGAGCTCATTTCGGCTGTGGTTGTAACAAAAATGGGGATGCACATTTTAGTTGATGATACATGAATGGGGGAGGTATGTGGTTGCTGATATCTGTGCCTGTATTCCCTATCGACTATGTGTGTTATTACCTGAGGGTTGTAGAGATGAAGATAAAGAACACTTACGAAAACTGCAATGATATTCTATGTCAGGGAAATGTACATCTGTTGTTGAAGTTGTGTTCGGTATCTGTTGAGAGTCGTCTTCTTTGCGCTGTATTGCTCCTTGGGCATGAGCAAATAGCTTTGTCTGAGCCATCAGATTTACAAAAAATGTTGGGCTAGCGTGAGTTTAAAAGTACTAGGGAAACTGGGGATCCATGGCAAAGTTCATCAAGTGTCCATATTTAAAGTTGTCAAATCTTCTTCTTTGGTGCTTGTCTGTTGTCTGTATACATCTCGTCTCGTCAGCTTCCTCGTCCAAGGGGGTCTTTGTATCTTGGAGAAAAGCAGAAAAACAGGTGAAAGAAACGGACCGTATAATCGCATTTTCATCACATTCTGGTTTCTATCATTGGGTCATAAATCAAATCCAGGTTAATTACGGTTTCCTCACTCCTCAAGCTCATCACTTTTGTACTTTGTTTGCACCTCATTAAAGCCTGCCCGCATCTAAATATCAATCCAATCGATATAACGACACCCAAGATACATAGTAGAAACTTTCCAACATCCATTATGACTCCTTGAGCCCAGTCTCCTAAACCGGAGAACCAATTTCGCGGGTTCAACCATGACACCCAACCAGTCAGCTCATTACCTACAGCAGCAAGGGTGAGATTGTGTTTTCGACGAAATTCCCACTTTAATTGCAGAATATCGTCCATCTTTTGGTCTATGACCTCTACCGGATCCTCGGTGCTATTTGTGATATACGTGCAACACTTTATGCCGTACTGTGTTGCCAATGTAACACAATATCCGCCTGTTACTGCTGTAAGATAATTAAGAACCATCCTATGCTGAACTAGTTCTGTTTTGTAAGCTTGAAGTTCTCTTCCAGTGTATCTAAACGTGTCATCATACATTTCAGTGATATTATCTAACAAATTGGCGAGTGCGGAAATGTATCTATAATTCATCACACCTCGGGCGGTGCGAGTGAAATCTAACGCTACCAGAACCTGAATCCCGGTGGATTCATGGATAAGATCAGAGGCCGGATGCTCTAACCTTTCTGACAGTTGTCTTTTAACTCGGTGCTCGTAATGAGTGTGAGTATAAGGAGCTTGGGCACCACGGTGTATGTCCTTCATTTTGTCATGTGTAACAGTCATCACTTCAGGCAATACTTTTCCAATATAACACAATCCTTCAGAGTTTGGGGCAAGCCACTTGTACGCCTTTCTCCCGCATATGAAATATGCATCATCGGGGAGAACATATGGGACGGAGAAGGACATGACCATGTTACAAACCTTCCAGGTGAAATCTCCTGACCCTAATTCTTCCATCTGCCTAATGCACGTATCGGTTTGTACGATATGTGCACAGTATCCTGGTGATACCTCTCCAACTCTAGTAATCCTATTTCCTAAGGTATATCGATACCGAAAAGATTTTCCTCTACTGGCTATGTGGCGTACGAGCTCTGTATCTGTAGGCATTCTATCTGCTCTATGTGAAAAGGTCATGGTAAGGTTGCTCCATGACACTTCCCAATTTCCCGGTTTTCTGGGATTGGAGATGTTAAAACATATGAGGGACCTATCCACATGGTATTGGTGGAGCTTCAAACTAGGAGGGCTGGAGATGTTAAACCTCCGGTCCACCGGTCTCCCACCACTTAGCTCAAGTACCTCCCCTAACGTTAAAGGAAATGGTACTAGCCCTGATTTACTGTGACCCTGAGGTACTTGAGAGCATACCCAACAATCTGTTTGGTTTAACACGTTACCCACTAGAGAGTGATAGTCACTCAATGGATGCCGGTCCATATGGATATTAAAACTAGATTGGCATTTCTTTATGCATCCATCTTCAACCAGATTATCACAGAGCCTACAGATACAATTTTCTTCAGCTAACAGTCCATCACAATTTCTTCTATCGGATCGTTTTCTGATACTCGCCTTTGCTTGTTGGTTTGGTTGATCTTGGAAAACTACGCCTCCATCACCATAATCGGAACCCATTCCAGAACCTCTCTCGACCTCTATGGTACTCTCGCCGGAACAGACTGCTCTGGTCAACATCATGGTTAACATCAAAATCCGGATCACAGTCTCTTGGGGCAAGTCCATCTTTGAGGAGGAAATAGAGAAGAATGAGAAGGGGGAAAAAGAAAATTTTTTTTTAAGGGAGAAGGGCTGGGAAGTGGAGAAAACAATAAAAGGGAGAGGGGAGTCGACAGCTGCTTTCGATCTTCAAGGCTCAGGTGCCGCCTCAGTCCTCCTGGAACAGACACTCTAGTGATACAACCTCTACCGTCTGTTCCTTATCACGGGACTTCTCTGGATCAGCAACCTTCTTGCAGTGGGATGAATGGACCCAAGTCTCTCTCTCAGCAACCTTCAATGCTGTGGTGCTAGTCAATAAGACCTGGTATGGTCCTTCCCATCTATCAATAAGACAACCTGAGCGTAGAAAATTTCGTATCATTACATAATCCCCAGGTTCAATGTCATGACAATTACTATCTGGTAAATCAGGAATCACCAACTTCAGATTATCATTTTGATTCCTCAACTGTTTACTCATGTTAATCAAGTACTTTACAGTTACTTCATTGTTACATTTCAAATCATCCTGAGGGTTAATCATGACATGCGGTTGTCGACCAAACAAGATTTCAAAAGGAGACAGATTAAGAGGGGACCTGGGAGTGGTTCTGATGCTATACAAAACAATGGGTAAAGCTTCTGGCCACGTCAATCCTGTCTCTGCCATTACTTTACTCAATTTATTTTTAATAGTGCTGTTCACTCTTTCGACCTTCGCACTCGCCTGTGGACGGTACGGAGTGTGCAGCTTGCTATCAATTCCCATCAACTTACACATTCCTTGAAAGACATCACCTGTAAAATGGGTACCCCTATCACTTTCAATGATTCTAGGGATACCATATCTACATACAAATTCCTGCACAATTTTCTTAGCTGTAAACATAGCGGTATTTGTAGCTGCTGGAAAAGCTTCGACCCAATTCGAGAAAACATCTATACAAACAAGTACATATTTCAAATTTCTACATGGGGGTAATTGAATGAAGTCAATTTGTATTACTTGGAAAGGGCCGCCGGCAGGTGGGATATGGGATGGTTCTGTAGGTATTGCCTTTCCAATATTCTTTCTCAGACAGGTAAGGCATGACATTGCTCTTTTACCCGCATGAGAGGAGAATCCTGGGGCGCACCAGTATGCTCTTACCAATTTGCACATCCCCTCCCTGCCTAGATGAGTCAGCCCGTGAGCTGCTTCAGCCAGACATGGAAGGTATGCCCTGGGGGCCACTGGTTTACCATGTCCATCCGTCCAGAGCCCTGAGGACTCCTGGCCATATCCCTTTGCCTTCCAGACTGCTCTTTCCTGTGTGGAACACAAATTCTGCATCTCACACAACTTCTGTGTGTTGATGGTATTAAATACCATCAACTGTGTGGTGTCTGTCCGTGTGGGGGTAGCAGCTGCAAGCTTTGCGGCTTCGTCTGCTCGGCTGTTACCAAGTGACACTGGGTCTTGACTATATGTATGTGCTTTACTGTGGACCCTGCTCCCAATGTCGTGTGTTGTGTTGTTGTCTAGGGGGTTGAAAAGATCTTTGTACATTCTTTGTTCTACATTCTCGTGCATAGTGTCCCGGTCTGTTACAAGAAAAACATGTTATTACACTTGTCTTACCCACAGGATTCGGTGGTACATACGCAGGCTGCCTTGTGGTCAGCGCCTGTATACTTACGGACATCAACTTATCACTTTGCGACTCTCTGTGCCTAGTGATGTTTCTGTCGTGATCAATAGCAGCCTCTCTCAAGGTGGACACTGACAGACCTCGCCAACATGGCTGCGTGGTCTGTACCCTAGCTTTTAATGTTTCTTTCAAACCATCCATCAGTACAGATACTGCTACTTCTCGATGGTTTGGGTTGGTCTTAATGTCTTCTATACCAGTGTACTTTGCCATTTCTAATAGTGCCCGGTGAAAATATTCTGTTGCCGTTTCGGACTCCTTTTGCTTAATGGAAAATATTTTATTCCATTTAACAACGGCAGGGAAATACTCTTTTAGCTGTAAATTTATCCTTTTTACATTATCCTTGTTGTACACGTCTGTAAGCGGTACATCTTTATCCAATGCACAATCAGCTAAAAACTGAGTTGCATCAACATTGGAAGGTAAACAAGCTCTTAGCAGTATCTGCCAATCCTTGTTGTTGGGTTCTACCGTGTTACCTAAATCCCTGATGTATTTTTGGCTAGCAACTAAATCCTTCCTGGGGTCAGGAAATTCGGACACTATTGTTCTTAATTCCATTCTGGAAAATGGAGTGTACATGGCAATGTTCCTTATGGGAGTGGCTCCAGACACATCTGTTTTTCCATTGGGAACTGCTATTACCCTTACAGGAGCAATTCTAACAGCCTCTTCCTGTGTAGATTCTACTGCTTGTTGTGGTACAATTGTTTCAGTGTAGTGCATGGTGCCGTACTTACCCGTTGACACGACCTCACCTATCCCTCCGCTAGGGGCTTTCACTAATCTCGTGGGTGTCGCTGTGCCTACTGTGGTCTCTGCTATGGTGGCCGCAAGAGAGAGAGCTGAAATTGTTGCTGAATCGTCTTCTTGATCACACTCCTGAGGAAGGTTCACAACAGGGTACAACTTGCACGGGTTAATACTTGCATGAGTTATTTGGTTAACATCATTAACATTTACAGTGTTACTAAGAGTTTGTGTTTTACAACCCAGTGCGTTTCTCTCCGCAATCAACTTCTCTCCTGCAATGTATGGTGGGGGAGGAGCTGTGGCAATCAACTTCCTGACTGCCCCAGATCCTGCCGCCAGAGCCAACCCTCTCTGTATCTCACCTTCCTGGTGCCATAACTGTAAACAATCATGATGCTGAATTCGTCTCTTTGCTGATTTTACGAGACATATCCTCCTCCTTAAATTTTGTAACACTTCTGGACTGAAGCTACCTATTCTTGGGAATTTGTCCCTGTCTTGTACAGTCATTCTCTCCCATTCATCACATAAAACCTCTGTGTGACTACCGTATTTTTCACACATTACATATCGTGCCGACCCAACTGGTCGGTTCTCTGAATCAACCCGAACCGAGGTTGATCGCCCCCTACCGGAACAAATGGCCCCCATAATCTGTAGGCGTTGCTTATTCCTCCTTGGATCTTTATCTCAAGGTTTTCAGCGAACCCTTACAAACAAACCAAGATGTCCTTGGGCAGGCCGGCGGTGGTGGTTTATCAAGTACCCCACTTACTTCTCGCCCACGTTGGCCAGTACTGCAATCACTGTAACCAGAGCTGCGGTACCCAACCCAGGGCCCCTGTGAACCTTTATTTACTGGGGCGCGTTCCCCAGCAAGTATCGGTTGTTGGATAGTTCCTGAGTGACCAGCGAACTTCCCTTCCAAAAATAAAAAATTACACAAATCACGTCAGAATGTACAAATAGCGTTTGTGACCACTTTACTCTAATGGTATTAGGTCAGATTACTAACTACTGCACACAATTACGTGCGGTCCAATCGTTCAGTACACGAGCACTACTTGTCATGTACTGAAAGACCAATGGAATCGATGTTTCCGGCCGCGATTCCTTCAGCAAGAGCTTATGGCCTATATGGGTTCTGCACCAACACCCCAGGCGTTGTGCCACTGGACTTTTATAGCGGACCTTTTACCTTACGACCTCCTGGTCTTGTTCCTTATGACCTCCTGGTCTTGTTACCTTATGACCTCCTGGTCTTGTTCCTTATGACCTCCTGGTCTTGTTACCTTATGGTCCGCTATACTCTAATGCTCAAATATTATTTAACCAGGGATGCCTCCCTAGCCACCGTATATGTCACTTACACGTATGTCCCTTGACGAGTACCCGGCTTTCCTTTTGGTTCCACCTTAAAGTTATATAAACTTTTGTATACAAAACACACTCACTCAACACATGTACACTTTGTTTCTATATCTATTTCTGCGCAGAAATTGTCTTTAGGCCAAAAGTGTTACCAATTAGGAGCAGGATCTGTTAAACTAAATTTCAGATTTTTCCAAAAATAGATTTGCGTTATTTACCGCGTCGCGTTATCTACCGCTGTGCGTTAATTATCGCCTTTGCGTTACTTCACTTTATCACAACTTGAGCTACGTGGGCGTAACCGGACGCTACGTTGCGTAATGTACGCTGCGTGCGTCTGCCTTTGGATTGCGTACGCTAGTCTTTGTTAGCGACACGTGTACGCAATGCAAAGATCCACCGTAACACAATATATTTTTATCAATGTAAATGATCCCTGATCATCTACCGCAATCCACACTGACTGCCTTGTATCTCAGACAAACCGTGTGTTTTTCTATACTTTAACTATTACCTTTACTATGAAATAACAGCAAATCTCTTTTTAGCACTTTCTATCAACTATAAAATTGGCAAACAGGAATAGTGATATACGAAAATGAAACAGAAATGCAGATATATGCGTGCGTACGCAAGACAAAAGAAAAATAAACAGTTTTAAAAGACACAAGCGTTTTGTTCTTACTTCCGGTTACCGGGTTCCTTCAGCACTCTTTATCTAAGCGAAGCAGACGCTTATCTCGTCAGCAACTGCGAGACAACCTCCCACCCTTTGCTGGGGGATAATGTCTGCTGATCTACCTAGTGCAGATGTGAGAAGTATAGGACGAGTCCCCAATTGACAATGCTAAATTCCTTGTCGTATAAACAACCCTTTATGAAGCTAAGAACACTGTACGCTGTTTACTTAAGAAGTACCGTAATGGTACGCTATTGGCGTAGCGATCGCTCAGCCGTAGGCGAGACGCTCAAGCGTCACGTTCGCTCACGGCCCAGTGATCACAGGACACGTTTATTGGCTATGTCTAGGGGAATGAATCGCTATGGCGTAGCATACGCTCGAGACCACGAGGAGGTCACCAGCGGTGCAGACGCTCACAACACTATACCTTTATGTTAAAACCTTATACCAATGAAATACACTGAATACCTTAATGTGAGTACAGGGTGTAAGTGCAACCTTGTGTAACCTGACTAACTACAAAGCTGCTTGAGCGTCACCGACGCTCAAGTGAACACTTAACACTATAGAAAATGCACAGATACTGGTTTAGGTTCCAAAGCCTATTAACTGTATTATATCTAATATACTTGTAAAAGGGGATAACAGTACAAATGATACACTACAATATAACAGAGACTTCCTAACCACAGAACTAAACAATAAATACAAAAAGACAATGCTACACTGACCTAAATGCAATACAGTACAATACTATAATACTATGAGAGATATAAGAGAAAAGAGGAGAGAGGGAGATAGAGAGAGAGAGAGAAATTGGCTCACAGAAAGACAATGATTACGGAGAGAAACTTACGCACAAAGGGTATGATCGCCTGCGCCTCGATATCCAGCTCCCGGCTATCAGCAGATAACCGTTGATGAGAGAGTGAGAGCTGGATGTGGTCGGCCTGCCTATTTATGCCCCACACACAATGCAATCTCCTGGTCCTACAATCCCATTGTCCATTGGCCGAAGGAATTCGGCCCTGCATCATAACAAAAGGTCATAGGGTGATTCATACAGGTGGGCTGTGACGATTTCCAACAGCTCAGGTGGGTGGGAAACTGGGTTTCCCGCCGCATACCTGAGTATGTGTAAATAATAGAAATGGACATAAACTTCTTATGTCCATAACTATTCGCACGAGCGATTAATACGCTCCAAACCAACACCGGAATATTGCTAATTAAATACTCTTCCGATGGGTACCAAACACTGCTGTATGATTCCTGTTAGACCCTTCGTACGATATAAAGAGGGATTCCTCAGCTCTGGGACATTGTATTTTAACCAAACTTTCAGAATCTATCAAAGGGACCATGATCTATAAACTACATTAATTGTGAAAATATGTAACGAATGAGTCGCACGCTACGACCACATAAACTCTACCGTAAATACGCATACCGCGCCTGCGTGTGCACGCTATTGCGGGTATGCGCTTCCACGGGAGAGCGTACGCACGCGCAGCGCGGACCAGTGTGCGGTGCAAATATGGCAACGTGCATTGAGACATTTTTCTGACTTTGACAGTACAGTCCACAAATCCTAAGATACAGTGTTTTCTTTTTCTTTAATTCAAGATTCTCTTGACCTCTGGTCAACAGTGCTGTGTGACTATATCATACAGCCCACCAATAAACTCTGCAATCTGGTTGGACCATTATGCAATAGATAGCACCTATCCTTGTGTATCAATGACTATTTCCCTATAGCTTGAAAGCTTGCGAGCAGGGCCTTCCTACCTCTGTGTCTGCCTGTTATTACCCAGTTTTGTGTTATCACTGTTGTTCCAATTGTAAAGTGCAACGAAATATGCTGCTGTTAATAATAATAATAATAATAATAATAATGATAATAATAATAATAATAATAATAATAATAATAATATATATGTAACATTAGTGAGAACATGCTATTTAGTAAATCTTGTGTGGCTGACTTAAACCTTTTAGATCAGACGTTTATAGTGGCTATAGGCATGGAATAAGCAATAAAACCTGTTAATGTGTGAAACGATTCATGTGAAAGGTTTTTAGTAAATGTAGCATGAAAGACAGCTCGACTGCCTAGAGCAGCTCCTACAAAATTTCCTCCTTGACTCATCCAGTCACTTAGAATTATTCCTCTGCGTGATCATCTCACATGACAAAGCACTAAATAGCTGGAACGGATTTTCAAATACCTGTCAGAAAGAAATGTTGCAGCTGAATCCATTGGTTTAAAGCAGGATCAGTCTTAGTTTTAGCTACTATTTGCAACTATTTATCACTGACTCCTATGTGCCAGATGCTGATTAAAGCCTGTGTTACTGTATGTATTCATTTTGCACGTTACAGTGTATTTGTGTATTGTGTATTTCTTCCTACCTCTCTGACCGTTCATTCTCTGTCTCCTCTCATGACTCCCCCTCACTTCCACTAACTGTAGGTGTACCCCAAGGTTCTGTCCTTGGTCCTCTTCTCTTTTCTCATTCTATACATCCTCACTAGGTAAGCTCATTAGTTCTTTTGGTTTCCAATATCATCTCTATGCTGATGACACTCAAATCTATCTTTCCTCTCCAGACCTCTCCTCTGCTCTTCTCACTTGTATCTCCAACTGTCTCTCTGCTATCTCTTCCTGGATGTCCCAGCGCTTTCTTAAACTAAACATGTCTAACACTGAGCTGATCATCTTCCCTCTCTCCCGCATAACCTCACCTCCTACAATCTCATTATCTATTGATGGCACTACTATCTCCTCTAGCCCCCAAGTGCGCTGTCTTGGAGTAATCCTTGACTCCTCCTTCTCCTTCAAACCACACATTCAGCACCTCTCGCAAACCTGCCGTTTTCATATAAAAAATATTTTGAGGATCAGACCCTTTCTGTCCCAGGATGCTACTAAGACTCTTATCCACTCACTGGTCATCTCCAGACTGGACTACTGTAATCTCCTCCTGACTGGCATTCCTGACAAATACCTCTCTCCACTCCAATCTATCCTCAATGCTGCTGGCCGGCTCATTTTCCTCACCAAACGCACTACGTCCACCTCTCCTCTCTTACTAGACCTTCACTGGCTTCCCTTCCCTTTCAGAATCCATTTCAAGCTTCTCACACTCACTTGCAAAGCCCTCACCCACTCCTCTCCTATCTACATCTCTGACCTTATCTCCCTTTACTCTCCCACCCGTCCTCTTCACTCTGCTAATTCACGCCGACTCTCCTGCCTACGGATTACTTCCTCCCACTCCTACCTCCAAGGTTTTCCATGTGCTGCTCCATTTCACTGGAATTTCCTACCTCTCCCCCTCAGACTTTCCACCTCTCTACAAAACTTCAAACCGGCTCTCAAGACCCACTTCTTCACCCAACCCAGCCAAATCTCATCCTAACCCTCTGTTCTATACTCTCTATGTACCCCATCTGTCTCACCCCTGCCTGTCTACCCCTCCCCTTTAGAATGTAAGCTCTCACGAGCAGGGCCCTCTTCCCTCATGTACTTATCCTTTTTCTTACTTTAATAATCTTCAACTGCACCAAATCCAGCAGTCTTCTGCCACCTGATACTTATTCCAGTATCATCTGCTTATGTAACTATGTTTATTTACCCTGTACTTGTCCTATACTGTCATCAACTGTAAGTTGCTATTTTCCTGTTTTGATTATTTATGTACTCTGTAATTGGGCGCTGCGGAACCCTTGTGGCGCAATATAAATAAAGGATAATAATAATAATAATAATAATAATAATAATAATTTGTGTTAAATTGATGGGTGTATTGGGACCTTGATTATGGTCATAATCGAAGGACAATGTAAACTCTTCTTTATAAATGCTGGATCCGCGGCAGAGTGAGTACTACACCAGGTTGTGTAGCGTATCTTGCGTTATTTCACTGTATATAGTGATATCCTTGCAGTGTGCCTCCCCCAATTGGCAGAGTCCTGGGAAGTAGTTACCTGTCCTGACTATATGGTGTGGAAAATATGCAGGATTCTACAAAGTCAGTGGACCTGGTTCGGATTTGTAACAAACCCGATGATTTACATACAAATCCAATGCTTGTGGTTCAGCGCTTGCTAGGGACTCGTTCTGTGCATGTACAGAACAAGCCCTGTGTGATTGGAATCCAAATCTGATATTTGGAATGAAAATCTAGTAATGGATGAGAGCAAATGACAATCGACCACTTTTTGACTAGTGAGATAAAATTTCTGGAGCCATATAGCCAGGTGTCCCATCATATGCATTCAATAGGGCCAGACCAAAGTCTGTGATCTTTACATGTCCATCTGTGGTTAGCAAAAGGTTCTCCAGTTTTACAATAGGTCTCTGTGTATTATTCCTCTGGAATGCATGAACTGCAAGCCACAGACCAGTTCTGCTGCTATACACTTTATTGTGGTTGGATAGTCTTCTTTATAGGAGTTTTTCCAAATGTATTTTGCCACAAGTGTGAGGCTTTCTCAGTAAGTTCTTTTCCTGTTCAAGGATTACCATGTTGTATCAGTAATGCCATGCTTGCACAGACAATAACATTTCATTGGGTTTCTGGGAATGCTTAGTCTCAGGATATTAGCTTTGTTGCTCTCTCTGGAGAGAACCTTCCACAGACATCTGTGCCATTGCTGCTAGCAGCACAAGTACGTATAGAATGCTAGGTGGGCATGATATAGCTGGGGAATTCAGTGGGTCTAAATTTGTACAGTAAGTGCGTGTCTGAGTAAGATGGCATATCCTGTAGTAGTGCTCTAAATAATATTATGTCCCATGGCAGTGCCCTAGTTAATGTTTTATCCCATAGTAGTACCAAAGTTAAGGTAATGCCCTAGTTAATGTTATGCCCCATAGTAGTTCCCTAGTTAATATTATGGGCCATTGTAGTGACTTAGGGGGTCATTCCAAGTTGATTGCATGCTGCCGATTTTCGCTGCGCTGCGATCAGGTCTCTACTGCGCATGCGTATGCACCACAATGCGCACACATGTCATACGTGTACAATGCAGATCGTAGCTGAGCTATGGATATAACGAAGAATCCGTTCGCACAGCTGATCGCACGGTGATTGACAGAAAGAGGGCGTTTATGGGTGTCAACTTACCGTTTTTTGGGAGTGGTAGGGAAAACGCAGGCGTGTCTGGGCGTTTAGAGGGCGGGTGTCTGACGTCAGTTCCGGCACCAAAAAGACTGAAGTGATGGCAAGGGCTGAGTAAGTTCAGATCTACTCTGAAACTGCACAAAATGTTTTTTTAGAGCTCGGCTGCACAGGCGTTCGCACACTTGCAAAGCAAAAATACACTTCCCCGTGGGCGGCGACTATGCGCTTGCACGGCTGCTAAAAACAGCTAGCGAGCGATCAACTCGGAATGAGGGCCTTAGTTAATGTTATACACCATAGTAGCACTCCAGTTACTGTTATGCCCTATAGTGGTGCTACAGTTAATGTTATACCCTATAGTAGTGCCCTAGTTGATTTAATTTGCTTACTTTTTCACATTATTTGTGAAAGCGATGTTTTAAGTGCTCCATTCCTATTGGCAGCTTTTGAATCTTAAACTGCAGCTCCATGTCTGCAGGACATAAAGGGCTGAGAGTGAGAATTAAGAGAGCGGAGGAGTGTGGTGTGGAAGAACCAGTAAGATCCTACTTTCCTAATGCAGGAAAATCCACTTTGTGGAGAGATTTGGTTCATTTCAGAACCATGGGGGTCATTCCAACTCGTTCGCAGGCAGCGGTTCTTCGCTGCGGTGCGAACGGGTCTGAAATTCGCATGCGCGGCATGCGCAATGCACATGCGCGGCATTGCCCGGCGACAGGGGTCGCCAGGTAACAACACTGGTCACGAAGAAAGCGGTCGCAGCGGCGACCGCAAGAAGGTTGTCAGAAGGAAGGCGTTCCGGGGTGTCATTTGTCCGTTGGCGGCCGTTTTCGGGGAGTGGTAAGGAAAAAGCAGGCGTGTCCAGGAGAACGGAGGGCGGATGTCTGACGTCAAAGCCGGCCCCATCATCGCTGAGATTATTGCACAGGGTAAGTCTGTCCAGGGCTGGTCTTCTTTTACACAAAACTTTTTTAGCATAGCAGGGCTGCACAAGCGATCACAGCCCTGCTATGCTAAAATACACTCCCCCATAAGCGGAGATTAGTTGATCGCACCAGCAGCAAAAAGTTGCTTAGTGCGATCAACTCCGAATGACCCCCCCATGTCCCTTCCTTCGGCAGTCCTATTTGGGAGGTCAATCCCCACCCCTTAGCTCCCTTCACAATGGCTGGAATCAAAGAGAGTCCTATTTCATAGTCCTGGGCTCACTGATTAGCACTGCTCTGCCTGTGTGAGTGAAATGAGAGAGCGGGACATGGATCATATTAGTATAGAATATTTCTGTGCAGCAGAGACAGAGACCTCCAGCTATATGAGCACTGACAAGTGCCTGTTTTCAGGTTAGGCACAGGCTATACTCAATTGCATAGCAACTAATTCTGGGAACATGGTAGACAACTATATGAGCTGGGTCTGGAGCCAATAGCAATGGCACCCCCTGCACACACTATAGCGATGCCCATGTACCGTATATCCATTAGAAATGTTACTTTAACATTCCTGTTTTCTTGTCCTGCCCCACATTAATATTTGCTACGTCTTTTGTAGTTCATTTTATTGCTTTGACGATAAATGTTTATATCTTTCTTATAGCATATTGTTTACATGTGATCTCAAGGGTCATGTTTAAAAGTATGGTAAAAAAAGATCAAAGGGTTTCCAAATGTGAGTATATATCTCCTTTATCATGTAGAAGGGGTTATCGTTTTCACAAAACCCTATTTTATTTTTTACAGTTGCAGGGAACCGGTGTTGGCTGGCTTAGGGTACAGTATGTCTGCTAAATGTGATAAATATCTCTTGGCTAACATCTCTCCTTCTCACAGTAACAAGAGGGAAGATGGTCAGGTAGATTTTCTGAAGTCTACAGAGGGTACCATGTCGTGTAGGTATTACATTACAATCTCCAAAAGGGAGTAAGTTGATTAATTAACTTTTGCCTTGGGATTGTGTGTAAAAATGAATGTAAGCTGTGTACTACACACACTTGCCAACTTTTTATTTCACCTCTCCAGGAGCAGCCCGGAAAGGAGACACAGCAAGTCACTTCGGGGGGGGGGGGGAATGTCATGTCATCATGCCCGGATGATGCGATCCATACTGAATAAGGCCCATTGTGCACAATATAAATGGGTGACAGGGCTTCTGGCACTTTGAGAACCACAGGGCCCACTGGTATCTGCAGCGCACCTGTAAAAAAAAAAATAAGAACGAACGCCCTTGTTCCCATCTTTAATATTCACATATCCATAAACTTCCGTGTCCACGTAGGCATCCCCGGGTAAAAGAAAATGACACTCCATTGACAATCACTTAGAGACAGTGTTATGCAGTCACACAAAGCTTCACTGAGCTCCTCTTCATTTCACTTCTCAATACGGTTGGCTGTCTCACAAAAATTTGTCAGCCACAGATGGATGTCCCTATCAGGTGGTGGGTGGGATGTACTAACCGTGAAAATGCAAATGCATCCAGAGCTTGGACCCAGTGGGTAAAGGCATCTTTGGATGGCGTTACCCAATAGAAGATGCCGTTACCCACTAGAAGCCTGTGGGCTTCTCTTTACATTTTCCCCAGCTACCCCAGTGGCACCCACGTCTCACTGCACATGCGCAGAAGGACTTTTGGGTCCCGATTCCGGAAATCCAGTGATCGCGAAGGACAGCTCTTATGGGAGTTCTGAAACTAGTTTGCTTATCTGTGGCCAAGTTGGGATTGATTTTGGGCCTGGTTGGTCTGACAGCAGATATTTCTCGCTATTATCAGCAGATGGCACATGTGCTATCTAAAGCAAACTGCACATGCACAGCACAATGCAAATGCATCCGGATGGCGGGGCTGTGCACGACCGCCACTCTATCCATGAAATGAACATTTATGAGTGTCTACTTTGTGAACATACACCAGAGATCCATACCATGCTATTATAAGGAGTGCGTATGATAATTCAACATATGGCAGATCTTTTTCAAATAGCATGGGTTAGCTGTAAGTGATGATACAAGGACGATAGCTGTGGATGGATATATAACGGGCATTGTGACTATATGGATGAAGTCTTATGAATACTCATAGATAGTAATATGGCTGCCATGGCTACTGTACTTGTGGCTTCAGAATCAGGCCCTTCATCTCCCTCTAGCATGACTTGCCATTTCAACGTGGATTACAGACACAGAAAAGTGTACCATGCTACATTATTAGTTTATACTATCATTGATATTTGTAATTGATAGTACCCTTGTACATCCTGCTGCCTGCTCACCCAAAATGGCCAGAAGGCTCCCTAAAATCGTCATCGTAGCCACACCCCCACCTGCCAGTGTCAGTAATGTGGGCATTATAAGACCGCAATCACATCTCTACGTCCCCAGACAACCTCTCCCCCCTCCCCCCCTTGTGGGAACCTCTCCCCCTTCCTGTGTGACCTGGCTGCTCCCTTCTGGAGGGAGCAGCCGCAAACTAGGGAAGTGTGCTATACATTGATTTAATAAAGCAGCAAAGACAGTGAAAGGGGAGAATTTACAATGCCTAGAAGGGAAAATTGTACTGTATTGTGCCCCACTGCCTGTGTTTTCCCTATTTTGCTGTATAGAAGTGCAAACCACCCATTGGGCTGTAAGATCTGTACTGCCTGTGGTCCCTCAGAAACCCCCATGTGTCACTTAAAAGTTATTTCCTTGTTTTCCCTCATAACTTGCATGGTTCTATTTACAGGCAGAAGCAGCATTACAGCGCCGCTGCTGAGTGCAGATATGTAGTCAGGTGCTACTTGCTGCTGGAGAGCCGGGATCAGGTGTATGGCGGAGGTGCATCAGGGCTATGAGGAGCGGCCATTATGTTACACATTTCAGTACGGAGGAAGCGCTGAGACACTATGTGGTACAGCCTGATAGTGGTGGCTGCACCTGAATAGACGCACAGCAATAAGGGCAGTGTAAAAGGAGGAGGAGGCATACAGAGACATCCTTCAGCTTTTTGCTAGATGAATTCAGTGGCGCCCTTCAGAGGCCAGCATCCCTAGGTAGTCGCCTATAGCTGCCTAACGGTAGAGCCGGCCCTGACTGGGGGAAGATTAGGTTTAGGCACTAAGGGGGGAGGGTTAAGGTTAGGCTGCAGGGAAGGATGGGTTAGGTTTAGGCACCACCTGGGGGAGGTTAGGATTAGGCTGCAGGAAGGGAGGGGTAGGGGAGAGGGGGGAACATACTTACCTCATCCCTGTCGGGATTGGGATGCCGGTGACAGTATTCTGACCGTTGATATCCCGTCTGGTGGTCAGTCATACTGAACCCCTTCAATTATCTGGCCGATCCACTTAATATCAACGGATTGGCTAGATCAGTGGTTCTCAAACTGTGTGCCGCGGCACCCTGGGGTGCCCCAGGGTACTTGCAGGGGTGCCCTGGGTTGGTGGTCCATGACCATTTAAAATTATTTATGGTAAATTTAATAGGCAAAACCAGTACTGGTGGCTGTCAATCATAAAATATATATATATATATATTATTATTATTATTATTACATTTTATTTATAAGGCGCCACACGTGTTTCACAGCGCCGTACAAAGGACAGTACCAGGAGACAAACTTAGCATTACAGTAAATAAATAACAAAAATAGAGTACCGGTAACAAGGAGCACCACACATTCTCAAGACATAATACAGCTAAGATGTAAGTAGTGAGGGAGTGATCAACGTACTACTAGGGGCTGGTGGCCATAGCAGGACAAAAAGCGGTAAAGATGGTTGCTGAGTAGGGGAGAACTGCAAGTGAAATGTGTCGAGACGATGGCTTAGATAACAAGAGGAAAGAGGGCCCTGCTCTGAAGAGCTAACAATCTAGTGGGAAGGGTCGACAGACAGAGGACATGAGGAGCAAGCAAGCGGGAGGTAGCCTGATGGCAGTATGCAAGCAAAGCTGAGATGTTCAAGGCATAAGGCAGGGGGATGGAGGAGCGGCCTCAGGACTAGGTTATGCATCGGGAGGGTATGCTTTGATGAATAGGTGGGTTTTTAGTTCCCGTTTGAAGCTTTGCAAGGTAGGGGAGAGTCTTATGAAGCAAATCTTATCCCTCGCCACAGAATTCAACCTAAGGATGACATATAAACATAATTTACTTAATTTAATATTTCTTTCTAAATTTCTCTATAAGAATCTTTGGGCCTAGGGATGCCGTGAAAAAAATTGTAATACTCTAGGGCACCGTGATTCAAAAAAGTTTGGGAACCACTAAGCTAGATAATTGCATGTGGCTGACGGATCCGATAATGGGGTTATTCCGAGTTGATCGCTCGCTGCCAATTTTCGCAGCGCAGTGATCAGTTTAAAAAATGGCAAAACCGCATGCATATGCACCGCATTGCGCACACGCGTCGTACAGGTATAAACAGCATCGTTGCTGTGCAATGCTTCTAGTGGACAATCCATTCACACAACCTATCGCAAGAAGATTGACAGGAAGAAGGCGTTTATGGGTGTCAACTGACCATTTTCTGGGAGTGGCAGGGAAAACGCAGGCGTGTCCTGGCGTTTGCAATGCGGGTGTCTGAAGTCAATTCCAGGACCGGACAGGCTTAAGTGATCGCAAGGGCTGAGTAAGTTCAGACCTACTCAGAAACTGCAAAAAAAAATTCTGTCCCGCTCGGCTGCACATGCTAGCGCACACTTGCTAAGCGAAAATACACTCCCCCGTGGGCAGTGACTATGCGTTTGCACGGCTGCAAAAAGTAGCTAGCGAGCAATCAACTCAGAATGAGGGTTCATATCAGTCGGGCGTGCCGGATCATCCAGTATGTCCCTCCAATGCAATATTTTCAAGTGTCATATCGGCTGCATCGGGCAGTATATGACCTACCACAGCCGACCGACTGACATTTCTACTGTCAGTTGGTACAGGGAACAGGGAAATGTCTTCTCCCTGTGGGGGAGCGCTGATATGAATTGACATACACTGTGAGAGATCTCACAGTGTATGTCCCGGATATCTGCATGGTCAGATCATTTTATCTGACCGTGTATGCCCAGGTTAGCAAAAGATGTAATTGCATTCCCCACTAATCAGCTTCATTTTTACTGTAGATTGTAACTGGGCAGTCTGAGCATGAAGCCCAGGAGTTAATGAGAGAATCCCATTACAGTTTAGTCTAGAGATGAGCGCCTGAAATTTTTCGGGTTTTGTGTTTTGGTTTTGGGTTCGGTTCCGCGGCCGTGTTTTGGGTTCGAACGCGTTTTGGCAAAACCTCACCGAATTTTTTTTGTCGGATTCGGGTGTGTTTTGGATTCGGGTGTTTTTTTCAAAAAACACTAAAAAACAGCTTAAATCATAGAATTTGGGGGTCATTTTGATCCCAAAGTATTATTAACCTCAAAAACCATAATTTACACTCATTTTCAGTCTATTCTGAATACCTCACACCTCACAATATTATTTTTAGTCCTAAAATTTGCACCGAGGTCGCTGTGTGAGTAAGATAAGCGACCCTAGTGGCCGACACAAACACCGGGCCCATCTAGGAGTGGCACTGCAGTGTCACGCAGGATGTCCCTTCCAAAAAACCCTCCCCAAACAGCACATGACGCAAAGAAAAAAAGAGGCGCAATGAGGTAGCTGTGTGAGTAAGATTAGCGACCCTAGTGGCCGACACAAACACCGGGCCCATCTAGGAGTGGCACTGCAGTGTCACGCAGGATGGCCCTTCCAAAAAACCCTCCCCAAACAGCACATGACGCAAAGAAAAAAAGAGGCGCAATGAGGTAGCTGACTGTGTGAGTAAGATTAGCGACCCTAGTGGCCGACACAAACACCGGGCACATCTAGGAGTGGCACTGCAGTGTCACGCAGGATGTCCCTTCCAAAAAACCCTCCCCAAACAGCACATGACGCAAAGAAAAAAAGAGGCGCAATGAGGTAGCTGTGTGAGTAAGATTAGCGACCCTAGTGGCCGACACAAACACCGGGCCCATCTAGGAGTGGCACTGCAGTGTCACGCAGGGTGTCCCTTCCAAAAAACCCTCCCCAATCAGCACATGATGCAAAGAAAAAGAAAAGAAAAAAGAGGTGCAAGATGGAATTATCCTTGGGCCCTCCCACCCACCCTTATGTTGTATAAACAAAACAGGACATGCACACTTTAACCAACCCATCATTTCAGTGACAGGGTCTGCCACACGACTGTGACTGATATGACGGGTTGGTTTGGACCCCCCCCCCAAAAAAAAGAAGCAATTAATCTCTCCTTGCACAAACTGGCTCTACAGAGGCAAGATGTCCACCTCATCTTCACCCTCCGATATATCACCGTGTACATCCCCCTCCTCACAGATTATCAATTCGTCCCCACTGGAATCCACCATCTCAGCTCCCTGTGTACTTTGTGGAGGCAATTGCTGCTGGTCAATGTCTCCGCGGAGGAATTGATTATAATTCATTTTAATGAACATCATCTTCTCCACATTTTCTGGATGTAACCTCGTACGCCGATTGCTGACAAGGTGAGCGGCGGCACTAAACACTCTTTCGGAGTACACACTTGTGGGAGGGCAACTTAGGTAGAATAAAGCCAGTTTGTGCAAGGGCCTCCAAATTGCCTCTTTTTCCTGCCAGTATAAGTACGGACTGTGTGACGTGCCTACTTGGATGCGGTCACTCATATAATCCTCCACCATTCTATCAATGTTGAGAGAATCATATGCAGTGACAGTAGACGACATGTCCGTAATCGTTGTCAGGTCCTTCAGTCCGGACCAGATGTCAGCATCAGCAGTCGCTCCAGACTGCCCTGCATCACCGCCAGCGGGTGGGCTCGGAATTCTGAGCCTTTTCCTCGCACCCCCAGTTGCGGGAGAATGTGAAGGAGGAGATGTTGACAGGTCGCGTTCCGCTTGACTTGACAATTTTGTCACCAGCAGGTCTTTCAACCCCAGCAGACCTGTGTCTGCCGGAAAGAGAGATCCAAGGTAGGCTTTAAATCTAGGATCGAGCACGGTGGCCAAAATGTAGTGCTCTGATTTCAACAGATTGACCACCCGTGAATCCTTGTTAAGCGAATTAAGGGCTGCATCCACAAGTCCCACATGCCTAGCGGAATCGCTCCGTGTTAGCTCCTCCTTCAATGCCTCCAGCTTCTTCTGCAAAAGCCTGATGAGGGGAATGACCTGACTCAGGCTGGCAGTGTCTGAACTGACTTCACGTGTGGCAAGTTCAAAGGGCATCAGAACCTTGCACAACGTTGAAATCATTCTCCACTGCACTTGAGACAGGTGCATTCCACCTACTATATCGTGCTCAATTGTATAGGCTTGAATGGCCTTTTGCTGCTCCTCCAACCTCTGAAGCATATAGAGGGTTGAATTCCACCTCGTTACCACTTCTTGCTTCAGATGATGGCAGGGCAGGTTCAGTAGTTTTTGGTGGTGCTCCAGTTTTCTGTACGAGGTGCCTGTACGCCGAAAGTGTCCCGCAATTCTTCTGGCCACCGACAGCATCTCTTGCACGCCCCTGTCGTTTTTAAAAAAATTCTGCACCACCAAATTCAAGGTATGTGCAAAACATGGGACGTGCTGGAATTGGCCCAGATTTAATGCACACACAATATTGCTGGCGTTGTCCGATGCCACAAATCCACAGGAGAGTCCAATTGGGGTAAGCCATTCCGCGATGATCTTCCTCAGTTGCCGTAAGAGGTTTTCAGCTGTGTGCGTATTCTGGAAAGCGGTGATACAAAGCGTAGCCTGCCTAGGAAAGAGTTGGCGTTTGCGAGATGCTGCTACTGGTGCCGCCGCTGCTGTTCTTGCGGCGGGAGTCCATACATCTACCCAGTGGGCTGTCACAGTCATATAGTCCTGACCCTGCCCTGCTCCACTTGTCCACATGTCCGTGGTTAAGTGGACATTGGGTACAGCTGCATTTTTTAGGACACTGGTGACTCTTTTTCTGAGGTCTGTGTACATTTTCGGTATCGCCTGCCTAGAGAAATGGAACCTAGATGGTATTTGGTACCGGGGACACAGTACCTCCAACAAGTCTCTAGTTGGCTCTGCAGTAATGATGGATACCGGAACCACGTTTCTCACCACCCAGGATGCCAAGGCCTCAGTTATCCGCTTTGCAGTAGGATGACTGCTGTGATATTTCATCTTCCTCGCAAAGGACTGTTGAACAGTCAATTGCTTACTGGAAGTAGTACAAGTGGGCTTACGACTTCCCCTCTGGGATGACCATCGACTCCCAGCGGCAACAACAGCAGCGCCAGCAGCAGTAGGCGTTACACGCAAGGATGCATCGGAGGAATCCCAGGCAGGAGAGGACTCGTCAGACTTGCCAGTGACATGGCCTGCAGGACTATTGGCATTCCTGGGGAAGGAGGAAATTGACACTGAGGGAGTTGGTGGGGTGGTTTGCGTGAGCTTGGTTACAAGAGGAAGGGATTTACTGGTCAGTGGACTGCTTCCGCTGTCACCCAAAGTTTTTGAACTTGTCACTGACTTATTATGAATGCGCTGCAGGTGACGTATAAGGGAGGATGTTCCGAGGTGGTTAACGTCCTTACCCCTACTTATTACAGCTTGACAAAGGGAACACACGGCTTGACACCTGTTGTCCGCATTTGTGGTGAAATACCTCCACACCGAAGAGCTGATTTTTTGGGTATTTTCACCTGGCATGTCAACGGCCATATTCCTCCCACGGACAACAGGTGTCTCCCCGGGTGCCTGACTTAAACAAACCACCTCACCATCAGAATCCTCCTGGTCAATTTCCTCCCCAGCGCCAGCAACACCCATATCCTCCTCATCCTGGTGTACTTCAACACTGACATCTTCAATCTGACTATCAGGAACTGGACTGCGGGTGCTCCTTCCAGCACTTGCAGGGGGCATGCAAATAGTGGAAGGCGCATGCTCTTCACGTCCAGTGTTGGGAAGGTCAGGCATCGCAAACGACACAATTGGACTCTCCTTGTGGATTTGGGATTTCAAAGAACGCACAGTTCTTTGCGGTGCTTTTGCCAGCTTGAGTCTTTTCAGTTTTCTAGCGAGAGGCTGAGTGCTTCCATCCTCATGTGAAGCTGAACCACTAGCCATGAACATAGGCCAGGGCCTCAGCCGTTCCTTGCCACTCCGTGTGGTAAATGGCATATTGGCAAGTTTACGCTTCTCCTCCGACAATTTTATTTTAGGTTTTGGAGTCCTTTTTTTTCTGATATTTGGTGTTTTGGATTTGACATGCTCTGTACTATGACATTGGGCATCGGCCTTGGCAGACGACGTTGCTGGCATTTCATCGTCTCGGCCATGACTAGTGGCAGCAGCTTCAGCACGAGGTGGAAGTGGATCTTGATCTTTCCCTAATTTTGGAACCTCAACTTTTTTGTTCTCCATATTTTATAGGCAGAACTAAAACGCACCTCAGGTAAACAATGGAGATGGATGGATTGGATACTAGTATACAATTATGGACGGACTGCCACGGTTAGGTGGTATAAAAAAACCACGGTTAGGTGGTATATATTATAATAATAATACAATTATGGATGGACGGACTGCCTGCCGACTGCCGACACAGAGGTAGCCACAGCCGTGAACTACCGCACTGTACACTGGTTGATAAAGAGATAGTAGTATACTCGTAACAATTAGGATGACACTATGACGGTATAAAGAATGAAAAAAAAAACCACGGTTAGGTGGTAGGTATATAATAATAAATAATACAATTCTGGTCGGACGGACTGCCTGCCGTGTGCCGACACAGAGGTAGCCACAGCCGTGAACTACCGCACTGTACACTGGTTGATAAAGAGATAGTAGTATACTCGTAACAATTAGGATGACACTATGACGGTATAAAGAATGAAAAAAAAAACCACGGTTAGGTGGTAGGTATATAATAATAAATAATACAATTCTGGTCGGACGGACTGCCTGCCGTGTGCCGACACAGAGGTAGCCACAGCCGTGAACTACCGCACTGTACACTGGTTGATAAAGAGATAGTAGTATACTCGTAACAATTAGGATGACACTATGACGGTATAAAGAATGAAAAAAAAAACCACGGTTAGGTGGTAGGTATATAATAATAAATAATACAATTCTGGTCGGACGGACTGCCTGCCGTGTGCCGACACAGAGGTAGCCACAGCCGTGAACTACCGCACTGTACACTGGTTGATAAAGAGATAGTAGTATACTCGTAACAATTAGGATGACACTATGACGGTATAAAGAATGAAAAAAAAAACCACGGTTAGGTGGTAGGTATATAATAATAAATAATACAATTCTGGTCGGACGGACTGCCTGCCGTGTGCCGACACAGAGGTAGCCACAGCCGTGAACTACCGCACTGTACACTGGTTGATAAAGAGATAGTAGTATACTCGTAACAATTAGGATGACACTATGACGGTATAAAGAATGAAAAAAAAAACCACGGTTAGGTGGTAGGTATATAATAATAAATAATACAATTCTGGTCGGACGGACTGCCTGCCGTGTGCCGACACAGAGGTAGCCACAGCCGTGAACTACCGCACTGTACACTGGTTGATAAAGAGATAGTAGTATACTCGTAACAATTAGGATGACACTATGACGGTATAAAGAATGAAAAAAAAAACCACGGTTAGGTGGTAGGTATATAATAATAAATAATACAATTCTGGTCGGACGGACTGCCTGCCGTGTGCCGACACAGAGGTAGCCACAGCCGTGAACTACCGCACTGTACACTGGTTGATAAAGAGATAGTAGTATACTCGTAACAATTAGGATGACACTATGACGGTATAAAGAATGAAAAAAAAACCACGGTTAGGTGGTAGGTATATAATAATAAATAATACAATTCTGGTCGGACGGACTGCCTGCCGTGTGCCGACACAGAGGTAGCCACAGCCGTGAACTACCGCACTGTACACTGGTTGATAAAGAGATAGTAGTATACTCGTAACAATTAGGATGACACTATGACGGTATAAAGAATGAAAAAAAAACCACGGTTAGGTGGTAGGTATATAATAATAAATAATACAATTCTGGTCGGACGGACTGCCTGCCGTGTGCCGACACAGAGGTAGCCACAGCCGTGAACTACCGCACTGTACACTGGTTGATAAAGAGATAGTAGTATACTCGTAACAATTAGGATGACACTATGACGGTATAAAGAATGAAAAAAAAAACCACGGTTAGGTGGTAGGTATATAATAATAAATAATACAATTCTGGTCGGACGGACTGCCTGCCGTGTGCCGACACAGAGGTAGCCACAGCCGTGAACTACCGCACTGTACACTGGTTGATAAAGAGATAGTAGTATACTCGTAACAATTAGGATGACACTATGACGGTATAAAGAATGAAAAAAAAAACCACGGTTAGGTGGTAGGTATATAATAATAAATAATACAATTCTGGTCGGACGGACTGCCTGCCGTGTGCCGACACAGAGGTAGCCACAGCCGTGAACTACCGCACTGTACACTGGTTGATAAAGAGATAGTAGTATACTCGTAACAATTAGGATGACACTATGACGGTATAAAGAATGAAAAAAAAACCACGGTTAGGTGGTAGGTATATAATAATAAATAATACAATTCTGGTCGGACGGACTGCCTGCCGTGTGCCGACACAGAGGTAGCCACAGCCGTGAACTACCGCACTGTACTGTGTCTGCTGCTAATATAGACTGGTTGATATTTAAAGAGATATTAGTAGTATACAACAATACTATACTGGTGGTCAGGCACTGGTCACCACTCCTGCAGCAAAAGTGTGCACTGTTAATTAATATAATTGTACTCCTGGCTCCTGCTAACAACCTGCAGTGCTCCCCAGTCTCCCCCACAATTAATTATAAGCTTTTAATTTATACATTGATGACTGTGCAGCACACTGGGCTGAGCTGAGTGCACACAGACTGAGTCACACTGTGTGACTGACTGTGCTGTGTATCGTTTTTTTTTTCAGGCAGAGAATGGATATAGCAGAGAGAAGTGAACGGATATATTATATTAAATAAAAGTTAACTAGCAACTGCACTGGTCACTGACTGTGGTAAACTAACTCTGTCTGCGACTCTGCACAATCTCTCTCTCTCTATCTAATCTATCTCTATTCTAATGGAGAGGACGCCAGACACGTCCTCTCCCTATCAATCTCAATGCACGAGTGAAAATGGCGGCGACGCGCGGCTCCTTATATAGAATCCGAGTCTCGCGATAGAATCCGAGCCTCGCGAGAATCCGACAGCGTCATGATGACGTTCGGGCGCGCTCGGGTTAACCGAGCAAGGCGGGAAGATCCGAGTCGCTCGGACCCGTGAAAAAAAACATGAAGTTCGGGCGGGTTCGGATTCCGAGGAACCGAACCCGCTCATCTCTAGTTTAGTCACCCTTCATTGCATTTGTCTTCTGTGATTCCTTTGTTTTTTTACACCTCCTGACTGCTGCCTGATATTTCTAGTTAATAGTGTGCATGTGATCATGCACACAAATCTGGAGCATGAAGCCGATATAGGGAAATGATACAGTGTATCAGAATTCACCTGAGTCACAGCAATTTTAGCACAGTTTTAGTGCAACTCACTGTGGTATTTTTAAATATCATAAATTATCGTCACAGGTTGAGTCTCCCATATCAGACTAAAAATCTTTATGCAAAACCCATTTATGTTTCATATACAACTTATACACAAAGCAATGTTTTTACAAATGTTGTGCATGAGACAAAGGTTGTGTACATTAAACCATCCATCGGAAAGCAAAGGGACCATTTTCTCAGTAGCGCACAAAACATTAGGGATATTTAATTTTTCGGATATGTATATGTGACCGACTGCATCAGAATTTCCTAAATAAACCAGCATAGTGATAAAGTGTTATCACAAGTTTATTTACTGTATTTATTACCAGTTATTTATATAGCGCACACATATTCCGCAGCACTTTACAGAGCATATTTGCCCATTCACATCAGTCCCTGCCCCAGTGGAGCTTACAATCTAGATTCCCTATTACATGTACACACAGACACATTCACTAGGGTTCATTTTATTGGGAGCCAATTAACCTACCAGTATATTTTTGAATTGTGGGAGGAAACCCACGCAAGTACAGGGAGAATATGCAAACTACGCACAGTTAGGGCCATGGTAGGAATCGAACCCATGACCTCAGTGCTGTGATGCAGTAATGCTAACCATTACACAACGTCCGTACTGTCTAGTTTTAACCAATTTCTTAACATCATGATGTATATTTGAAACAGACTTGCCTACCCTCCTGGTACATACAGGAGGCTCCCAAAAATTGGGTGAACCACCATGCCTCCCGGAAAAGCAGGCAAGTGCCCCGGATCTGGCTGGCACCCCCTTCAGACTCGCATCATTGTAGCTCCGCCCCATGCTCTACAGAGCATGTTTCCACGGCACTGTGGAGCAGGGAGTGGAGCCACGAAAATGTAATCTTAAGGCCATGCACACCATCCAGCCGACCACACCCCCAGCAAGCCTAGCACTTGCCAGCTGCACCCCCTATGCACTGACTAGGCTGCCCCCTCCTAGAAGAGGGAGCAGCCAGGTCGGCAAGTGTGATTTGAAATGTCCGGGAGAGTCCTGAATTTTGGGGAGCACTCCAGGACTCCAGAGATAGAACCAAACCTTCCGAATCAAAACGAAATACAACAGAGGTCCCCCACACCTACCTGGGCCGTCCTCCACCAGCATCTCCAAATAAAAAGTCTGCAAGTATGATTTTAAATTGATATTACAGAGTAATAATTAAAAATAATAATAAGTAATGACTTGGGATTTATTACTTAAATGTTATATATTTGTTATAGGGCTCATTGTTTAGAGCTTTGGAGTAGATGTATGTTCCTCCGATATAGGGGAGAAGTGGTATCAGCGCACGTAATGTGCACTGATACTGCTTCTCCCCCATGTATGACTATGGCGGTGTGCACTGTATGACAGTGGTGCTATGCGCCCTTGTCTAGATCTGCGCTGCCATCTACAAGGCTGTCAGGAGGCGTCCTTTTCCTACTGATACCTCCTGCAGCATTAGAGTATTTGTTGGGTGGTTTTGCATAGCCACTTCCCTACAGGATTGCATTACTGTACATGTCAGAATCAGGCCCTTTGTATCGGGAATAAAAAATGTTGTAATGAAAGGGGTACAAATACGTTTATTATCTTTGCATGCATGGTACATACAGGCTGCTTTTGCATGTAGCCCACACATGCTGGACAGCTTTATTTTTACACTGCAATTTAGATTAGAGTTAGGACACACCCCTCTCAGATCTAAATGTCTCTGCACATCTTAAATGGTTTTACCAATGTGCAGTTTCTTGCTTTTGTTTTGCTCCCAATTCAGAATCAGCCCACAGTTGTCATCCACTTGTGCTTTTTTAATTCATTTGGAAATATCGTCTGTGAAATCTATAAAATTGTTAGGATAATGCCCATTATGGAGAAATAATATTCTCCCTATAACTGCCTCTGATGTGTTCACCTATAGTAAGCAGTCTTTCCCATAGTTCCCATAGTGCTCAGTGGTACTCGGATGCCCCAGGTCTACAAGTTCTAGATAGTAGGGGCTTATTATCTTAACACTGAATGTAATGGATGAAAATAGACCAAAAACATATCTGACTGTAAAGCAGTGCAAAGTCAAGATTACAATAAAAGGTCATGGAAGATAGAAACAAATGGAAGGTCTTTTAAACTCTGAAGATCACAAGGAGAGAATGCTGGAGAACCAGCCTTCTCCTACTAAGAAAGCAGTGCCACCTGTTCAGAGTCAGTCATAGGATGGCCATTGTTAAGCAATAGTATCCAGTGCAGTGGTGACCGCCTCTGATTCCAACAAAAATGAATGATGTTATTAACATACTGTACAGTATATCTTAGTTTTGATATCCTCTCCTCTCCTACAAGACCTTCACTGGCTTCCCTTCCCTTTCAGAATCCATTTCAAGCTTCTCACACATCTCTGACCTTATCTCCCCTTACACTCCCACCCGTCCTCTTCGCTCTGCTAATGCACGCCGACTCTCCTGCCTACTGATTACTTCCTCCCACTCCTACTGCAAAGATTTTTCACGTACTGCTCCAATTCTCTGGAATTCCCTACCTCTCCCCCTCAGACTCTCCACCTCTCTACAAAACTTCAAACGGGCTCTCAAGACCCACTTCTTCACCAAACCCAGCCAAATCTCATCCTAAACCTCTGTTCCACGCTCTCTATGTACCCCGTCTGTCTCACCCCTGTCTGTCTACCCCTCCCCTTTAGAATGTAAGCTCTCACGAGTAGGGCCCTCTTTCCTCATGTGCTTACCCTTTTCTTACTTTAATAATCTTCAACTGCACCAAATCCAGCAGTCTTCTGCCATCTGATACTTATTCCAGTGTTATCTGCTGATGTAGCTACTGTATGTTTATTTACCCTGTACTTGTCCTATATTGTCGTCAACTGTAAGATGCTGTTTTCCTGTTTTGATTATTTGTTTCTGTACTCTGTAATTGGGTGCTGCGGAACCCTTGTGGCGCCATACAAATAAAGGATAATAATAATAATAATAATAATAGTATAACTTGCAAAGACCTCTAGCATTCTAGAAAGTCGTTTTGAACTTGGATAATCAGAGATCCTCTGTCCCTTCCAAAGGACGGTAATTTGTGTGACTTTCTGCTATACCGTATATCTTACTTTATTCTTTGCACAATCAAATCATAGCTTTGTTGATATTAGAAAAGTTGGTAGTGTCCTTAAAGCTTAAAATATGTTAAATGAACCACATGCATATCATCCGTTATCTGTACAAATAATGTTGTGTTCACGAAAAAACTTTTGCCCATCTATTTTAATAATAGAGTAATGCTCTTTAAGTGAATCTCATTGTTCACTATTTTCATTATTCATGATGGGTATAATTAACTGGTATTTCTATATACAGTTAAGTCCATATATATTTGGACACTGACACAATTTTTGGTATTTTAGCAGTTTACCCCAAACATAATTTAAGTTACAGTATATAATCAATATGGTTTTAAATTGCAGACCGCTTTAATCTGAAGGTAATTACTTCCCAATTTAAGGAATTTAGAAATTACAGCTGTATAATATATACCTTGCCCTCCTTCTTTATCAAGAGACCAGAAATAATTGGACAGTTGACACAAAAGCTATGTTATGGACAGATATGGGCTATTACTTTATTCTTATTTTTTTAAGCAATTAAGCAGGCAACAGATCTGGGGTTGATTCTAAGTGTGGCATTTGTATTTGGAAGCTGTTGCTGTGAACCTACAATATGCAGTCAAAGGTGAAACAGACCATCCTTAGGCTGCAAAAGCAATCCATCAAAGAGAGAGTGGGAAAATCAGAAAGAAAGAAAGACAGTACTGAGACGGCTTGGGATGGCTCATGAATCAAAGCATGCCACATCACCTGTAAAATACTGTTGAGGCAGTGTGATGGCATGGGCAGGCATGGCTTCCAATGGCATTGGGTCACTAGTGTTTATTGATGATGTGACAGAAGTCAGAAGTAGTCAGGTGAATTCTTAAGTGTATAGGGATATGCTGTCTCATCAGATTCAGTAAAGTTCAGCAAGGTTGATTGGACAGAGTTTCACAGTACAGATGGACAATGACACAAAACATACTGTGAATGAAGCACAGGAGCTATTTTAAGCGAAGAAGTGTAATATTCTGCAATGGCCGAGTCAGTCACCAGATCTCAACCAAATCCAGCATTCATTTCACTTGTTGAAGACAAAACTCAGGCAGGAAGACCCATGAACAACTTAAGACAGCTGCAGTAAAGGCCTTGCTAAGCATGACAAAGGAGGAAACCCCACATTTAGTGATGTCCATGGCTTGCAGACATCAGTCAGTCATTGCCTGCAAAATAATTAATATTTATGATTATGTTAATTTGTCCAATTCCATTTGAGCCCCAGAAAATATGGGACTGGGTAAAGAAATGGTTGCAGTTCCTAAACGCTTCATACAATATTTTTGTTTAACCCCTTGAGTTGAAGCTGAAAGTCTCCACAAATTGCATCTTGCGTACAGAGCCAAAATTATGAACATTGTGTCAGTGTCCGAATATATATGGGTCTAACTACTGTATATAAATCGCCCACACATACATGTAGTAATGGTCATTTTTACAGCACAGAAAGGACACCAGCTTGTATCGGGCACCTGTTCTTTCATGTGACATACTGTAAATAATAGTATATACCGCCGTATTCCAGCTGCCCCCTGTGCATAGTGGTCGTACTTGTGGGCATTTTGTCTTCGTTTAGTTCCAGGCTCCAGCAGACTTGGCTTTCCGACAGTTCTACAGGTTAGATTAAATGTTTATGAATTAATGGAATTACATTGTAGCTTGGAAACATCTCAGAGTGTAAATGAAAGATGCCCTTCAAATAATCGATCCATCATATCAGCTAATTGAGTCTCTAAAAAAATACATTGATAATAAAATCCAATATTTTTTTTGTAGTAAAAAATGGTAACTGTAACAAAGACTGGATCCAGCACTAGGCACAGCAGGGCTGAGATGTGGCCACACAATGGGGGGTAATTCAGAGTTGATCATAGATGTGCGAAATTTAGCACATCTACGATCATTTACTCTGACATGCGGGGGGACGCCCAGCATGGGGCTAGTCCGCCCCGTGTGTCAGGCCCCCCCCCCCCCCCACCCGCACAAGTACAAAAGCATCGCACAGTGGCAATGCTTTTGTACTTGACAAGTATCTTCCTACCTGCGCAGCTCCTGCGCGCTGGCAGGGAGCTGCCTGTCACATCCCGGGGCCCAGCGGCTGCATCTCACGTCATGCAGCTGCCACGGCTCGCCCCCCCGCACGGTCCAAAACTGCGGCCAAACGCCACTGGCCCGCAACCTCCCGCCCAGCGAACGCCTCTGCCTGTCAATCAGGCAGAGACGATCGCTGGGCTGAGATGCCTATAGAATCTCTTACATGCACATACACAGTGCGGCGCATCAGCAGTTCAGACCTGATCGCCCGCTGTGCGAAAACGCACAGCAGTGATCAGGTCTGAATTAGCCCCAATGTGTGACATTCACTTCTATCATTTGCAAAATCATTTTAGTTGAGAGAATGATACAAATAAAAGGAGTTTATCTTGGGAGGTGATAGTGCTGCTGTATTGTGACAGTGGCTGTGAATACACTAGGACGATGTGCACCCAGCCGGCCCGATACCCGATGGGACCCTGCATCATGCTGTGCGTGGCATCGTATATGATATCTTCTGGTTGGTCATGATGCACTGAAGACAGGAAGATATCGCATGTGTCCATAGAAGCAGGCCCGGCGCTACCTGCTCAGCAAAGGGATGCAAACCAGGTAGGCGACAGGTAGGAGAGGCGCTCTGCCTGCCTTGCATCCCTGTGCTACGCCTGGGACCCTGCTGCTGCTACCGTCAGCTGCTGTGCCTGTCACGCTGACAGGCAGCGGCGCCGGCAGAATGATGAAGCCTCCTCCTTCCCCTGACAGCGTCATATCACAGTACACGGCTAGGCCCAAAAAGGGGGTGGAGCTCCACAGCGCCGAGGGGCAGAGCTCCACGGGACCAGGCTGCAGAGGAGGACAGACAGAAACTGCTACAGATCCTGCCTGCCAGGTGGTAAGATTGGGGAGAGTGATTGAGAAAGTGTGTGTGTGTGTCTACAGTATGTGTGTGTACAGAAACCAAACCACAGACGGGGACCCTTATCCAAGCGCTCAGATGTAAACTGCAGCTGTGTTTTTTTAAGGAACACTGATCAGCCAATCAGCACCACACCACATGCAAAAAACGAAGAAAAAAACCCAATGAAAAAAACCCTCTACAGCGCTGTTCTTAATCAGCTTTTGTATGTCAAATGCAATGTATTCTGAAACGGAATATCTTCTTGCATCTTTTGTATGAAATATGATGTGCAATCCAGCAAAAGTTCAAAGTAAAACACAATTATATTTATTTTAAAAAGGCACTTAAAATAAAGCACTCCTCCTTGTATGTTCACAACAGAGTTTAGCGTTCTTATAGTTCAGCTTATAGGTGTTAGTGTTAAATCAAGGAATTGTCTCACCGGACCTCCCGGACGCCAATGATGGACACGGTTCTGCCTCTCCACCGGGAATCTTATTACCCGGGGCTGCGCACAAAAGGCTTTCTTTACCACTGGTCGTCCACAGGTCCTTTTTCCTGCACACACCTCCTATGCCACTGATCCTCCCACTGTGCGCTCTGTATAATATGAATGTCTCCCGGTTCTAACACGATCGTGACCAAATCCACCTAGTGCCGTCGACGCGTTTCTACCCTATCCGGGTCTTAGTCATGGCATAGGTGGGCTTGGTCTGGTCACTTAATTTATACTATATCCTCTGTATAATTAACTGACCAGACCAAGCCCACCTATGCCATGACAGACCCTGATAGGGTAGAAACGCATTGGCGGCACTAGGTGGATTTGGCCACGATCGTGTTAGAAACTGGGAGACGTTCATATTATACAGAGCGAACAGCGGGAGGATCAGCAGCATAGGAGGGTATTATGTGTATAAGCGGCACAACTACCGGGGACATTATGTGTATAAACAGCACTACTATGCGTGGGGTGAAGTGAATAAGACTGTGCTACTGTGTGGCGTAATTTGAAATGGGTGTACTATTGTGTGGCCTCACCCCTTCCTTGTGAGACCACACCCTTTTTTGACGTGCGCTGTCCCTTTGTAAAATATGGGAGGGCGCAAATTAATAGTTTGCAGGGGGGCGCCGAACAACCTAGCACCGGCCCTGCATAGAAGGGCATACACACTTAACGATATGCCCGATTTATTGTTCTGATTTGAAGGAAATTACTAATTGGGCCAATATCATTTAAATGTGTATCTACCCTTAGACTGATTACTGGTTAACCACAGTCTTTAGCAAAACAGCAATGGCACCGAAATGCCAATTCAGTCACATTTGATGTACTAGTAACCAACACTTTCACTTGAGGTTAGGAATGGGGCAGTCAATGGAGGACTCTCTATTGCGCCCATTATATTTACTTGCAGTGAATGCAAGTAAAGACAGCAGAGTGCATCTACTGTATAAAATGCTGCTGCTGTTTATTCCCACACCTGTCTACATGCTTGATGTGTTACTAGTGGATCTTATGGGGCTTCGAGTGTGTTGCTGTAGGCTACAGGTTTAATTATGGCTTAACTGTATCACTACCGAGTCGCAAGTAAATCACAGGAGCATTTACATACGACCTCCCCTCCCTATTAACTCCCACAAACGCTCACTGACTGTCAATTTTTATATACAAATTTGCATTGCAACTACCGCCGCAAGACAAGACAATTGAGCCGCATGTGCAGTGCAACAGTTGTTCAATTACGTAATCTACATTGCGAACACTTGCGTCCACCTCTGAATCAGGCCCATAATATGTAATTAAAGCAATAAAACATTTATGTAGGTTTCTTTAAAGGTAGGGGGCATAAAAAGATTACAGTATTGGATACTTTTACTCTATCACCTTCAATCACTTCAACCATTCAACCTGTAGTACATCAAACCTTTCATTTACTTCCAACTGTCAGGTTTTCTAAAGGGAGTTTTACACATGGCACCATCAAAGTGAGCAACAGCAGCATGCAAGGGGTGTGACTAATGTTTTGGACATTACTAGGCCACTCCCCAACCCCTCTCCATACCCTTCAAATATATACCCCCACAAATAAATTGCTAGTTACTCCTTCTTCCTAATGTATTTCCTGGTTGCATGTTTTTGAATAGGCCCAGAGTATTGGCAAAATTACACGGCACATTAAGCCACACAGTAGTGTCCGTTATTAACATGACATCACACAGCAGTACCCTTTATACAGTACATGATAGAAGAACCCCTTATATAAGTTACGCCACACAGTAGTACCCCTTATGCAGGTTACGCCACAGTAGAGCCTCTTATACACATTACAACACAGAAGAACCCCTTATACATGGTAGATCCCCTCCTCATTCCTCTTCAGTCCCCTCATCTTCATTCTTCCTTCCCTTCCACACTCTGCACCATCACACACACAGGGATATACCTCACTGTGGCAACACACACACACACACAGGGTTACACCACGCATTTTCCAGAACACACAGGGTTACATCACTTATTTATTGCTTTTAATTGTTCAACTTGCCTACTGTAAATCACCAATTTCTCCGACATTTCATTTTATTCAGTGCTTTAATATATCCAAAACCCATTATTTCAGTACTTTTCATTATCAAACTGGTATTCAAACACCCAAAGAATGCTTTCTCAACATTATTTACATTTTTTACAATGGTTTGACGGGATGCAGCTAAAATACCGGTTGTCGGGATCCCAGCATTCAGGAGACCGACACCAGAATCCCGACAGCCGGTGAAATACCGACAGACAGAATCCGACCTCCGCAGGGTATTCTCACTCTGTTTGTAGGTCTACCCCACTACGCCACCAACCGAGTGGGAAAGTAGTGAGTGAGGCACTGGGCCCGAAGCGTGGAATGCGCAGCGAGCCCTCAAGGGGTCTTCATACCTCAGTCATCTCGTCTGTCAGTAAAACATATCGATTCCATTTTGACAGTCTTTTATTATGCACTAGTTAAAAGCTCATCAAAATGACAGACACCAGGCCCAGGTTAATACTCACATAGGAGCGGCCGGTTTCTAGAAGTCTTGTTGCTGATGGTCATGTTGAGTGTGTGTGTGTGTGTGTGTGTGTAGCACTAACTATATATATATATATAAATATATACACACACACACACACACACACACACATATATTAGAGATGAGCGGGTTCGGTTCTCCGAGAAATGAACCCCCCCCGAACTTCACGTGGTATACACGGGTCCGAGGCAGCCTCGGTTCTTCCTGCCTTACTCGCAAAATCCGAACGAGGGAAAACGTCATCATCCCACTGTTGGATTCTCGCGAGATTCGGATTCCATATAAAGAGCTACGTGTCGCCGCCATTTTCACTCGTGCATTGTCGAGAGAGCGAGAGGACGTGGCTACGTTCTCTGAGTGGAAAGCTCAATATCAGCTCAGTATCAGTGCTCAGTATCTGTGCTGCATTGTGGTGACCAGTATACTACAGTACAATAGTCCAGTGCTGTTCTCGCTGCCCAGTGTCAGTTCTAGTACCCTCATCAGTGCTCAGTATCACTACTCATTGTCTTGTGCTGCATTGTGGTGATCAGTATACTACAGTACGATAGTCCAGTGCTGTTCTCGCTGCCCAGTGTCAGTTCTAGTATCCTCATCAGTGCTCAGTATCACTACTTATTGTCTTGTGCTGCATTGTGGTGACCAGTATACTACAGTACAATAGTCCAGTGCTGCATCTCGCTGCCCAGTGTCAGTTCTAGTATCCTCATCAGTGCTCAGTTTCACTACTCATTGTCTTGTGCTGCATTGTGGTGACCAGTATACTACAGTACAATAGTCCAGTGCTGTTCTCACTGTCCAGTGTCAGTTCTAGTATCCTCATCAGTGCTCAGTATCACTACTCATTGTCTTGTGCTGCATTGTGGTGACCAGTATACCACAGTACAATAGTCCAGTGCTGTTCTCACTGCCCAGTGTCAGTTCTAGTATCCTCATCAGTTCTCAGTATCACTACTTATTGTCTTGTGCTGCATTGTGGTGACCAGTATACTACAGTACAATAGTCCGGTGCTGTTCTCGCTGCCCAGTGTCAGTTCTAGTATCCTCATCAGTGCTCAGTATCACTACTCATTGTCTTATGCTGCATTGTGGTTACCAGTATACTACAGTACAATAGTCCAGTGCTTCATCTCGTTGCCCAGTGTCAGTTCTAGTATCCTCATCAGTGCTCCGTATCACTACTAATTGTCTTGTGCTGCATTGTGGTGACCAGTATACTACAGTACAATAGTCCAGTGCTGTTCTCACTTCCCAGTGTCAATTCTAGTATCCTCATCAGTGCTCAGTATCCCTACTCATTGTCTTGTGCTACATTGTGGTGACCAGTATACTACAGTACAATAGTCCAGTGCTGAATCTCGCTGCCCAGTGTCAGTTCTAGTATCCTCATCAGTGCTCAGTATCACTACTCAATGGCCCTCATTCCGAGTTGTTCGCTCACTAGCCGCTTTTTGCAGCAGTGCACACGCTAAGCCGCCGCCCTCTGAGAGTGAATCTTAGCTTAGCTGAATTGCGAACGAAGTATTCGCAATATTGCGAAAAGACTTTTCTTTGCAGTTTCTGAGTAGCTCGAGACTTACTCTTCCAGTGCGATCAGTTCAGTGCTTATCGTTCCTGGTTTGACGTCACAAACACACACAGCGTTCGACCAGGCACTCCCCCATTTCTCGAGCCACTCCCGCGTTTTCCCCAGAAACGGCAGCGTTTTTTCACACACTCCCATAAAACGTCCAGTTTCCGCCCAGAAACACCCACTTCCTGTCAATCACACTACGATCACCAGAACGAAGAAAAAACCTTGTAATGCCGTGAGTAAAATACCAAACTTCTTAGCAAATTTACTTGGCGCAGCCGCAGTGCGAACATTGCGCATGCGCAGTTAGTGGAAAATCGCACCGATGCGAAGGAAAAGAACGAGCGATCAACTCGGAATGAGGGCCATTGTCTTGTGCTGCATTGTGGTGACCAGTATACTACAGTGCATTGCTAAAAGTCCAGTGTCTTGTGCTGCATCTTGCTGCTGTAGGGTGCTGTGGTAGTGTCCTGTCACTGTGCATAGGTCATCATCATTCCAGTCACAGTGGTATCTGGTATCTATCTAGTGGTATCTAATTCCAGACATTACTGCCGTCTAATTCCAGATATATTACTGGCATAAAATTCCACACATTAAAAAATGGAGAACAAAAATTTGGAGGGTAAAATAGGGAAAGATCATGATCCACATCCACCTAGTGCTAAAGCTGCTGCCACTAGTCATGGCAGAGATGAATCAATGCCATCAACGTCGTCTGCCAAGGCCAATGCCCAATGTCATAGTAGAGAGCATGTAAAATAAAAAAAATAAAAAAGTTCAGTAAAATGACCCAAAAATCTAAATTAAAGCGTCTGAGGAGAAGCGTATACTTGCCAATATGCCATTTACAACACGGAGTGGCAAGGAACGGCTGAGGCCCTGGCCTATGTTCATGGCTAGTGGTTCAGCTTCACATGAGGATGGAAGCACTCATCCTCCTGCTAGAAAAATGAAAAGAGTTAAGCTGGCAAAAGCACAGCAAAGAACTATGCGTTCTTCTAAATCACAAATCCCCAAGGAGAGTTCAATTGTGTCGGTTGCGATGCTTGACCTTCCCAACACTGGACGGGAAGAGGTGGCTCCTTCCACCATTTGCACGCCCCTTGCAAGTGCTGGAAGGAGCACCCACAGTCCAGTTCCTGATAGTCAAATTGAAGATGTCACTGTTGGAGTACACCAGGATGAGGATATGGGTGTTGCTGGCGCTGAGGAGGAAATTGACAAGGAGGATTCTGATGGTGAGGTGGTTTGTTTAAGTCAGGCACCCGGGGAGACACCTGTTGTCCGTGGGATGAATAAGGCCAATGACATGCCTGGTCAAAATACAAAAAAAATCACCTCTTCGGTGTGTAATTATTTCAACAGAAATGCGGACAACTGGTGTCAAGCCGTGTGATGCCTTTGTCAAGCTGAAATAAGTAGGGGTAAGGAAGTTAACCACCTAGGAACATCCTCCCTTATACGTCACCTGGAGTGCATTCATCAGAAGTACAAGTTCAAAAACTTGGGGCGACAGTGGAAGTAGTCCACTGACAACTAAATCCCTTCCTCTTGTACCCAAGCTCCTGCAAACCACACCACCAACTTCCTCAATGTCAATTTCCTCCTTAGACAGGACCAATAGTCCTGCAGGCCATGTCACTGGCAAGTCTGACGAGTCCTCTCCTAACTGGGATTCCTCCGATTGATCCTTGAGTGTAACGCCTACTGCTGCTGGGAGTCGATCATCATCCCAGAGGGGAAGTCGGAAGACCACTTGTACTACTTCCAGTAAGCAATTGATTGTCCAACAATCCTTTGCGAGGAAGATGAAATATCACAGCAGTCATCCTGTTGCAAAGCGGATAACTCAGGCCTTGACAACTATGTTGGTGTTAGACGTGCGTCCGGTATCCGCCGTTAGTTCACAGGGACTTAGAGAATTGCTTGAGGTAGTGTGTCGCCGGTACCAAATACCATCTACGTTCCACTTCTCTAGGCAGGCGATACCGAGAATGTACACAGACATCAGAAAAAGAGTCACCAGTGTCCTAAAAAATGCAGTTGTACCCACTGTCCACTTAACCACGGACATGTGGACAAGTGGAGCAGGGCAGACTAAGGATTATATGACTGTGACAGCCCACTGGGTAGATGTATTGCCTCCCGCAGCAACAACAGCAGCAGCGGCACCAATAGCAGTATCTCGCAAATGCTCGTTCCTAGGCAGGCTACGCTTTGTATCACCGCTTTCCATAAGAGGCACACATCTGACAACCTCTTACAGAAACTGAGGAACATCATCGCAAATTGGCTTACCCCAATTGGACTCTCCTGGGGATTTGTGACATCGGACAATGCCACCAATATTGTGCGTGCATTACATGTGGGCAAATTCCAGCACGTCCCATGTTTTGCACATACAATGAATTTGGTGGTGCAGAATTTTTTTTAAAACGACAGGGGCGTGCAGTAGATGCTGTCGGTGGCCAGAAGAATTGCGGGACACTTTCTGCATTCAGCCACCGCGTGACAAAGACTGGAACACCGGCAAACACTCCTGAACATGCCCTGCCATCAGCTGAAGCAAGAGGTGGTAACGAGGTGGAATTCAACCCTCTATATGCTTCAGAGGATGGAGGAGCAGCAAAAGGCCATTCAAGCCTATACATCTGCCTACGATATAGGCAAAGGAAGGGGAATGCACCTGACTCAAGCGCAGTGGAGAATGATTTCAACGTTGTGCAAGGTTCTCCAACCCTTTGAACTTGCCACACGTGAAGTCAGTTCAGACACTGCCAGCCTGAGTCAGGTCATCCCCTCATCAGGCTTTTGCAGAAGCAGCTAGAGAGATTGAAGGAGGAGCTAAAACAGAGTGATTCCGCTATGCATGTGGGACTTGTGGATGGAGCCCTTCATTCGCTTAACCAGGATTCACGGGTGGTCAATCTGTTGAAATCAGAGCACTAAATTTTGGCCACCGTGCTTGATCCTAGGTTTAAAGCCTACGTTGTATCTCTCTTTCCGGCAGACACAAGTCTGCAGATGTTCAAAGACCTGCTGGTGAGACACTTGTCAAGTCAAGCGGAACGTGACCCGCCAACAGCTCCTCCTTCATTTTGTACCGCCACTGGAGCTGCCAGGAAAAGGATAAAATTTCCAAAACCACCCGCTGGGCAGTCAGGAGCGAAAACTGACATCTGGTCCTGACTGAAGGACCTGCCAACGATTACTGACATGTCGTCTATTGTCACTGCATATGATTCTGTCACCATTGAAAGAATGGTGGAGGATTATATGAGTGACCGCATCCAAGTAGGCACGTCAGACAGTCCGTACGTATACTGGCAGGAAAAAGAGGCAATTTGGAGGCCCTTGCACAAACTGGCTTTATATTACCTAAGTTGCCCCCCCCCCCCCCTCCAGTGTGTGCACACCGAAAGAGTGTTTAGTGCAGCCGGTCACCTTGTCAGCGATCGGTGTAGGAGGTTACTTCCACAAAATGTGGAGAAGATGATGTTCATCAAAATTAATTATAATCAATTCCTCCGTGGAGACATTTACCAGCAATTGCCTCCAGAAAGTACACAGGGACCTGTGATGGTGGATTCCAGTGGGGACAAATGAATACTCTGTGAGGAGGGGGATGTACACAGTGAAAGGGATGAGGAGGAGGTGGAGGTCTTGCCTCTGTAGAGCCAGTTTGTGCAAGGAGAGATTGATTGCTTCTTTTTTGGTGGGGGCCCAAACCAACCAGTCATTTCAGCCACAGTCGTGTGGCAGACCCTGTCGCTGAAATGATGGGTTTGTTAAAGTGTGCATGTCCTGTTTATACAACATAAGGGTGGGTGGGAGGGCCCAAGGACAATTCCATCTTGCACCTCTTTTCTTTCTTTTTTTTTATTTATCTTTGCATCATGTGCTGTTTGGGGACTATTTTTTTTTAAAGTGCCATTCTGTCTGACACTGCAGTGCCACTCCTAGATGGGCCAGGTATTTGTGCCGCCCACTTGGGTCGCTTAGCTTAGTCATCCAGCGACCTTGGTGCAAATTTTAGGACTAAAAATAATATTGTGAGTTGTGAGGTGTTCAGAATAGACTGGAAAAATGAGTGGAAATTATAGTTATTGAGGTTAATAATACTATAGGATCAAAATTACCCCCAAATGCTATTATTTAAGCTGTTTTTGAGGGTTTTTTTTCTTTAAAAAAAACCCGAATCCAAAACGCACCCAAATCTGACAAAAATTCTTAAGGGAGGTTTTGCCAAAACGCGTCAAAATCCAAAACACGACCGCGCGGAACCGAATCCAAAACCAAAACACAAAACCCGAAAAATGCCCGCTGCACATCTCTAATAAATTATATATATATATATATATATATATATATATATATACATTACACACACACACACACACACACACACACACACACACACACACATACAGATGTGTCCACATACATCTTTGCTATATCCCGCCATGTATGGCACAGTTTTGCATGCCATGGACTCAGAGATTTAGCCATGCCTTGTCATTTTTCTTAATTTGCTTCTTTAATATGTTACTTTTATACATATTCTATTATGGCAAACAAAAATTTTAAAATTCATCCACTCGCTACTTGTGAAAAACAGCTTAGCCGTGTTTTGCATGTTGTGCCAAATTTGTAAAAAAGCAAAGATGTAAGTGGACACATCTGTACATACATACACACGGTATATCTGTAGTGGGCAGGCTATAATGATGCTGCACTATGTACACCAGTACTGGCACATGTAAGCTCACCAGTCGCCGGCACAGCTCACGGCCAGTCTGGGCGGTAGAGGACACAGTAGCCACCAGCAGCTTGCCGGAGGGGTCCGGAGTGTGGGAGGGGCGAGCAAAAAATCCTACCCCTCCGTTGATGTGCAGTATATATAAAGCAGCTGAGCTGGTTATCTGCCTCCTCCTCAACCGCATCATCTTCAGCCCCAGCACTGACCCCTCCTCCTCCCGGTCACTGCACTGCTCACTTGATGCAGGGTCTCACCTCTTCCTTCCAGACTGATTCACCTTTTCCTCCCACCGGTAAGTGGCCACACGTGTCCCCGATGCCTCCGCTCTGAACGCTGCAGGACTGTCTGGTGGTTCCTGCATCCGTCACCTGGTTACTGCTGCTACTTGTTGCTGAGTCCCAGGACTCATAGTATATGGCGGAGAGGGTGCAGAGTATGCGGTATACGGTGGGAGCAGAATATGGAAGAGGGCGTGCCCTGTATTAGGGTGCACTATATGGAGGGGTATGGGGGTGCAGTGTGTAATACATGGTGTGGGGTGCAGAATGTTGAAGAGGATAGGGGTGCAGTATATGGTGGGATGTGTAGTGTACATAGGGAGTGTATGTGTGTCCGCGTCACACACACACACACACACACACACACACACACACACACACACACACACACACACACACTCTCTCTCTCTCTCTCTCTCTCTCTCTCTGCATCTCTCTCTACTTCCCCTATCTGTCCCTACCACTCCAATCTCTTCCCAGTCACTATCTTCCCCAGCCTTCCTGCTCTATTTCTTTCTCCCCCAGTACCTATCTGCCCCAACCCTTCTGCTCACTCTCCCCATCCCTCTCTCTCCATATGCAGCAAGTGTGAAACAAGTCAGATCATTAATATTGCAGCAGCAGGTTAAGAAGCTGTAACATCTCCCTGCAGGTTCTCTTTCAGTTTGAGCACATAACAGAGGTGAGGAGCAGAGTTGGCTTTTATTATATAGGATTTGTCCTGGCGGATTAGGTGTACACATAGTTTAGGCAATACATTGGCATCTCAACTGTGTATTTTTACAATGTGCTGACTAAACACTTAAAAGAATGTTACTGTACTGGTCACTATCATTAGTCTGTCTGTACATCGCTGATTGAAGCTCTGAATATATTATGAGGCAACACCAATATCAAGATTAACATACCTTGCCTCGCTCCAAAAGTGTCAGGACATTGGCTGCAGCTCCCTGACACTTCCCTTCTGCTGCGTTACTCGTGCCTGGAGGGTACTGGGTCTATAGATGTCCATCGCTGGGTCCGTGCTGCTTCTTCTGAAATTTAGCCACTCAGGTGAGAGAGACCTTATCTCTCTTCACTTGATATATATCCCTGACTGGAATGGAATAAATACACAAAGTGCATCATGTACAAATGCAATTATGTTGCTTGAGCATCATACCTCTGTAGCAATCTTATAAACTACAAAAATTGTGTAACATAATGAAGCAAATTTGCTCGTTTTCTACTCATATTACTAGCTGGCACACTATTAAAAAGTATAATAAAGGGACGGAATGATCCCCCTTTTCTTGCTATACAGTTACGATTTATAACATCGAACTTGCAGGTAATTCTGGCCGTTTGTTGACTTGAAATTCTCTAACTTGGCATGTTATCAAATCATTGCTCCTATTATAGAAGTTATACTTACACCGTCCTGCGTGCACTTGGCTTCAGTCCTAAAAGACAGACATTGCTCTTTTCTTAACCTTTCCTGCTCAGTCATAATGTACCAGCAAGACTGTCATTAAATACAGCTATGTGAGGTGCAGAGGAAATACAAAGCATTCTGTTTTATGACATCCTTTCAATAAAAGGTTTCAGTATAAAATGCCAGCCGTCAGTATACGGACAACAGCATCCTGGCCACCAGTATGCCGGCAGCGGGTTCGCTGCTCTCGCCATGCTGCGGGCACGGTGGCTTATTACACTTGCCACAGGTTCTATTCTCCCTCTATGGGTGTCGTGGGCACCCACAGAGGGAGAATAGCCTGTAGCGCTGGTATTGCAGTGGTGGCATTTCACCGCTAATTGGGATTCCAACATCGGCAATGTGACCGCCGGGGTCCAAACTAGCGGTATTGTAACCGCTTTCCCGATAAAAGAATGGCTAAAAGAATATCACAATTCGTTCTATAACTAGTTCCGGTACTCATAAAATGGTTCCGGTTCTCACCTAATGTTACAAGTTAATAAAAGATTTATAGCAGCTTCCGCACAAGGTTTCAGATTCAGACACGTATTTGTTTCCGAAACCATTTCACGGATTCCTTTCTGTTTTTGTAACTAACATTATGATAAAGAAAAAAGTACCAGTACTACAGTATGTACCACCGAGTACCATTAAGAAAAAGCACTAGGTATAAGTTTATTGGTTAGGACTGGGTAAGGGGAATTTTGTTAAAGCAATGAATAAAACGCAGATATTTGAAGGAGAGTTGATTGCAGAGGAGAACGCTGCACAGCAGTTTCAAAAGTTTCTGCACAAACGTTTTGGGAATCCACAAGACTGGAAACTATTCTCAAATAGTGTATGATCTTCTTTAGTCTTACAGAGCAGTGGGCTGCAATAGGTCATAAAAAGGTTTCTTTCTTGGACTCTCACTTGGGCTTTTTTCCCAGAAAAAAATTTGGTGCTGTGTGCTGACGGGGGGTGTATTCATCATGTCATTCTAATATGGAAAAACATGTCTAAATATGTCTAGATGTTGCACATTCAGAGCTGGAGGGATGGAACCCCCACGCCACTTACAGCTCTGTCAGCCTGACGAACACTGCATGGTTTCCTCCCATAAGACTGTATGGATGTTCCAGACTGTTCCCTAGCTAAAGACCTGAGACACAGCAAAGACAGAGATGGGAGGAGGACAGAGATGAGTTAGACAAATAAGGGAGGCAGAAATCTGGCTTTTTCACTGTTTGTACAGATGTATAAATCTTTTCACACTGTTGCCGATTAATTTCTGACTGCAGTGTCCGCACACATGATATCATAGGCAGGCTATGAGCTGGCAAATGTTGCCCTCTGATAGCCACAATTTGTCATATTTGTATTGGCTGACAGTCACACAACTTTACACTGTGTCACAGATCATAGGTGAGAAGAATGGTCTTTTATTCAACCTACTGTAGTGACAATACATTTTTATCATTACAAATATATTGGCAATAGCACAATTTGCCATAATTTTAACCATAAAACAGCAGCCTGCGTCATCTTCATTGATGTCCTAATATGTGTTCTTTTACACAGCAGCCTACTTGTATGCTCTATTGGAGTGAAAAATTACAAAAAAATTAAATTAGCCATCTAACTGCATGAGGAAATAAAACTAAAAATGACCCATCAAAATCTCATTAAAAACACAAATAAATTGTACACAGTTAATGTAATTTTGTTCTGTGAGCTTATCTTAACAAATCCTGTTATCAGTGGTGGCTTCTGCTGCCTAAGCAAGTTATAAACATTAAACATTTAAGGTGGTGATTCATTTGAACAGCAAGAGAATGCCAATAGCTGATGGTTAGAAAGGAAATGCTATATGCTTTTGGCAAATATACCCACATTAATAAGTTATATAATGTCTAGCTAATGTTATCATCATGGGCAACGGCAGAATTTCTAGAGGGGATTTTCCAAATGCTTGGTTTTACAACTTAGAAACAAAAACTTGGTGCAATAATAGTGGAATTAAAAAAGTAAAATGTATATAAATGTAATGAAGTTATTTAATAGATTCAAAATAGAATGACACATAGTAAGCAGTACATTAATGTAAAACATGCATTAATAACATTAAGAAATCCATCTTGACCATCTTTGTAATTTAATGTAACAATATACTAGTTTATAATTTAATACAACTACAGAATTAATACCAATCTCCATTCACAGGCTAATGCGGAAGTCTGTGTCCAGGGCGCATAAGAAATATAAATTACATAAAATACATCCCTTTAATTACTGACGAGATGATGTATCCTTCATGTGACAACATGAAGGATACATCATCTCGTCAGTAATTAAAGGGATGTATTTTATGTAATTTATATTTCTTATGCGCCCTGGACACAGACATATACCACCCTACTTTGTTCCTTTGTATACTATATTTGTAAAATCTGTGATTTTTACTCAGGTATTTGTAGTGGACGGGCAGCATTGCGCCATACAGGCGAACGGTTCAGAAAAATTTCCTAATGCGGAAGTCTGCTCGTCTATGCCAATTATCTGTCCATCACGTGGATTGACAGCCAGCCTGCCCACTGTTTTTCTGTCAGATTTTTGTGAGAATGAGAACAAAATTGCATGAAATTTAGAAAGGTCTCTAGGGATAAGGACACCTACAATTTTAGGTGAAAAGGTGCCACATACAAGTAAAAGTTGCTGGAGGAGCATTGAGATTCGATGCCACTGATTTAGAGTAGTTAATTTTAAAGTATGATAAAGTACCAAAAAGTATGTTATACCTTCATAAGATTAAGAAGGGACACAGAAGGGTTAGTGATGATTGCCAAAAGATCATCGGCAAAGAGGGCTAGTTTATCCTCCGACCGTCAAACCCAGAATATTGTGATTAGCCCAAATAGCATGCTCCAGAGCTTCCATGCACTGAACAAACATTAGTGGAGTCACAGGGCACCCCTGTCTCATCCCATTAGAGTTGGGGTCTGAGAAGTAGCATATACAGTGCATCTGGAAAGTATTCACAGCGCTTCACTTTTTCTACATTTTGTTATGTTACAGCCTTAATCCAAAATGTAATAAATAATTTTTTTCCCTCAAAATTCTACACACAATACCCCATGATGACAACGTGAAAAGTTTTTTTGAGATTTTAGCTATTTTATTAAAAATAAAAAAAAATAAGTTTTCACAGCCTTTGCCATGAAGCTCAAAATTGAGCTCAGGTGCATCCTGTTTCCACTGATCATCCTTGAAATGTTCCTACAGCTTAATTGGAGTCCACCTGTGGTAAATTCAGTTTATTGGACATGATTTGGAAAGGCACACACATGTCTATATAAAGGTCCCAGACTTGACAGTGCATGTCTGAGCACAAACAAACATGAAGTCAAAAGGAATTGTCTATAGACCTCCGATACAGGATTGTCTCGAGGCACAAATCTGGGGAAGGGTACAGAAAAATATTTGCTTCTTTGAAGGTCCCAATAAGCACAGTGTCCTCCATCATCCGTAAATGGAAGAAATTCAGAACCACCAGGACTATTCCTAGAGCTGGCCGGCCATCTAAATTGAGCGATTGGGGGAGAAGGGCCCCAGGCAGGGAGGCGACCAAGTACCCAATGGTCACTCTGTCAGAGCTACAGCATTCCTCTGTGGAGAGAGGAGAGCCTTCCAGAAGGACAACCATCTTTGCAGCAATCCACCAATCAGGCCTGTATGGTAGAGTGGCCAGATGGAAGCATCTCCTTAGTAAAAAGCACTTAGCAGCCCACCTGGAGTTTGCCAAAATGCACCTAAAGGACTCATAACAAAATGTTCTGGTCTGATGAGACAAAGATTGAACTCTTTGGCGTGAATGCCAGGCGTCATGTTTGGAGGAAACCAGGTACCGCTAATCACCAGGTCAATACCATCCCTACAGTGAAGCATGGTGGTGGCAGCATCATGCTGTGGGGATGTTTTTCAGTGGCAGGAACTGGAATATTAGTCAGGATAGAGGGAAAGAGGAATGCAGCAATGTTTAGAGACATCCTGGATGAAAACCTGCTCCAGAGCACTCTTGACCTCAGACTGCGGCAATGGTTCATCTTTCAGCAGGACAACAACCCTAAGCACACAGCTAAGATATCAAAGGAGTGGCTTCAGGACAACTCTGTGAATGTCCTTGAGTGGCCCAGCCAGAGCCCAGACTTGAATCAGAGTAGCATCTTTACCCCTCTATGAACATAGAGGTCAATCCAATTATATGCGAAGGGTGCGATGTGCCGTTGCATTTTAACGCCAGCAACGGCACCCAATTTCCACCCTTCATGGGCTGAAATCAGCCTGAATTTGCACAAAATTGCTCGGATGTCTATGGGGTGGCGAGCACTTTTGTGCAAATTTGGGCCGCTGTTAAGTGCGGTCACTGCCTCGATAACTCGCACCTGCGAGATCATCGTAGACAAGCATAAGCAATGTGCTGCAGTGCCATAAAACCTGGGGACCCCTGTGCCAGCTTGATTGCAAGATTATGGAATAGATTTGTGCTACAGGCATACAATATCCAGCTTCCCAAGTTCCGGAACATACCCTACACCTGGCTGTAGGGACATACACTCCCCACCCTTTCCCCAAGACATAGGTCTTCATTCCGAGTTGATCGCTCGCTAGCTAATTTTAGCAGTCATGCAAAAACATTTTGTGCAAAACAAGACCAGCCCTGTAGTTACTTATTCTGTGCGATGATTGCAGCGACGAAGGTCCCGGAATTGACGTCAGATACTCACCCTGCAAATGATTGGACACACCTGCGTTTTCCCTGCCACTCCCAGAAAACGGTCAGTTGAAACCCATAGACGCCCTCTTTCTGTCAATCTCCTTGCGATCGGCTGTGCGAATGGACTCTTTGCTAGATCCAGTGCACAACAACGATGCTCTTTGCACCCGTAGCAGGGCCAGATTAAGCCTTGGGGGTGCCCGGGGCACTTTAGACAGGGGGGCCCCAGTGGAAGGTGGGGAGGGCTGTGTATAAGATTGTGCATACCTCCCAACATGACCCCTTCCAGGAGGGACAACATGCTCTTTACATGGACTTCCCACTTAATATTAGATTGGCGTCACCTGTGTTAAACTATTTAATTGATAAGAAAGGTGTGTCAACACAGGTGATTGCAATCATAACTTAAGAAGGAAGTCCAGGTAGAGAGCATTGTGTCCCTCCTGGAATGGGTCATGGTGGGATGTATGGATTGTGTATATGACATTTAGCCCAATGGTGTATACTAGATTTAAATTAATAGTTTAATAAGGCCTGGGTACTGTTTATAGCTCCACCTAATTGAAAGACAACTATTTTATAAAATGTTCTTGTAGTGTAACAAAGACAACTTAACCAACCTTAAAATACACATAGAATAATAAAATGTATAATTTACCTTGCCACATGCAAAAATAGCAGCAGCCTCTGTACTACTTACACACTGGGACAGGACTTAGAAGGACTCTGTGTGTGTGTGTGTGTGTGTGTGTGTGTGTGTATCTCTCTATCTTTAGACCCTCATTAGGTAAGTTACACAGGGCTCCCACCCAGGTGTGGAGAAAACTGTACGTGACACAGGGATCCCACCCTGTGTCCCTTACAGCTCTCTCCACCCTCCTATTTCTCCTTTTGTTGGAGAGTTCCATTGATAGTTCATGAAATCTGATATTCCTGTGTCTCTGCCTGCACTGCATTCTGTCCTGCTCACATTCTGGCTGTCTGGTTCTGCTGCTGTATAAGAGGGAAAGCTAGTGATGTCAATATGCTCTGGCCTGTGGGCCCCCCTGACAGAGGGGGGCCCGGGGTACAGTATGCCCTGCATCCCCCTCTTAATCTGGCTATGACCCGTAGGACGCGCATGCGCATTGCGGCTCCTACGCATGTGCAGTTTTACCATTTTTTTACCTGGTCGCTGTGAAAATCGGCAGCGAGCGATCAACTCAGAATGACCCCCATAGTACCTCTTCCCCCAGCCTAGGGACAAACATTATTTTCTTCTTCTCTCTGCATTGCAACAGGTATTATCATGTATGTAAAACATTCAGTTTTATTTTTATTGTTATTAGAAGAAGAAACTATTGCCAAATGTTATCTTTAGCATTGTAATATTGGTTTTATATCCATTTGGCATTGCTGTTCTTACATTAAACAGCATTTAATAAGCTCGATCTCTGTGTTCTCATCAAATTCATGTGCCTGTGAACACTACAGTTTACAGCGGTACAATTTATTGTTTGGATAATGATAAATGGGATTGACAAAGGACAGTGGTAAGTGAGGTAATAAGGAGATCTTATGGCTTGCTAAGAGAAACAACCCTTAAGCTGGGTACACACTTGTCCAATCCTTGGGAGATCATACTCCCAACCGATGGATTTGCTGGACAGTGTGCAAGTGTGTACCCTCTGCCGACCAACCCACACACCCAATCCTGGTTGCTTGTCGGTCTCCTGGTTTTTAAACCTGCTTAAAAAATAGGAGACCCAAGCAGGCGACCGATCTCTGGTCCCAGCAGCCCAGCACACTATCAGTGTGGCGGCGGTGCGGGATCCAGAGGGATCCAAGCACTGTCCACCACTGCTGCGGGATGCGATGCTTGCAGAGGAGGGCATGGTCGTGATGGCGAGAGGCAGCGTAGGCATGGCAGCAACCTTTACCGTCAAAGCTGAGTTCCCATTTAAAAAATGGTGCCGTTGCCCTATTTTTAAATTCAAGATGTCCATGGCAAGCCAATTGCGGCTCGCCGCTTCATCGCCCCACCCCCTTGTACCAGCTAATATAAGCCAGCGCCATGCAGCGGGTGTCAGTCCAATGGTGGAGGAGGAATGAGGAAGAGTGCCAGGAGATAGAAGACGCCGGGGAAGTCCTCGATGGGCAACAGCCATGCAAAAGAGCTTAAAGGCCGCCGCCCTCCAGGTGAAGATGCTGGGAAAGTTCTGGGGGTGGCAGCGGCCATGCAAAAGAGTTTCAAGGTCACCACACCACAGGTAAAGGTGCTGGCTAATAAAATACTAAAACAATCTGTCCTATATTTTAATATTTATTTTACAGGGTGCCTATAGGCACCAGCGGGCCCTTATTGCCCTGCATGCTGGTACTTGTGGTTCTCCAAGTACCAATATGCAGGGGAGGTTTGCTGGGACCTGTAGTCCTTCTGTAAAAGACGATATTGTATTTTTAACAAGTGGACTATCAACTCGGCACCCACAGCCCAGGGTGCTGGGGATAGCCCCGGGGCTTCAGCCCTGGCCTTGGGTGTCCTGTACTCCTTTATTGGGGGGTTCCCACTTCCCAAGGAATCCCTGGCATGGGATTACTAGTTAGGGGGGGATGCTTCGGCCATGGGACTCCGTCAAGTGTGTCTCCTGGCTGTGGCATTACTTACCTCCTAGTGGAGGCCGGTGCTGGTTCTGAAAATATGGGGGACCCCTTTTCATTTTGTTCCCAATAGTTTTAAAACCAGGGCCATCTCCAAGAACCCGTGCTGGTTCATTAAATACGGGGGACCCCTACATGTTTTGATTCCCGTATTTTTTGGACCAGTGGTGGCTCAAAGAAACTGGGGCTGGTTATGCCTATTGGGGGAGACCCACATAAATATATTTTTTAAAGGAACATTAAAATGCTCAAAATCCCCCCCCCCCATTGACCATTATAGTTAATGACATTCCTCAATAATATACCCCCCTTCTCTTACAGCCAAATGTTTTTTTTTTTTCAGCAGACTTGGTCACAGATTGGTTTGCTGAAAATTGGACAAGTGTGTACAAAGACTTTGATGTAGAATCTGCGAACAATGTATAAACAGTCTGATCTTCCGGGGATTGCACAAGTGTGTACCCAGCTTTAGTGATGGCACAAATTGGGAATTAATGTGCAAACTTTTACTAATTTTGACACAGACAAGATGATTGCTGGTGATTAACCCTTTGTCATATAAGTGGTTGTGACAAATAAATTCTTGTTAAGTTTGCATCGCAAATCACAAGGTGTCTTGCAGTAAAATTGACCCTATTTATTGGAAATTAGGGATGAGCGGGTTCGGTTCTCTGAGATCCGAACCCTGACGGACTTTACCATTCGAGTCCAGTTCCGAGTCAGGCTTGGGTTTTCCCGCCTGACTCGGAAACCAGAACGAGGCAAAACATCATCATCCCGCTGTCGGATTGTAGCGGGATTTGGATTCCATATAAGTATCTGCGCGTCTCGGCCATTTTCACTCCAGTCTCGGAGAGTGTGGTGAGGGGACGTGTCTCTGTCCTCAGTGTCTGTGTGGGGGCGGGAAGGTGGGGTGGCGATTCTAGTACTGTCTTGTGCTGCTCAGTTCAGTGTAGTCAGTGTCTTATGATGCATCAGTCCAGCCAGTCACAGTGTTGGTGTCCTCTGCTGCTATATGTCCCCAGTGCTGCTGGCTGCTGTATAAGTCCCTTGCAGTTTTGCTGTGTTGTCTTTCATCAGACCAGGGGTAGTGTCTCTCTTGTGCAGCATCAGTCCAGTGACCAGTCACAGTGGTGGTGTCTTCTGCTACCATATATCCAGTGTTACTGGCGTATAATACTAGTGATATTGCCGTATAACTCCCGTGATATTGCCGTATAATTCCTGTGGTACTGCGTATAATTCTCGGAATACTGGCGTATAATTCCTGTGATATTGCCGTATAATTCCCGTGATATTGCTGTATAATTCCCATGATACTGCCGTATAATTCCCATGATACTGCCGTATAATTCCATATAAGTCCATATAATTCCGTATAAATCCAGTCCAGTGGTGCGGCCATATAAATTCAGTGGTGCTGTATATTATTTACTCCAAAAAAAGGGGTTATTAATATTTAATCCTAATAATTTTTACAGGGTTTGCCCTGTGAAGTGTAGGGGTATGCTTTCCTGTGCCGCATATTGTGTTATATAACTCCAGAAAAATAATGGAGAACAAAAATTTGGAGGATAAAATAGGGAAAGATCAAGAACCACTTCCTCCTAGTGCTGAAGCTGCTGCCACTAACCATGACATAGACAATGAAATGCCATCAACGTCGTCTGCCAAGGCCGATGCCCAATGTGATAGTAGAAGGCATGTAAAATCCAAAAAGCCAAAATTCAGTAAAAAGACCCAAAAAAATACATTTAAATGGTCTGAGGAGAAACGTAAACTTGCCAATATGCCATTTACGACACGAAGCTGACTAGTGGTTCAGCTTCACATGACGATGGAAGCCCTCAACCTCCATTTTGCCAATTAATTCCAGTGATTTTGCAGTATAATTCCAGTGATTTGGACGTATAATTCCAGTGATTTGGACGTATAATTCCAGTGGGAATTGTTTGTGTCGCTTGGCTTAGTCATACAGCTACAGTACCTCATTGCACCTCTTCAACATCTTTGCAAGAGGTGCTGTTTGGGGCATAGTTTTTGAAAAGTGCCATCCTGTCTGACACTGCTGTATGAGTCCAGGGGTACTGGTGTATTAGTCCTGGGGTACTGCCGTATAAGTCCAGCAATTGCAGAATCTTTTTAAAATGACAGGGGCGTGCTGTAGATGCTATCAGTGGACCGAACAATTGTGGCCCACTCTCGACATTCAGCCACTGCGTGACACTACTAGATGGGCCAGGTGGTTGTGTCGCTTAGCTTAGTCATACAGCAACCTCATTGAACCTTTTTTTCTTCTTTGCATCATGTACTGTTTGGGGCCTTTTTTTGATATCTGCCCTCCTGTCTGCCACTGCAGTGCCACACCTAGATGGGCCAATTGTTTGTGTCGTGTGGCTTAGTCATACAGCTACTTCATTGCACCTCTTCTACATCTTTGCATGAGGTGCTGTTTGGGGCCTAGTTTTTGAAAAGTGCCATCCTGTGTGACACTGCAGTGCCACTCCTAGATGGGCCATGTGTTTGTGCCGCACACTTGTGTCGCTTGGCTTAGTCATACAGCAGCCTCGGTGCACCTCTTTTTCTTCTTTGCATCATGTGCTGTTTGGGGACTTGTTTTTGAATAGTGCCATCTTGTCTGCAACTGCAGTGCCACTCCTAGATGGGCCAGGTGTTTGTGCCGCACACTTGTGTCGCTTAGCTTGGTCATACAGCCACCTTGGTGCAACTTTTAGGCCTAAAAACAATATTCTGAGGTGTTCAGAATAGACTGGAAATGAATGTTATTGAGGTTAATAATACCGTAGGAGCAAAATTACCACCAAATTCTGTAATTTTAGCTGTTTTTATGTTTTTTCAAAAATCATCCAGATCCAAAACCAAAACACGAAAGGGTGGTTTTAGCAAAGCCAAGCCAAAACCAAAACACGAAAGTGGAATTAGAACCAAAACCAAGACACAAAACACGAAAAGTGCCATCTCTATTGGTAATATAAATGTAGCAAAAAGAAATGAATATGGAATGTCAGTATTCAGACTGGATTAAGAGAATTTAAGATGTACCGTGTTTCCCCGATAATAGGACCTACCCCGATAATAAGCCCTACCCTCACTTTTCATAAATTGTCCAAAATAAGCCCTACCCCGAAAGTAAGCCCTATCTAAATCCCCATTTTGCCCGGTCCCAGCGCTACAGTAAACTACCCAGCTCCGCCCCCCGCATGAAATGGCTGCCGCCTGTATCACAGGCCCCGGGCTTCAGTACACAAACCTTTCACTGTTTTTTTTATAATCTTGAAAGGGGGTGATGGAGCTTCCATCACCCCCGTTGCCAGAGGAGAGAGACAGCGCCTGGCTGGCTCGGCGCATTAACAGCCAGTCAGGCACTGTCAGAGATACCCCTCCACAGGTCTCTCCCACATGAGTGACGCTGGCGTGACCCAAAGGTCGCACCAGCGTCATACAGTGAGCTGAGCGACGTGGAGGGGAAAAGAGATCCAGGAGCCGCTGAGAGAAGGTGAGTGAAAGCATGGGGCTGCAGGAATGGCTGTGGGCAGTAATGATGTCTAATGTAAAGTAATGAGGCCAGAGAAGTGGACACAAATTATGGCTGGGCAGACAAGAGGGCACAAATTATGGCTGGGCAGACAAGTGGGCACAAATTATGTTTATTGAAATTGCTATCAATATTAATAAAAATAAGCCCTACCCCGAAATAAGCCCTATGGTGGTTTTTTTTTACAAAAAAAAAAAAAAAGCCAGGGTCTTATTATCGGGGAAACACGGTATGTATCCATGAACAGAATATACTGTATATTCAGAATATCAAATGCAGAACGTCACTTGCAGAGAATAAGGTAGAGAAATGAATGTCTTAATATAATCCTGAAATACTCTCCTTGACCATTTAACAATTTCTTTTTAAAAAACAAAAAAACACAGCTTTCAGTTGTCATTTTTTATTTAAAAAAGTTTGAAAGGTCTATTTAATAATATATTATTTATTTTAAAAAATGTGAAGGGGGGGTGAGGAGTAGAGATGAGCGGGTTCGGTTTCTCTGAATCCGAACCCGCCCGAACTTCATGGTTTTTTTCACGGGTCCGAGCAGACTCGGATCCTCCCGCCTTGCTCGGTTAACCCGAGCGCGCCCGAACGTCATCATGACGCTGTCGGATTCTCGCGAGACTCGGATTCTATATAAGGAGCCGCGCGTCGCCGCCATTTTCTCACGTGCATTGAGATTGATAGGGAGAGGACGTGGCTGGCGTCCTCTCCATTTAGATTAGAAGAGAGAGAGAGAGAGAGAGATTGACCTGATTTACTGGAGCTTAGGAGTACTGTAGAAGTGTAGAGAGTGCAGAGTTTACTAGTGACTGACCACAGTGACCACCAGACAGTGCAGTTTTGTTTTATTTAATATATCCGTTCTCTGCCTGAAAAAAACGATACACACAGTGACTCAGTCACATACCATATCTGTGTGCACTGCTCAGCCCAGTGTGCTGCATCATCTATGTATATATATCTGACTGTGCTCAGCTCACACAGCTTATAATTGTGGGGGAGACTGGGGAGCACTGCAGTGCCAGTTATAGGTTATAGCAGGAGCCAGGAGTACATATTATATTAAAATTAAACAGTGCACACTTTTGCTGCAGGAGTGCCACTGCCAGTGTGACTGACCAGTGACCTGACCACACTGACCACCAGTATAGTTAGTAGTATACTATATTGTGATTGCCTGAAAAAGTTAAACACTCGTCGTGTGACTTCACTTGTGTGGTGTTTTTTTTTAATTCTATAAAAAACTCATTCTGCTGACAGACAGTGTCCAGCAGGTCCGTCATTATATAATATATACCTGTCCGGCTGCAGTAGTGATATATATATATTTTTTATATCATTATTTATCATCCAGTCGCAGCAGACACAGTACGGTAGTTCACGGCTGTAGCTACCTCTGTGTCGGCACTCGGCAGTCCATCCATAATTGTATACCACCTACCCGTGGTTTTTTTTTCTTTCTTCTTTATACATACATACTACTACATCTCTTTATCAACCAGTCTATATTAGCAGCAGACACAGTACAGTACGGTAGTTCACGGCTGTAGCTACCTCTGTGTCGGCACTCGGCAGTCCGTCCATAATTGTATACCACCTACCCGAGGTTTTTTTTTCTTTCTTCTTTATACATACATACTACTACATCTCTTTATCAACCAGTCTATATTAGCAGCAGACACAGTACAGTACGGTAGTCCACGGCTGTAGCTACCTCTGTGTCGGCACTCGGCAGTCCGTCCATAATTGTATACCACCTACCCGTGGTTTTTTTTTCTTTCTTCTTTATACATACATACTACTACATCTCTTTATCAACCAGTCTATATTAGCAGCAGACACAGTACAGTACGGTAGTTCACGGCTGTAGCTACCTCTGTGTCGGCACTCGGCAGTCCGTCCATAATTGTATACCACCTACCCGTGGTTTTTTTTTCTTTCTTCTTTATACATACATACTACTACATCTCTTTATCAACCAGTCTATATTAGCAGCAGACACAGTACAGTACGGTAGTCCACGGCTGTAGCTACCTCTGTGTCGGCACTCGGCAGTCCGTCCATAATTGTATACCACCTACCCGTGGTTTTTTTTTCTTTCTTCTTTATACATACATACTACTACATCTCTTTATCAATCAGTCTATATTAGCAGCAGACACAGTACAGTACGGTAGTTCACGGCTGTAGCTACCTCTGTGTCGGCACTCGGCAGTCCGTCCATAATTGTATACCACCTACCCATGGTTTTTTTTTCTTTCTTCTTTATACATACATACTACTACATCTCTTTATCAACCAGTCTATATTAGCAGCAGACACAGTACAGTACGGTAGTCCACGGCTGTAGCTACCTCTGTGTCGGCACTCGGCAGTCCGTCCATAATTGTATACCACCTACCCGTGCTTTTTTTTTCTTTCTTCTTTATACATACATACTACTACATCTCTTTATCAACCAGTCTATATTAGCAGCAGACACAGTACAGTACGGTAGTTCACGGCTGTAGCTACCTCTGTGTCGGCACTCGGCAGTCCGTCCATAATTGTATACCACCTACCCGTGGTTTTTTTTTCTTTCTTCTTTATACATACATACTACTACATCTCTTTATCAACCAGTCTATATTAGCAGCAGACACAGTACAGTACGGTAGTCCACGGCTGTAGCTACCTCTGTGTCGGCACTCGGCAGTCCGTCCATAATTGTATACTAGTATCCATCCATCTCCATTGTTTACCTGAGGTGCCTTTTAGTTGTGCCTATTAAAATATGGAGAACAAAAATGTTGAGGTTCCAAAATTAGGGAAAGATCAAGATCCACTTCCACCTCGTGCTGAAGCTGCTGCCACTAGTCATGGCCGAGACGATGAAATGCCAGCAACGTCGTCTGCCAAGGCCGATGCCCAATGTCATAGTACAGAGCATGTCAAATCCAAAACACCAAATATCAGTAAAAAAAGGACTCCAAAACCTAAAATAAAATTGTCGGAGGAGAAGCGTAAACTTGCCAATATGCCATTTACCACACGGAGTGGCAAGGAACGGCTGAGGCCCTGGCCTATGTTCATGGCTAGTGGTTCAGCTTCACATGAGGATGGAGGCACTCAGCCTCTCGCTAGAAAAATGAAAAGACTCAAGCTGGCAAAAGCAGTAGCACCGCAAAGAACTGTGCGTTCTTCGAAATCCCAAATCCACAAGGAGAGTCCAATTGTGTCGGTTGCGATGCCTGACCTTCCCAACACTGGACGTGAAGAGCATGCGCCTTCCACCATTTGCACGCCCCCTGCAAGTGCTGGAAGGAGCACCCGCAGTCCAGTTCCTGATAGTCAGATTGAAGATGTCAGTGTTGAAGTACACCAAGATGAGGAGGATATGGGTGTTGCTGGCGCTGGGGAGGAAATTGACCAGGAGGATTCTGATGGTGAGGTGGTTTGTTTAAGTCAGGCACCCGGGGAGACACCTATTGTCCGTGGGAGGAATATGGCCGTTGACATGCCTGGTGAAAATACCAAAAAAATCAGCTCTTCGGTGTGGAGGTATTTCAACAGAAATGCGGACAACAGGTGTCAAGCCGTGTGTTCCCTTTGTCAAGCTGTAATAAGTAGGGGTAAGGACGTTAACCACCTCGGAACATCCTCCCTTATACGTCACCTGCAGCGCATTCATAATAAGTCAGTGACAAGTTCAAAAACTTTGGGTGACAGCGGAAGCAGTCCACTGACCAGTAAATCCCTTCCTCTTGTAACCAAGCTCACGCAAACCACCCCACCAACTCCCTCAGTGTCAATTTCCTCCTTCCCCAGGAATGCCAATAGTCCTGCAGGCCATGTCACTGGCAATTCTAATGATTCCTCTCCTGCCTGGGATTCCTCCGATGCATCCTTGCGTGTAACGCCTACTGCTGCTGGCGCTGCTGTTGTTGCTGCTGGGAGTCGATGGTCATCCCAGAGGGGAAGTCGTAAGACCACTTTTACTACTTCCACGAAGCAATTGACTGTCCAACAGTCCTTTGCGAGGAAGATGAAATATCACAGCAGTCATCCTACTGCAAAGCGGATAACTGAGGCCTTGGCATCCTGGGTGGTGAGAAACGTGGTTCCGGTATCCATCATTACTGCAGAGCCAACTAGAGACTTGTTGGAGGTACTGTGTCCCCGGTACCAAATACCATCTAGGTTCCATTTCTCTAGGCAGGCGATACCGAAAATGTACACAGACCTCAGAAAAAGAGTCACCAGTGTCCTAAAAAATGCAGCTGTACCCAATGTCCACTTAACCACGGACATGTGGACAAGTGGAGCAGGGCAGGGTCAGGACTATATGACTGTGACAGCCCACTGGGTAGATGTATGGACTCCCGCCGCAAGAACAGCAGCGGCGGCACCAGTAGCAGCATCTCGCAAACGCCAACTCTTTCCTAGGCAGGCTACGCTTTGTATCACCGCTTTCCAGAATACGCACACAGCTGAAAACCTCTTACGGCAACTGAGGAAGATCATCGCGGAATGGCTTACCCCAATTGGACTCTCCTGTGGATTTGTGGCATCGGACAACGCCAGCAATATTGTGTGTGCATTAAATATGGGCAAATTCCAGCACGTCCCATGTTTTGCACATACCTTGAATTTGGTGGTGCAGAATTATTTAAAAAACGACAGGGGCGTGCAAGAGATGCTGTCGGTGGCCAGAAGAATTGCGGGACACTTTCGGCGTACAGGCACCACGTACAGAAGAATGGAGCACCACCAAAAACTACTGAACCTGCCCTGCCATCATCTGAAGCAAGTAGTGGTAACGAGGTGTAATTCAACCCTCTATATGCTTCAGAGGTTGGAGGAGCAGCAAAAGGCCATTCAAGCCTATACAATTGAGCACGATATAGGAGGTGGAATGCACCTGTCTCAAGCGCAGTGGAGAATGATTTCAACGTTGTGCAAGGTTCTGCTGCCCTTTGAACTTGCCACACGTGAAGTCAGTTCAGACACTGCCAGCCTGAGTCAGGTCATTCCCCTCATCAGGCTTTTGCAGAAGAAGCTGGAGACATTGAAGGAGGAGCTAACACGGAGCGATTCCGCTAGGCATGTGGGACTTGTGGATGGAGCCCTTAATTCGCTTAACAAGGATTCACGGGTGGTCAATCTGTTGAAATCAGAGCACTACATTTTGGCCACCATGCTCGATCCTAGATTTAAAGCCTACCTTGGATCTCTCTTTCCGGCAGACACAAGTCTGCTGGGGTTGAAAGACCTGCTGGTGAGAAAATTGTCAAGTCAAGCGGAACGCGACCTGTCAACATCTCCTCCTTCACATTCTCCCGCAACTGGGGGTGCGAGGAAAAGGCTCAGAATTCCGAGCCCACCCGCTGGCGGTGATGCAGGGCAGTCTGGAGCGACTGCTGATGCTGACATCTGGTCCGGACTGAAGGACCTGACAACGATTACGGACATGTCGTCTACTGTCACTGCTTATGATTCTCTCCCCATTGAAAGAATGGTGGATGATTATATGAGTGACCGCATCCAAGTAGGCACGTCACACAGTCCATACTTATACTGGCAGGAAAAAGAGGCAATTTGGAGGCCCTTGCACAAACTGGCTTTATTCTACCTAAGTTGCCCTCCCACAAGTGTGTACTCCGAAAGAGTGTTTAGTGCCGCCGCTCACCTTGTCAGCAATCGGCGTACGAGGTTACATCCAGAAAATGTGGAGAAGATGATGTTCATTAAAATGAATTATAATCAATTCCTCCGCGGAGACATTGACCAGCAGCAATTGCCTCCACAAAGTACACAGGGAGCTGAGATGGTGGATTCCAGTGGGGACGAATTGATAATCTGTGAGGAGGGGGATGTACACGGTGATATATCGGAGGATGATGATGAGGTGGACATCTTGCCTCTGTAGAGCCAGTTTGTGCAAGGAGAGATTAATTGCTTCTTTTTTGGGGGGGGTCCAAACCAACCCGTCATATCAGTCACAGTCGTGTGGCAGACCCTGTCACTGAAATGATGGGTTGGTTAAAGTGTGCATGTCCTGTTTTGTTTATACAACATAAGGGTGGGTGGGAGGGCCCAAGGACAATTCAATCTTGCACCTCTTTTTTCTTTTATTTTTCTTTGCGTCATGTGCTGTTTGGGGAGGGTTTTTTGGAAGGGACATCCTGCGTGACACTGCAGTGCCACTCCTAAATGGGCCCGGTGTTTGTGTCGGCCACTAGGGTCGCTTATCTTACTCACACAGTCAGCTACCTCATTGCGCCTCTTTTTTTCTTTGCGTCATGTGCTGTTTGGGGAGGGTTTTTTGGAAGGGCCATCCTGCGTGACACTGCAGTGCCACTCCTAAATGGGCCCGGTGTTTGTGTCGGCCACTACGGTCGCTAATCTTACTCACACAGCTACCTCAATGCGCCTCTTTTTTTCTTTGCGTCATGTGCTGTTTGGGGAGGGTTTTTTGGAAGGGACATCCTGCGTGACACTGCAGTGCCACTCCTAGATGGGCCCGGTGTTTGTGTCGGCCACTAGGGTCGCTAATCTTACTCACACAGCTACCTCATTGCGCCTCTTTTTTTCTTTGCGTCATGTGCTGTTTGGGGAGGGTTTTTTGGAAGGGACATCCTGCGTGACACTGCAGTGCCACTCCTAAATGGGCCCGGTGTTTGTGTCGGCCACTACGGTCGCTAATCTTACTCACACAGCTACCTCATTGCGCCTCTTTTTTTCTTTGCGTCATGTGCTGTTTGGGGAGGGTTTTTTGGAAGGGACATCCTACGTGACACTGCAGTGCCACTCCTAGATGGGCCCGGTGTTTGTGTCGGCCACTAGGGTCGCTAATCTTACTCACACAGCTACCTCATTGCGCCTCTTTTTTTCTTTGCGTCATGTGCTGTTTGGGGAGGGTTTTTTGGAAGGGACATCCTGCGTGACACTGCAGTGCCACTCCTAAATGGGCCCGGTGTTTGTGTCGGCCACTAGGGTCGCTAATCTTACTCACACAGCTACCTCATTGCGCCTCTTTTTTTCTTTGCGTCATGTGCTGTTTGGGGAGGGTTTTTTGGAAGGGACATCCTGCGTGACACTGCAGTGCCACTCCTAGATGGGCCAGGTGTTTGTGTCGGCCACTAGGGTCGCTTAGCTTAGTCATCCAGCGACCTCGGTGCAAATTTTAGGACTAAAAATAATATTGTGAGGTGTGAGGTATTCAGAATAGACTGAAAATGAGTGGAAATTATGGTTTTTGAGGTTAATAATAATATGGGATCAAAATGACCCCCAAATTCTATGATTTAAGCTGTTTTTTAGGGTTTTTTGAAAAAAACACCCGAATCCAAAACACACCCGAATCCGACAAAAAAAATTCGGTGAGGTTTTGCCAAAACGCGGTCGAACCCAAAACACGGCCGCGGAACCGAACCCAAAACCAAAACACAAAACCCGAAAAATTTCAGGCGCTCATCACTAGTGAGGAGTGCATTTCCGTGTCCACAAGCCCACATTGTAAAAATACTTCCCACCCCCCCATCAGAAACAACCCCCCCAGTGGCAAAAGATCCCAGGCATTGTCTACCCACACCCTCTAGTGGTAATAGATCTCAGTGGCAGAGCCCTTTCACCCTGTCATGTCCCACGATATATGCTTTTCATATGCTGTCATGTTACTATTGCAAAGCTTTGCATCTTGTTAAAATTTGTCCCTCCTGATTTCCTGTAGCTAGGTTCTGATGTCATTAGCCCTCCCTCATTCTGTCTCTAGCTCTTTGTGTGTCTGCCATTTTAGCTTTCTTGTTGAGTTCTGGCAAATTATCATCTTTTCCCCTACTGTTTGTGCATAATTACAAGAATATCAGCTTGAAATAAACCCTCATCTGGATTCTTCATACATGCCTCTTCAGTTGAGTTGACACTATCTGACAATGTCTCTTGGTGTAAGTACTGGTTCAATACAGACATACACACAGGAAATGTCTCAGGAGCCTTATACTTACAACCTGGTTATGGAATACAAAAAATGGCGAGCTGCTCAATCAGATAGTGATGTCACTCAGGTGCTAAAAGGGAGGGGTAATGTTTTTTCCTAACCTGGTTATGGAGTCAGAATACACCCCCAGTGTCAATGGGCCCCCCCATTGTTTAGTGCCCCCCCCCATGTGGTACGATGTGTGTAATTTTTAATATATGACACCCTACGACTAAAAATAAATAAATAGAAAAAAATAAATAAATTTGTGGGCTGCCCCTAAACCCCCGTGTCAAAATACGACCCCACTATTTTAGACCACCCAATGTATAGCCCAGCCCCCTCATGTTATGACAGAGTAAAGCGGAGCATAGGCCAGGGATGACTGATCGCCCATCCCTTCTGTGCTGATCTCTGCATAGTCAGTTCTGGGGTGACATTTCGGGAGATATGTTGGCACTTCACTCCCAGGGGTCCATATCAGCTGGAGGAAATCAGTTCTGCATAAGCACAGAATGGATTTCCTCCATGGATGACAACAGGGGAAGCAGTGTGCCAGCCTGACATATGTTATGTGAGCTGGTGTGGTAACGCACTCCTGGCTGCAGTCACATCACATATAAGCTTGTGCCAGGCAAGTGGTTAATTAGACAGACATGATAATGGTAAAGAGTCACAGTATAATATCTGTACAGGTAAATCCAACAACTGACACAGCTCACAGCCCCTCAGTGTGGCTACATACTGTATGTTATACCGGCGGGTGGCATGCCGGCTGTCAATATTCCGAAATCAGCATCCCAACCGCCAGAATGCTGTCAGTGGGGCTAGTGGTAATAGTCCCCTTGTGCGCTTGTCACGCTGCAGGCTTGGTGGCTCGCTGTGCATGCCACAGGATCCATTTCCACTCTATGGTTGCCGTGGACACCCATGAGTGGGAATAGCCCTGGCGCGCCAGAATTCCGTCTGTCGGCTTTGTCGGGTGTTGGGATTTCGGCGTCGGTATCCTGCACGCCGGGATCCTGACAGCAATAATGTTAACTGCAACCACCTCAGTGTATCCGGCAAGAGACCCAGAGGCAAGTCTATTACAGTTCTTACTAGAGATGAGCGCCTGAAATTTTTCGGGTTTTGTGTTTTGGTTTTGGGTTCGGTTCCGCGGCCGTGTTTTGGGTTCGAACGCGTTTTGGCAAAACCTCACCGAATTTTTTTTGTCGGATTCGGGTGTGTTTTGGATTCGGGTGTTTTTTTCAAAAAACACTAAAAAACAGCTTAAATCATAGAATTTGGGGGTCATTTTGATCCCAAAGTATTATTAACCTCAAAAACCATAATTTACACTCATTTTCAGTCTATTCTGAATACCTCACACCTCACAATATTATTTTTAGTCCTAAAATTTGCACCGAGGTCGCTGTGTGAGTAAGATAAGCGACCCTAGTGGCCGACACAAACACCGGGCCCATCTAGGAGTGGCACTGCAGTGTCACGCAGGATGTCCCTTCCAAAAAACCCTCCCCAAACAGCACATGACGCAAAGAAAAAAAGAGGCGCAATGAGGTAGCTGTGTGAGTAAGATTAGCGACCCTAGTGGCCGACACAAACACCGGGCCCATCTAGGAGTGTCACTGCAGTGTCACGCAGGATGGCCCTTCCAAAAAACCCTCCCCAAACAGCACATGACGCAAAGAAAAAAAGAGGCGCAATGAGGTAGCTGTGTGAGTAAGATTAGCGACCCTAGTGGCCGACACAAACACCGGGCCCATCTAGGAGTGGCACTGCAGTGTCACGCAGGATGTCCCTTCCAAAAAACCCTCCCCAAACAGCACATGACGCAAAGAAAAAAAGAGGCGCAATGAGGTAGCTGTGTGAGTAAGATTAGCGACCCTAGTGGCCGACACAAACACCGGGCCCATCTAGGAGTGGCACTGCAGTGTCACGCAGGATGTCCCTTCCAAAAAACCCTCCCCAAACAGCACATGACGCAAAGAAAAAAAGAGGCGCAATGAGGTAGCTGACTGTGTGAGTAAGATTAGCGACCCTAGTGGCCGACACAAACACCGGGCCCATTTAGGAGTGGCACTGCAGTGTCACGCAGGATGTCCCTTCTAAAAAACCCTCCCCAATCAGCACATGATGCAAAGAAAAGAAAAGAAAAAAGAGGTGCAAGATGGAATTGTCCTTGGGTCCTCCCACCCACCCTTATGTTGTATAAACAAAACAGGACATGCACACTTTAACCAACCCATCATTTCAGTGACAGGGTCTGCCACACGACTGTGACTGATATGACGGGTTGGTTTGGACCCCCCCCAAAAAAGAAGCAATTAATCTCTCCTTGCACAAACTGGCTCTACAGAGGCAAGATGTCCACCTCATCATCACCCTCCGATATATCACCGTGTACATCCCCCTCCTCACAGATTATCAATTCGTCCCCACTGGAATCCACCATCTCAGCTCCCTGTGTACTTTGTGGAGGCAATTGCTGCTGGTCAATGTCTCCGCGGAGGAATTGATTATAATTCATTTTAATGAACATCATCTTCTCCACATTTTCTGGATGTAACCTCGTACGCCGATTGCTGACAAGGTGAGCGGCGGCACTAAACACTCTTTCGGAGTACACACTTGTGGGAGGGCAACTTAGGTAGAATAAAGCCAGTTTGTGCAAGGGCCTCCAAATTGCCTCTTTTTCCTGCCAGTATAAGTACGGACTGTGTGACGTGCCTACTTGGATGCGGTCACTCATATAATCCTCCACCATTCTATCAATGTTGAGAGAATCATATGCAGTGACAGTAGACGACATGTCCGTAATCGTTGTCAGGTCCTTCAGTCCGGACCAGATGTCAGCATCAGCAGTCGCTCCAGACTGCCCTGCATCACCGCCAGCGGGTGGGCTCGGAATTCTGAGCCTTTTCCTCGCACCCCCAGTTGCGGGAGAATGTGAAGGAGGAGATGTTGACAGGTCGCGTTCCGCTTGACTTGACAATTTTGTCACCAGCAGGTCTTTCAACCCCAGCAGACTTGTGTCTGCCGGAAAGAGAGATCCAAGGTAGGCTTTAAATCTAGGATCGAGCACGGTGGCCAAAATGCAGTGCTCTGATTTCAACAGATTGACCACCCGTGAATCCTTGTTAAGCGAATTAAGGGCTCCATCCACAAGTCCCACATGCCTAGCGGAATCGCTCCGTGTTAGCTCCTCCTTCAATGTCTCCAGCTTCTTCTGCAAAAGCCTGATGAGGGGAATGACCTGACTCAGGCTGGCAGTGTCTGAACTGACTTCACGTGTGGCAAGTTCAAAGGGCATCAGAACCTTGCACAACGTTGAAATCATTCTCCACTGCGCTTGAGACAGGTGCATTCCACCTACTATATCGTGCTCAATTGTATAGGCTTTAATGGCTTTTTGCTGCTCCTCCAACCTCTGAAGCATATAGAGGGTTGAATTCCACCTCGTTACCACTTCTTGCTTCAGATGATGGCAGGGCAGGTTCAGTAGTTTTTGGTGGTGCTCCAGTCTTCTGTACATGGTGCCTGTACGCCGAAAGTGTCCCGCAATTCTTCTGGCCACCGACAGCATCTCTTGCACGCCCCTGTCGTTTTTTAAAAAATTCTGCACCACCAAATTCAAGGTATGTGCAAAACATGGGACGTGCTGGAATTTGCCCATATTTAATGCACAAACAATATTGCTGGCGTTGTCCGATGCCACAAATCCACAGGAGAGTCCAATTGGGGTAAGCCATTCCTCTATGATCTTCCTCAGTTGCCGTAAGAGGTTTTCAGCTGTGTGCGTATTCTGGAAAGCGGTGATACAAAGCGTAGCCTGCCTAGGAAAGAGTTGGCGTTTGCGAGATGCTGCTACTGGTGCCGCCGCTGCTGTTCTTGCGGCGGGAGTCCATACATCTACCCAGTGGGCTGTCACAGTCATATAGTCCTGACCCTGCCCTGCTCCACTTGTCCACATGTCCGTGGTTAAGTGGACATTGGGTACAACTGCATTTTTTAGGACACTGGTGAGTCTTTTTCTGACGTCCGTGTACATTCTCGGAATCGCCTGCCTAGAGAAGTGGAACCTAGATGGTATTTGGTAACGGGGGCACACTGCCTCAATAAATTGTCTAGTTCCCTGTGAACTAACGGCGGATACCGGACGCACGTCTAACACCAACATAGTTGTCAAGGCCTCAGTTATCCGCTTTGCAGCAGGATGACTGCTGTGATATTTAATCTTCCTCGCAAAGGACTGTTGAACAGTCAATTGCTTACTGGAAGTAGTACAAGTGGGCTTACGACTTCCCCTCTGGGATGACCATCGACTCCCAGCAGCAACAACAGCAGCGCCAGCAGCAGTAGGCGTTACACGCAAGGATGCATCGGAGGAATCCCAGGCAGGAGAGGAATCGTCAGAATTGCCAGTGACATGGCCTGCAGGACTATTGGCATTCCTGGGGAAGGAGGAAATTGACACTGAGGGAGTTGGTGGGGTGGTTTGCGTGAGCTTGGTTACAAGAGGAAGGGATTTACTGGTCAGTGGACTGCTTCCGCTGTCACCCAAAGTTTTTGAACTTGTCACTGACTTATTATGAATGCGCTGCAGGTGACGTATAAGGGAGGATGTTCCGAGGTGGTTAACGTCCTTACCCCTACTTATTACAGCTTGACAAAGGGAACACACGGCTTGACACCTGTTGTCCACATTTCTGGTGAAATACCTCCACACCGAAGAGCTGATTTTTTTGGTATTTTCACCTGGCATGTCAACGGCCATATTCCTCCCACGGACAACAGGTGTCTCCCCGGGTGCCTGACTTAAACAAACCACCTCACCATCAGAATCCTCCTGGTCAATTTCCTCCCCAGCGCCAGCAACACCCATATCCTCCTCATCCTGGTGTACTTCAACACTGACATCTTCAATCTGACTATCAGGAACTGGACTGCGGGTGCTCCTTCCAGCACTTGCAGGGGGCGTGCAAATGGTGGAAGGCGCATGCTCTTCACGTCCAGTGTTGGGAAGGTCAGGCATCGCAACCGACACAATTGGACTCTCCTTGTGGATTTGGGATTTCGAAGAATGCACAGTTCTTTGCTGTGCTGCTTTTGCCAGCTTGAGTCTTTTCATTTTTCTAGCGAGAGGCTGAGTGCTTCCATCCTCATGTGAAGCTGAACCACTAGCCATGAACATAGGCCAGGGCCTTAGCCGTTCCTTGCCACTCCGTGTCGTAAATGGCATATTGGCAAGTTTACGCTTCTCCTCCGACAATTTTATTTTAGGTTTTGGAGTCCTTTTTTTTCTGATATTTGGTGTTTTGGATTTGACATGCTCTGTACTATGACATTGGGCATCGGCCTTGGCAGACGACGTTGCTGGCATTTCATCGTCTCGGCCATGACTAGTGGCAGCAGCTTCAGCACGAGGTGGAAGTGGATCTTGATCTTTCCCTAATTTTGGAACCTCAACATTTTTGTTCTCCATATTTTAATAGGCACAACTAAAAGGCACCTCAGGTAAACAATGGAGATGGATACTAGTATACAATTATGGACTGCCTGCCGAGTGCAGACACAGAGGTAGCCACAGCCGTGAACTACCGTACTGTACTGTGTCTGCTGCTAATATAGACTGGTTGATAAAGAGATGTCTATGTAACTATGTATGTATAAAGAAGAAAGAAAAAAAAACCACGGTTAGGTGGTATACAATTATGGACGGACTGCCTGCCGAGTGCAGACACAGAGGTAGCCACAGCCGTGAACTACCGTACTGTACTGTGTCTGCTGCTAATAATATAGACTGGTTGATAAAGAGATGTCGTAGTAGTATGTATGTATAAAGAAGAAAGAAAAAAAAACCACGGTTAGGTGGTATACAATTATGGACGGACTGCCTGCCGAGTGCAGACACAGAGGTAGCCACAGCCGTGAACTACCGTACTGTACTGTGTCTGCTGCTAATATAGACTGGTTGATAAAGAGATGTCTATGTAACTATGTATGTATAAAGAAGAAAGAAAAAAAAACCACGGTTAGGTGGTATACAATTATGGACGGACTGCCTGCCGAGTGCAGACACAGAGGTAGCCACAGCCGTGAACTACCGTACTGTACTGTGTCTGCTGCTAATATAGACTGGTTGATAAAGAGATGTCTATGTAACTATGTATGTATAAAGAAGAAAGAAAAAAAAACCACGGTTAGGTGGTATACAATTATGGACGGACTGCCTGCCGAGTGCAGACACAGAGGTAGCCACAGCCGTGAACTACCGTACTTTACTGTGTCTGCTGCTAATATAGACTGGTTGATAAAGAGATGTCTATGTAACTATGTATGTATAAAGAAGAAAGAAAAAAAAAACCACGGTTAGGTGGTATACAATTATGGACGGACTGCCTGCCGAGTGCAGACACAGAGGTAGCCACAGCCGTGAACTACCGTACTGTACTGTGTCTGCTGCTAATATAGACTGGTTGATAAAGAGATGTCGCAGTAGTATGTATGTATAAAGAAGAAAAAAAAACCACGGTTAGGTGGTATACAATTATGGACGGACTGCCTGCCGAGTGCAGACACAGAGGTAGCCACAGCCGTGAACTACCGTACTGTGTCTGCTGCGACTGGATGATAAATGATATAAAAAATATATATATATCACTACTGCAGCCGGACAGGTATATATTATATATTATATAATGACGGACCTGCTGGACACTGTCTGTCAGCAGAATGAGTTTTATTTTTATAGAATAAAAACAACAACAACACACAAGTGAAGTCACACGACGAGTGTTTAACTTTTTCAGGCAATCACAATATAAGTATACTACTAACTATACTGGTGGTCAGTGTGGTCAGGTCACTGGTCAGTCACACTGGCAGTGACACTCCTGCAGCAAAAGTGTGCACTGTTTAATTTTAATATAATATTATGTACTCCTGGCTCCTGCTATAACCTATAACTGGCACTGCAGTGCTCCCCAGTCTCCCCCACAATTATAAGCTGTGTGAGCTGAGCAGTCAGACAGATATATAATATATATAGATGATGCAGCACACTGGGCTGAGCCTGAGCAGTGCACACAGATATGGTATGTGACTGAGTCACTGTGTGTATCGCTTTTTTCAGGCAGAGAACGGATATATTAAATAAACTGCACTGTCTGGTGGTCACTCACTATATAATATTATGTACTCCTGGCTCCTGCTATAACCTATAACTGGCACTGCAGTGCTCCCCAGTCTCCCCCACAATTATAAGCTGTGTGAGCTGAGCAGTCATACAGATATATAATATATATAGATGATGCAGCACACTGGGCTGAGCCTGAGCAGTGCACACAGATATGGTATGTGACTGAGTCACTGTGTGTATCGCTTTTTTCAGGCAGAGAACGGATATATTAAATAAACTGCACTGTCTGGTGGTCACTCACTAGTAAACTCTCTGCACTCTCTACACTTCTACAGTACTCCTCCTAGTCCTAAGCTCCAGTAAATCTCTCTCTCTTATAATCTAAATGGAGAGGACGCCAGCCACGTCCTCTCACTATCAATCTCAATGCACGTGTGAAAATGGCGGCGACGCGCGGCTCCTTATATAGAATCTGAGTCTCGCGAGAATCCGACAGCGTCATGATGACGTTCGGGCGCGCTCGGGTTAACCGAGCAAGGCGGGAGGATCCGAGTCTGCTCGGACCCGTGAAAAAAACCATGAAGTTCGGGCGGGTTCGGATTCAGAGAAACCGAACCCGCTCATCTCTAGTTCTTACCTCACTGGGTGGATGTTGGTAGAAGAGGTGACTGCAGACGGTGATCATAATGCAGACTGGACTGGATGTGGACCAGGTGTATACTGGAGCAATGTACCAAAGGATATGCTACTAGATGTCAGCTAACAAAGTAAATACTGTAGGAAGGGAAGCTTGCAGATGTGCCAATATAAGACGTCTCCAACTCAGCCAGGAATGAATGCCGAGAACCTGGAAGCCAGTCTGCAAACAGGAACATGGATGGCCGACTGGGAGCTGGACTGGAGTCTTGGCCAGAAATCAGAACCAGGGATGGTAGTAAGTTATAACCAGGAAAAGAACCAGGAAATGTAGCAGTTATATGAGAAGACTGAGCCAGAGCATACAGCACAGGAACCATAGAGGCTGTATGATAGACAAGATCAAGAAATTGAAAGCACAGGATTCTACACTGGGAACAAATGCTATCACTGGAGCAGTAGAGTGTCAGGACAGAGCTTAAATACTATGCATAGCCAATCAGCACCATTAGGTGACCATGCCTGCATAGCAGCAGCTCAACTTAATTAAAAGCAAGCTCTTACATGCAGGGTAATACCACAGCAGAAACTGACATTCTCACTAGAGATGAGCGGGTTCGGTTTCTCTGAATCCGAACCCGCCAGAACTTCATGTTTTTTTTCACGGGTCCGAGCGACTCGGATCTTCCCGCCTTGCTCGGTTAACCCGAGCGCGCCCGAACGTCATCATGACGCTGTCGGATTCTCGCGAGGCTCGGATTCTATCGCGAGACTCGGATTCTATATAAGGAGCCGCGCGTCGCCGCCATTTTCACACGTGCATTGAGATTGATAGGGAGAGGACGTGGCTGGCGTCCTCTCCGTTTAGAATTAGAATAGATTAGAGAGACACTTGATTTACTAATTTTGGGGAGCATTAGGAGTACTCAGTAGTGTACAGTGCAGAGTTTTGCTGATAGTGACCAGTGACCACCACTTTTATTTATAATCCGTTCTCTGCCTGAAAAAAGCGATACACAGCACACAGTGACTCAGTCACATACCATATCTGTGTGCACTGCTCAGGCTCAGGCCAGTGTGCTGCATCATCTATTATCTATATATAATATTATATATATCTGTCTGACTGCTCAGCTCACACAGCTTATAATTGTGGGGGAGACTGGGGAGCACTACTGCAGTGCCAGTTATAGGTTATAGCAGGAGCCAGGAGTACATAATATAATCCGTTCTCTGCCTGAAAAAAGCGATACACAGCACACAGTGACTCAGTCACATACCATATCTGTGTGCACTGCTCAGGCTCAGGCCAGTGTGCTGCATCATCTATTATCTATATATAATATTATATATATCTGTCTGACTGCTCAGCTCACACAGCTTATAATTGTGGGGGAGACTGGGGAGCACTACTGCAGTGCCAGTTATAGGTTATAGCAGGAGCCAGGAGTACATAATATATTATATAGTGAGTGACCACCAGACACACAGTGCAGTTTATTTAATATATCCGTTCTCTGCCTGAAAAAAGCGATACACACAGTGACTCAGTCAGTCACATACCATATCTGTGTGCACTGCTCAGGCTCAGGCCAGTGTGCTGCATCATCTATATATATTATATATCTGTCTGACTGCTCAGCTCACACAGCTTATAATTGTGGGGGAGACTGGGGAGCACTACTGCAGTGCCAGTTATAGGTTATAGCAGGAGCCAGGAGTACATAATATTATATTAAAATTAAACAGTGCACACTTTTGCTGCAGGAGTGCCACTGCCAGTGTGACTAGTGACCAGTGACCTGACCACCAGTATATAATATTAGTAGTATACTATCTCTTTATCAACCAGTCTATATTAGCAGCAGACACAGTACAGTGCGGTAGTTCACGGCTGTGGCTACCTCTGTGTCGGCACTCGGCAGCCCGTCCATAATTGTATATACCAGTGACCTAACCGTGGTTTTTTTTTCTTTCTTTATACATACATACTAGTTACGAGTATACTATCTCTTTATCAACCAGTCTATATATTAGCAGCAGACACAGTACAGTGCGGTAGTTCACGGCTGTGGCTACCTCTGTGTCGGCACTCGGCAGCCCGTCCATAATTGTATATACCACCTAACTGTGGTTTTTTTTTCTTTCTTTATACATACATACTAGTTACGAGTATACTATCTCTTTATCAACCAGTCTATATTAGCAGCAGACACAGTACAGTGCGGTAGTTCACGGCTGTGGCTACCTCTGTGTCGGCACTCGGCAGCCCGTCCATAATTGTATACCACCTAACCTTTTTCTTTGCATCATGTGCTGTTTGGGGAGGGTTTTTTGGAAGGGCCATCCTGCGTGACACTGCAGTGCCACTCCTAGATGGGCCCGGTGTTTGTGTCGGCCACTAGGGTCGCTAATCTTACTCACACAGCTACCTCATTGCGCCTCTTTTTTTCTTTGCGTCATGTGCTGTTTGGGGAGGGTTTTTTGGAAGGGCCATCCTGCGTGACACTGCAGTGCCACTCCTAGATGGGCCCGGTGTTTGTGTCGGCCACTAGGGTCGCTAATCTTACTCACACAGCTACCTCATTGCGCCTCTTTTTTTCTTTGCGTCATGTGCTGTTTGGGGAGGGTTTTTTGGAAGGGACATCCTGCGTGACACTGCAGTGCCACTCCTAGATGGGCCCGGTGTTTGTGTCGGCCACTAGGGTCGCTTATCTTACTCACACAGCGACCTCGGTGCAAATTTTAGGACTAAAAATAATATTGTGAGGTGTGAGGTATTCAGAATAGACTGAAAATGAGTGTAAATTATGGTTTTTGAGGTTAATAATACTTTGGGATCAAAATGACCCCCAAATTCTATGATTTAAGCTGTTTTTTAGTGTTTTTGGAAAAAAACACCCGAATCCAAAACACACCCGAATCCGACAAAAAAAATTCGGTGAGGTTTTGCCAAAACGCGTTCGAACCCAAAACACGGCCGCGGAACCGAACCCAAAACCAAAACACAAAACCCGAAAAATTTCAGGCGCTCATCTCTAATTCTCACACATGCAGGCAGCACACCTGCATAGCAGCTGAGAATGATTGAAAACGCACACACAGAAAGTCAATGAATGACACTGATAACAAGGTAGAATCCTAGCAACTTCCATTGCTAGGATTCTGTAGCAATATATATAAAAGGAATTAATGTCTGCAAACACTGAAGCAGAAAAATAAATTGGATGAGAGTGCAAGTCTAATTGTAAATGTTTTTCAAGCATAAACATACATAAAAAATAAATCCTATAATCAGGGCCATCTTAGCAGCGTTGTAGGCCCTAGGCAAAGCAATGCACTGGGGACCCTAACCACCCATTCATGGGAATAAATAAATAAAAATATTCCAATTTACGGGAAGTGAATGGCAGCATTCTCTACTTGCCTCCAAAGAAGTACTGTAGGCCATACATGCCGACATTCTGGCTGCTCTCTCCGGGAGAGAGCAGCCAGGTCGGCTTAGCAGGGGGGCAGGGGAGGGCTGTGATGTGAGGAAGGGGTGGATCGGAGGCAGGATGGGGGCAGGGCAGGGCGGAGGCAGGATGGGGGCAGGGTTACAGTGACACCTCCTTTAAGCCATGCCCCCACTCTGTAATGCCACGATCACCGGCATTATACAGCAGGGGGCGTGGCTATGATGACACGATTCAGCAAGCATCGCGTCATCGACTGCCTGGACCGCCCACATTACACACTAAGTGGGCGGACGGGCAGGGGCAACCTCAAGAATCGGGAGACTTGCCTGCCCTTCCAGGGGGCCTGGAGGGTCACCCGATTTTTGGGAGCCTCCCGGCCATTCCGGGAGAGTATGCAAGTATGCTGTAGGCACCAGTCCGGGGTGCTGATGCCCCCCCCCCTCCCTGACCCTGATTGAAGGCACCTAGAATCTTGCGGCCTAGTGCAGTTGTCCAGTGTGCCCATATGTTAAGATGTCCTGCCTATAATAATGGACCAATAAATGAGAGAGTTAAAAAATTAATTGCAGAATGGAGAAAGCTCCTTTAGATATGTATTTTGCTTGTACGCTCAAAGGAGGGAAAAGGGCAAGAAATAGGTAGTTTGGCCTAAGCAAATCATTAACTCTTACAGCTATGCAGTTATTCTTCAACCATTAAGACAGATCCCTGATTCAGATGGCATCCACCTTGGTGTGCTAAAATAACTAAAAGTCCAATAAACGATAAACAACTATATATGCAATTGCGGTCGAATTGCCGAAAATGTCGAAAAATGGGTCATTTTCGACACAGAAAACCTGTCGGATGCGATTCGACAATGCAATACAGTACTTTTCGACTAAAAACCTACCGTTTCATTTTCGACTTTTGGCAATTCGACATTTTTTCAATTCGAAATGTCTGCAATGTTAAAATGCGGCTTTTCGACAAAAGTATATTCAATTGAAGAATGTCGATTCGACAATAGTGCTTTTCGACAGTCATTTCGTCAATTTCATTCCGCCTCATTTTTCTGTCGTGATCTAATAATTTTTTTTTAAAACATGTATTTTTTGGTGCTTTTTTTTTTATTGCTAATAGCATATCTATTTATATTTGAAGGGATTATCTACTTGGTTTGTCTATTTAGGAGCTTGTGTCTATTTAGGAGCTATTATGGTATTATGGTATTATTTAATCGTTTTTTTAAAAGAATATTTTTTTTTTACTAACTACAATAATATGTTTTTGTTTTTTTTCAGTTGGAAAGGGTAAGCATAACCAGCCTCGGGCTCTTTGAGCCGGTCCTGGTTGTAAAAATATGGGGGGGAAAATTACAGGGGTTTCCCCGTATTTTAACAACCAGCACCGGGCTCTGCGTCTGGTCCTGGTGCCAAAAATACGTGGGACAAATGACGTAGGGGTCCCCTGTATTTTTCACACAAGCACCGGGCTCCACTAGCCAGAGAGATAATGCCACAGCCGGGGGACACTTTTATATTGGTCCCTGCGGCCGTGGTATTAAATCTCCAACTAGTCACCCCTGCCAGGGGTACCCTGGAGGAGTGGGGACCCCTTAAATCAAGGGGTCCCCCCCTCCAGCCACCCAAGGGCCAGGGGTGAAGCTCGAGGCTGTCCCCCCCATCCAAGGGCGGCGGATGGGGGGCTGATAGCCAGAGTGTAAAATGAAAGAATATTTATTTTGTAGAAGAACTGCAAGTCCCAGCAAGCCTCCCCCGCAAGCTGGTACTTGGAGAACCACAAGTACCAACATGCGGGGGGAAAACAGGCCCGCTGGTACCTGTAGTTCTACTACGGTCTCCTTCTCCACATAGAATCCATGGGGTACCTGTAAATAAAATTATACTCACAACAATCCAGTGTAGATCGGTCCTCTTCTCGTTTGTAATCCACGTACTTGGCAAAATAAAAACACGAAAAACACGGACCACGCATTGAAAGGGGTCCCATGTTTACACATGGGACCCCTTTCCCCGACTGGCGGGACCCCCCGTGACTGCTGTCAAAGAGGGTCCCTTCAGCCAATCAGGGAGCGCCACGTCATGGCACTCTCCTGATTGGCTGTGCGCGCCTGAGCTGTCAATCAGGCGGCGCACTCGAGATACAATGTAGCGCATAGGCGCTCCATTATATCCAATGGTGGGAACTTTGCAGTCAGCGGTAGACCACAAGAGTGACCCCACATAACCTCGCGGTCTAATGGGTGAGACCATTTGCACTGAAAGGCAGGAGGGTGTGTGTGTGTAGATTTAACATGTGCAGAGAGAGTTAGATTTGGGTGGGGTGTGTTCAAACTGAAATCTATGTTGCAATGAAAAATAAAGTAGCCAGTATTTATTTACCCTGCACAGAAAAAATATAACCCACCAAAATCTAACTCTCTCTGCACTTTATATCTGCCACCCCCCCTTGCAGTGCACATGGTTTTGCCCATTAGCTTAAAAATTTGCTGCTGCAATCAGATCTGAATTACCCCCAAAATTGGAACCAGGAAAGTACAGGACTATGGGCGGTATTCAATTGTTTCAAAAGTCAGTTGGGTGTCTGTTTTTTTCCTATCTAATAGACAGCAAAAAACAGACACCCAACCGACTTTTCGAACAATTGAACATCCTCCTATGAGTCTGACTTATGTTGTAGCTGAATTAATTGAGTGTATTATGAGGGATGCTATTCTAAAATATATTGTATGTTTGATCATATGTGTCAGCATGGTTTCCTTAAGAGCTGGTCACATGTAACAAATATTTGTTTTTATGAGGAGATAAGTTTCACACTGTATACTGGTAGTGCAGTTTATGTGATATATTTGAATTTTGCAAAAGCATTTGATACTGTCACACATAACAGTAGGTAACGGACAGAAAATAAAGGACAATTATAAATGTTATACATTCAGATTGGGCTCAGATCATTCCGAGTGGCTTGAAAACTAGGTTTGTTTCTATTAGAAAGGAAAGTTCTTAGATGTGACCTAATTACTATGTATACAATGGATCACCAGATGACAAGGGTTCATCTGTAAGGAAAGATGGTTTCACCATGGGCAGAGGAGAGGGTTATTTACTGTAAGGGTGGTTAAGTTGTGGAATTCACTCAAGAAATTGTACATTTTACTATAATGAGTACAGAGCATTAGGAGGGGTAATGATCCAGCAAATTATCAGATGATATTTAGGGTCACAAATTATTATTTTGCCCTGTGAGACTAACTTGCCAACACTTAGGACTTTATTTTTCCTCAACCTGAATCTGCAAATTTAGAATGGATGTAAGACAGATTCAGCTTAAGCTACCACTAAATCTGCTTAGAGTGTAGGGCATGTCATGCTAGTTTATTGCATTCCAGCCAGCAAGCAAGCATTTATTTATACTGTAGATAAAACACATGCATGTTACCTCAAGCCATAAAACTCATGTTCCATGTCAAGCTAGATGGCAACTCCTTTGTCTAACTAGGTGAAGTAGTTCTATAGTATAAGAAATGGCCTTTTCCTCCCAAAGTCCAAAGGGGATAATATAAGTTACTGTAGAATATAATTTTCCTTGTGAATTTGTTCAGTCTTTTGTTTGATAGAGTTCTATTATAAGATTCCTAATAATAATAATAATAATAATAATAATAATAATAATAATAATAATAATAATAATTCCATTTCTATAGCCTATTGTATACACTCTCATGCTACTGTTAGTGGTACAAAATTAAACCTGACACATTATCCCCGGTAAGTTGTAGTTTTGGTGGGCTTTCCTTGTAACGTAGAATGAACAGCAAGAACTTAGGGGTATATTTACTAAGCAGTGGATTTCCATACCCTTGATTTTTGCAGATTTTGCCAGAAGGACAATTTATATATATGTATATAAATGTTTTTATTGCAAAAAAGGATACACATGAACTTGTATTATCTCTGAACAACATAGGTGTCCTTTGCTTTTTTATTTAAACATTATAATTCGAGACATGCATATATCATAATTACAAAATAAGGTAACGCAATATAGAAAGTGAAATATAACATTGTTTTCCGTTGTAAATATTGTCTAAACCAATATAGTTTTTGCTTAGTGCGTCAAAATGATAAAACAAACACAGTAGGAATTGCAAATAATCATTTGCATAACATTGAATGTGGAAAAGAGGTGCCATTGAGTAATTAGTGCCTACGAGGAAACCGTAATGAGACTAATTTATCCATTTGCTTAGATGTGAAGTACATGGAACTGATAACAGTAAAGGACGATAATATTTAATGCAATACAAGCCTATATTTGCATTTATTATTATTGCCCAGGTAAATATGGCAGGCACAATTGGAAAAAATTCAGCGTCTTGTGGGTCTCCAAGCTAGTGCTTAGTAAATAAACCCATTAGTGTTTAGCAAGTTGCCTTCTCATTAGTTTATCTGTTATCTATATTGTCAATATCTCCTAGACATCCATCTATGGCTCCAACGGACTGCAGCCTATTTATAGTAATTTGTGCAATAATCAATCACTCTGCTGTGTGATTTACTTTATAGTAACAGCCACATGCTTTGAAGTGTGGGACATACAGGACCATGTTAATGCACATTAGTGACACAGGTTTGTGTTAGGAGGAGTGTTCTGCAAGAGGCCAGATGGAGACCAGCGCCCCCAGGTTCATGAAAAAAGGAGACCGCAATAAAAAAATGGTTTATGTGCATGTTATATATGTAATATATGCATACTGTATATAGAAAATTACCAACTACAGGTTGAGTATCCCATATCCAAATATTCCGAAATACGGAATATTCCGAAATACGGAATTTTTTGAGTGAGAGTGAGAAAGTGAAACCTTTGTTTTTGATGGCTCAATGTACACAAACTTTGTTTAATACACAAATTTATTAAAAATATTGTATTAAATGACCTTCAGGCTGTGTGTATAAGGTGTATATGAAACATAAATGAATTGTGTGAATGTAAACACACTTTGTTTAATGCACAAAGTTATAAAAAATATTGGCTAAAATTACCTTCAGTCTGTGTGTATAAGGTGTATATGTAACATAAATGCATTCTGTGCTTAGATTTAGGTCCCATCACCATGATATCTCATTATGCTATGCAATTATTCCAAAATACGGAAAAATCCCATATCCAAAATACCTCTGGTCCCAAGCATTTTGGATAAGGGATACTCAACCTGTATAACAATGTATTACTGTATTTTACTCTTATCTTGTATAGTGGCATTCTGAAAAATGGTATTACTGCAAAGGCCTGTACATATTAAATGCATTTGCTCTAATAAAAACCAGGTAACACGCTGTGTTGATTGGTAGCTGTTCAGGCATGCATTATTTACTTTGTAATTTGGCTTACACAGAAATGTTAAACATAAACCAAAATCGGCAGAGCCATAAACTCAGTGGCCTAGTTTACAGTGCTACATACAACACAGAGAGATGGGTTTTATGGACTGGAAAAAGCACTATATTTTATGCAATCCCTAAAACATTAAACAAATTTTCCCTCGACTGCTTAAAAAACATCAATATCATACCAGAAAAAAATTGGATTTTATTTCTGTAGATCGAGTTTCTTATTAAATATATATCAATTGTAAATTGTAATGGTATAATTATATTCTTCATAATATTAAGCTTTTGGTTCATCAGTCATTAGTTATTATTGTATTATTCAGTTTGTCTTTTATAATAGTGTAATACAGGTTTATAGTAGAGATGAGCGGGTTCGGTTCCTCGGAATCCGAACCCGCCCGAACTTCAGCTTTTTTTACACGGATCCGAGCGACTCGGATCTTCCCGCCTTGCTCGGTTAACCCGAGCGCGCCCGAACGTCATCATGACGCTGTCGGATTCTCGCGAGGCTCGGATTCTATCGCGAGACTCGGATTCTATATAAGGAGCCGCGCGTCGCCGCCATTTTCACACGTGCATTGAGATTGATAGGGAGAGGACGTGGCTGGCGTCCTCTCCATTTAGATTAGAAGAGAGAGAGTGAGATTGAGACAGAGACACTTGATTTACTGGAGCTTAGGAGTACTAGAAAGTGCAGAGTTTACTAGTGACTGACCACTGACCAGTGACCACCAGTGCAGTTTTATTTAATATAATCCGTTCTCTGCCTGAAAAAAACGATACACAGTGACTCAGTCACATACCATATCTGTGCTCAGCCCAGTGTGCTGCATCATCTATGTATAATATCTGACTGTGCTCACACAGCTTAATTGTGGGGGAGACTGGGGAGCAGTTATAGGTTATAGCAGGAGCCAGGAGTACATACATATTATTAAAATTAAACAGTGCACACTTTTGCTGCAGGAGTGCCACTGCCAGTGTGACTGACCAGTGACCTGACCACACTGACCACCAGTATAGTATACTATATTGTGATTGCCTGAAAAAGTTAAACACTCGTCGTGTGACTTGTGTGGTGTTTTTTTATTCTATAAAAAACTCATTCTGCTGACAGACAGTGTCCAGCAGGTCCGTCATTATATAATATATACCTGTCCGGCTGCAGTAGTGATATATATATATATTTTTTATATCATTATTTATCATCCAGTCGCAGCAGACACAGTACGGTAGTCCACGGCTGTAGCTACCTCTGTGTCGGCACTCGGCAGTCCATCCATAATTGTATACCACCTACCCGTGGTTTTTTTTTTCTTTCTTCTTTATACATACTACATCTCATTATCATCCAGTCTATATTAGTAGCAGACACAGTACAGTACGGTAGTCCACGGCTGTAGCTACCTCTGTGTCGGCACTCGGCAGTCCATCCATAATTGTATACCACCTACCCGTGGTTTTTTTCTTCTTCTTTATACATACTACATCTCATTATCATCCAGTCTATATTAGCAGCAGACACAGTACAGTACGGTAGTCCACGGCTGTAGCTACCTCTGTGTCGGCACTCGGCAGTCCATCCATAATTGTATACCACCTACCCGTGGTTTTTTTTTCTTTCTTCTTTATACATACTACATCTCATTATCAACCAGTCTATATTAGCAGCAGACACAGTACAGTACGGTAGTCCACGGCTGTAGCTACCTCTGTGTCGGCACTCGGCAGTCCGTCCATAATTGTATACCACCTACCCGTGGTTTTTTTTTCTTTCTTCTTTATACATACTACATCTCATTATCATCCAGTCTATATTAGCAGCATACACAGTACAGTACGGTAGTCCACGGCTGTAGCTACCTCTGTGTCGGCACTCGGCAGTCCATCCATAATTGTATACCACCTACCCGTGGTTTTTTTTCTTTCTTCTTTATACATACTACATCTCATTATCAACCAGTCTATATTAGCAGCAGACACAGTACAGTACGGTAGTCCACGGCTGTAGCTACCTCTGTGTCGGCACTCGGCAGTCCGTCCATAATTGTATACCACCTACCCGTGGTTTTTTTTCTTTCTTCTTTATACATACTACATCTCATTATCATCCAGTCTATATTAGCAGCAGACACAGTACAGTACGGTAGTCCACGGCTGTAGCTACCTCTGTGTCGGCACTCGGCAGTCCATCCATAATTGTATACCACCTACCCGTGGTTTTTTTCTTCTTCTTTATACATACTACATCTCATTATCATCCAGTCTATATTAGCAGCAGACACAGTACAGTACGGTAGTCCACGGCTGTAGCTACATCTGTGTCGGCACTCGGCAGTCCATCCATAATTGTATACCACCTACCCGTGGTTTTTTTTTCTTTCTTCTTTATACATACTACATCTCATTATCAACCAGTCTATATTAGCAGCAGACACAGTACAGTACGGTAGTCCACGGCTGTAGCTACCTCTGTGTCGGCACTCGGCAGTCCGTCCATAATTGTATACCACCTACCCGTGGTTTTTTTTTCTTTCTTCTTTATACATACTACATCTCATTATCAACCAGTCTATATTACCAGCAGACACAGTACAGTACGGTAGTCCACGGCTGTAGCTACCTCTGTGTCGGCACTCGGCAGTCCGTCCATAATTGTATACCACCTACCCGTGGTTTTTTTTTCTTTCTTCTTTATACATACTACATCTCATTATCATCCAGTCTATATTAGCAGCAGACACAGTACAGTACGGTAGTCCACGGCTGTAGCTACCTCTGTGTCGGCACTCGGCAGTCCATCCATAATTGTATACCACCTACCCGTGGTTTTTTTTTCTTTCTTCTTTATACATACTACATCTCATTATCAACCAGTCTATATTAGCAGCAGACACAGTACAGTACGGTAGTCCACGGCTGTAGCTACCTCTGTGTCGGCACTCGGCAGTCCATCCATAATTGTATACTAGTATCCATCCATCTCCATTGTTTACCTGAGGTGCCTTTTAGTTGTGCCTATTAAAATATGGAGAACAAAAATGTTGAGGTTCCAAAATTAGGGAAAGATCAAGATCCACTTCCACCTCGTGCTGAAGCTGCTGCCACTAGTCATGGCTGAGACGATGAAATGCCAGCAACGTCGTCTGCCAAGGCCGATGCCCAATGTCATAGTACAGAGCATGTCAAATCCAAAACACCAAATATCAGTAAAAAAAGGACTCCAAAACCTAAAATAAAATTGTCGGAGGAGAAGCGTAAACTTGCCAATATGCCATTTACCACACGGAGTGGCAAGGAACGGCTGAGGCCCTGGCCTATGTTCATGGCTAGTGGTTCAGCTTCACATGAGGATGGAAGCACTCAGCCTCTCGCTAGAAAACTGAAAAGACTCAAGCTGGCAAAAGCACCGCAAAGAACTGTGCGTTCTTCGAAATCCCAAATCCACAAGGAGAGTCCAATTGTGTCGGTTGCGATGCCTGACCTTCCCAACACTGGACGTGAAGAGCATGCGCCTTCCACCATTTGCACGCCCCCTGCAAGTGCTGGAAGGAGCACCCGCAGTCCAGTTCCTGATAGTCAGATTGAAGATGTCAGTGTTGAAGTACACCAGGATGAGGAGGATATGGGTGTTGCTGGCGCTGGGGAGGAAATTGACAAGGAGGATTCTGATGGTGAGGTGGTTTGTTTAAGTCAGGCACCCGGGGAGACACCTGTTGTCCGTGGGAGGAATATGGCCGTTGACATGCCTGGTGAAAATACCAAAAAAATCAGCTCTTCGGTGTGGAAGTATTTCACCAGAAATGTGGACAACATTTGTCAAGCCGTGTGTTCCCTTTGTCAAGCTGTAATAAGTAGGGGTAAGGACGTTAACCACCTCGGAACATCCTCCCTTATACGTCACCTGCAGCGCATTCATAATATGTCAGTGACAAGTTCAAAAACTTTGGCCGACAGCGGAAGCAGTCCACTGACCAGTAAATCCCTTCCTCTTGTAACCAAGCTCACGCAAACCACCCCACCAACTCCCTCAGTGTCAATTTCCTCCTTCCCCAGGAATGCCAATAGTCCTGCAGGCCATGTCACTGGCAATTCTGACGAGTCCTCTCCTGCCTGGGATTCCTCCGATGCATCCTTGCGTGTAACGCCTACTGCTGCTGGCGCTGCTGTTGTTGCTGCTGGGAGTCGATGGTCATCCCAGAGGGGAAGTCGTAAGCCCACTTGTACTACTTCCAGTAAGCAATTGACTGTCCAACAGTCCTTTGCGAGGAAGATGAAATATCACAGCAGTCATCCTGCTGCAAAGCGGATAACTGAGGCCTTGACAACTATGTTGGTGTTAGACGTGCGTCCGGTATCCGCCGTTAGTTCACAGGGAACTAGACAATTTATTGAGGCAGTGTGCCCCCGTTACCAAATACCATCTAGGTTCCACTTCTCTAGGCAGGCGATACCGAGAATGTACACGGACGTCAGAAAAAGACTCACCAGTGTCCTAAAAAATGCAGTTGTACCCAATGTCCACTTAACCACGGACATGTGGACAAGTGGAGCAGGGCAGGGTCAGGACTATATGACTGTGACAGCCCACTGGGTAGATGTATGGACTCCCGCCGCAAGAACAGCAGCGGCGGCACCAGTAGCAGCATCTCGCAAACGCCAACTCTTTCCTAGGCAGGCTACGCTTTGTATCACCGCTTTCCAGAATACGCACACAGCTGAAAACCTCTTACGGCAACTGAGGAAGATCATAGAGGAATGGCTTACCCCAATTGGACTCTCCTGTGGATTTGTGGCATCGGACAACGCCAGCAATATTGTGTGTGCATTAAATATGGGCAAATTCCAGCACGTCCCATGTTTTGCACATACCTTGAATTTGGTGGTGCAGAATTTTTTAAAAAACGACAGGGGCGTGCAAGAGATGCTGTCGGTGGCCAGAAGAATTGCGGGACACTTTCGGCGTACAGGCACCACGTACAGAAGACTGGAGCACCACCAAAAACTACTGAACCTGCCCTGCCATCATCTGAAGCAAGAAGTGGTAACGAGGTGGAATTCAACCCTCTATATGCTTCAGAGGTTGGAGGAGCAGCAAAAGGCCATTCAAGCCTATACAATTGAGCACGATATAGGAGGTGGAATGCACCTGTCTCAAGTGCAGTGGAGAATGATTTCAACGTTGTGCAAGGTTCTGATGCCCTTTGAACTTGTCACACGTGAAGTCAGTTCAGACACTGCCAGCCTGAGTCAGGTCATTCCCCTCATCAGGCTTTTGCAGAAGAAGCTGGAGACATTGAAGGAGGAGCTAACACGGAGCGATTCCGCTGGGCATGTGGGACTTGTGGATGGAGCCCTTAATTCGCTTAACAAGGATTCACGGGTGGTCAATCTGTTGAAATCAGAGCACTACATTTTGGCCACCGTGCTCGATCCTAGATTTAAAACCTACCTTGGATCTCTCTTTCCGGCAGACACAAGTCTGCTGGGGTTGAAAGACCTGCTGGTGAGAAAATTGTCAAGTCAAGCGGAACGCGACCTGTCAACATCTCCTCCTTCACATTCTCCCGCAACTGGGGGTGCGAGGAAAAGGCTCAGAATTCCGAGCCCACCCGCTGGCGGTGATGCAGGGCAGTCTGGAGCGACTGCTGATGCTGACATCTGGTCCGGACTGAAGGACCTGACAACGATTACGGACATGTCGTCTACTGTCACTGCATATGATTCTCTCAACATTGAAAGAATGCTGGAGGATTATATGAGTGACCGCATCCAAGTAGGCACGTCACACAGTCCGTACTTATACTGGCAGGAAAAAGAGGCAATTTGGAGGCCCTTGCACAAACTGGCTTTATTCTACCTAAGTTGCCCTCCCACAAGTGTGTACTCCGAAAGAGTGTTTAGTGCCGCCGCTCACCTTGTCAGCAATCGGCGTACGAGGTTACATCCAGAAAATGTGGAGAAGATGATGTTCATTAAAATGAATTATAATCAATTCCTCTGCGGAGACATTGACCAGCAGCAATTGCCTCCACAAAGTACACAGGGAGCTGAGATGGTGGATTCCAGTGGGGACGAATTGATAATCTGTGAGGAGGGGGATGTACACGGTGATATATCGGAGGATGATGATGAGGTGGACATCTTGCCTCTGTAGAGCCAGTTTGTGCAAGGAGAGATTAATTGCTTCTTTTTTTGGGGGGGTCCAAACCAACCCGTCATATCAGTCACAGTCGTGTGGCAGACCCTGTCACTGAAATGATGGGTTGGTTAAAGTGTGCATGTCCTGTTTTGTTTATACAACATAAGGGTGGGTGGGAGGGCCCAAGGACAATTCCATCTTGCACCTCTTTTTTCTTTTATTTTTCTTTGCGTCATGTGCTGTTTGGGGAGGGTTTTTTGGAAGGGACATCCTGCGTGACACTGCAGTGCCACTCCTAGATGGGCCCGGTGTTTGTGTCGGCCACTAGGGTCGCTTATCTTACTCACACAGTCAGCTACCTCATTGCGCCTCTTTTTTTCTTTGCGTCATGTGCTGTTTGGGGAGGGTTTTTTGGAAGGGACATCCTGCGTGACACTGCAGTGCCACTCCTAGATGGGCCCGGTGTTTGTGTCGGCCACAAGGGTCGCTTATCTTACTCACACAGTCAGCTACCTCATTGCGCCTCTTTTTTTCTTTGCGTCATGTGCTGTTTGGGGAGGGTTTTTTGGAAGGGACATCCTGCGTGACACTGCAGTGCCACTCCTAGATGGGCCCGGTGTTTGTGTCGGCCACTAGGGTCGCTTATCTTACTCACACAGTCAGCTACCTCATTGCGCCTCTTTTTTTCTTTGCGTCATGTGCTGTTTGGGGAGGGTTTTTTGGAAGGGACATCCTGCGTGACACTGCAGTGCCACTCCTAGATGGGCCCGGTGTTTGTGTCGGCCACTAGGGTCGCTTATCTTACTCACACAGTCAGCTACCTCATTGCGCCTCTTTTTTTCTTTGCGTCATGTGCTGTTTGGGGAGGGTTTTTTGGAAGGGACATCCTGCGTGACACTGCAGTGCCACTCCTAGATGGGCCCGGTGTTTGTGTCGGCCACTAGGGTCGCTTATCTTACTCACACGGTCAGCTACCTCATTGCGCCTCTTTTTTTCTTTGCGTCATGTGCTGTTTGGGGAGGGTTTTTTGGAAGGGACATCCTGCGTGACACTGCAGTGCCACTCCTAGATGGGCCCGGTGTTTGTGTCGGCCACTAGGGTCGCTTATCTTACTCACACAGCGACCTCGGTGCAAATTTTAGGACTAAAAATAATATTGTGAGGTGTGAGGTATTCAGAATAGACTGAAAATGAGTGGAAATTATGGTTTTTGAGGTTAATAATACTTTGGGATCAAAATGACCCCCAAATTCTATGATTTAAGCTGTTTTTTTGGGTTTTTTGAAAAAAACACCTGAATCCAAAACACACCCGAATCCGACAAAAAAAATTCGGTGAGGTTTTGCCAAAACGCGGTCGAACCCAAAACACGGCCGCGGAACCGAACCCAAAACCAAAACACAAAACCCGAAAAATTTCCGGCGCTCATCTCTAGTTTATAGTCATTTAAGTTTTATGTTTGGCCTTTGTAAACCCCAGGGCAGACGGTATTGATTAAATGTTGAGTTTATGAAAAGTACATTAATGCTGACAGAACATACTGTACATGTAGTGGACACAAAATGGAAAATGATGGACAACACACATATAAAAAGGAAGAAGTTCCACACAGTTGTTGCCTTTTCCCCCAGAAATTCTTCTTTTTCATGCTGCGCATTGTGAAGACACCTGCCTACACAGCGTTCAGCAAGGCAAAAACTACCAACCACTGGATGGACCACAAAACATGCCACTGTCCCACAAATGTGGGAAGGTTGGGAGATATGCATTATGGTCACGGTTATGTCAAATTGTAGTGGACTGTCTTTGTTGCCAATAATTCTGGATAACATGGCAGCAAGGAGAATTCTCTATTTCTCTGAAAGTTTGGTAGTATTGGGACATTAATGACAGGACCTACAGTGACCAAGGCAGTTCAAATTGCTAATATTTAGTGTCAAATGTGATGTCAGCATGGAACACCACAACATCATCATCAGCAAAGGGCAGCAGTGGGCAGTAGCAAGGAAACTATATTCATGCACTAATTTCAAGTGCTTGGCAAAACCTGCAAGAAACTGCATTTTTATTTGCTGCACATCGACACACATTTCCCAGTCAGGTTGCACTGCATAAACCCCCGTTTTATATCTGGCAACGCAAATTCTTATTGAGATGACTAGAGTAGATAGACAGGCAACGGGCTACTGAGCATTGAGGAAGGCGATGTGGTCAGCTGAATCATGATGTTTACAACTAATGGACAAATGCACATGTGGCACCAGCCTGAATACCATATGCCCTCTGCAGTGATTGCTTGTTTCTAGCGATGTAGTACTCTGGCAGTTCTGTGCATTGTGGGGTGAAGTTTGCTGGCATGGTTTGGGTCATTCCCCTATAAGGAAAGTTAAATGCTAATAACTACCTAGTGACACTGAGTGATCATATTTACCCCATATTGTAGCATTTCTTTTCTAATGATGGATAAACAGTATTCCATGGTGACAATACCCTTATCTACACTTTGCTGAGCATGACAGTGTTCATGCTGTATATCACTGGAATTTTCAGTCACCAGATCTGAAACAAACTTGCATTTAAGCGATGCCTAAGATATCATTTTCCTTCCCCATCAACTGTGTATCTGTCGAGGGACTATTTTATGATAGAACAATGCTGGTTCCCTCTGGGACAACTGCAGACAATGGTAATACCTGTGCTCTTATAGGCCACACATGGTAACCTAAAGCCCTGTTAAGTTCCCTACTTATATACTGTGTAGTGTAATACACAGTGAGTGTGATGTCACTACAGCAAATTAATGGAAACCATTGTTTAGGAAAATGTCTATGTTACTCGTATGGCCACTCAGGCAAGAGCTAGGTC